>NW_026593286.1:44086021-44276763 GCF_907164565.1 Psammomys obesus | reverse complement strand
TATAATATAATATAATATAATATAATATAATATAATATAATATAATAGTACATAATTAGTAATTTAGTGTAATTAGAAAAGATATCCCCAAACAAAGGATTTTGGAGGTTAGAGCCCTAATTCTTAAAATTTCTTAGGATGTCAGAAATGGTGTGATTATGATATCCTAGATTCAAAAAGCTGGGAAACAGAAGCCATTCATGGGCTAGGAAAAGCAAACTAGAATCTAACAAACATTCTATTTTTTTTCCAGAGAAAGAATAGTTTTTACAGTGAAGGAAAACAGAAGTGTTGAGGTTTAAATAGCATTTACTGATAAAGCTAAATGATTAGGACTTTGTAAAATTTTACTTCTTAGGTTAGAAAGAGAAACAGTAAACAAGAAGGGCTTCAAAGCACGGTGGAGCATAACAGTAGATGAACATGCGTGCCAAGCTCTTTTCAAACCCCATCACCACAACACCCACATTATACCTCTTTGTCTTTATGGTGTGGGTGAGGAACCCATGAAGGCTTTCAGTTTTCCAAGGTCAACATACGTCTAATAAATACAAATCAACAATTTGGCTTTGGCAATCTGGCCCAAAGCTCACTCTGTAACCAAACCAAACTGCCATTTAATGAGTCATTTTAATTTTTTTCTTCATTGCGGGCAGCCTCTGCAGTGTATTTCAGTTACAGGAAGAGTGGCAGTTTCAGATTTATTTTCTTTTCTTGTTTATTTAGTTTCAGAATTAAAAAAAAAAGTAAGGCCCTGTTCATTCTAAATAAGTTTAATTAGAAACATGAAAAACATAACAGTCCTTCATGCTAAATTTCTAATAATTTTCTTTTTTAATGGAGAGTATGGTATGTTCCTAAGTAGAATAATGTGATTCAAAGCTATTGAGTACATCTTAAGAACCTTTACCTAGAAAAAAATTTTCTCTAAAAAATAAATAAATAAAGCTCATTTCTAGATATGTGGTGCATCGTCTCGAAAAGAATGTTATCAGGTGTTCAGTCTTGGCAAGAAACTAAATTTCTTTTTTCTTGATCCGATGGAAGAAGCAGAGGGAGGGAGGTGAGTAGAGAAAGCCTGTATTTGGAAGCAAGCATTGCAGGGACCCTAATATGGAAGCAGTCAGGCAAGGACTCTAAGCTCCTCCTTCATTAAGCCCTCTGCCTGGGCTTCATGTGCTGAGACGGAAGGTGCAGAAGAACCTGAGACAATCTCTGGGTCTAGATTTTCCAAATCTACTTCTTGTTTTTAAACAGTTCTCCTTAGTTTTGAAAAGGATAAGATAATGGCTTTCATCTCTGTCCCCCAAACAAAACAAAGGTCGTTTTTTTTTTGTTTTGTTTTGTTTTGTTTTTTTTATAATTCAGTTTTCTAGTCTACTGGGATAATTTGTTTTGGCTTTGTTTTTTTCAGTGTGTTCTTTTGTTTTGTTTTTGAACAAAATAGCCTGTAGTTCAGGCTGTTCTCAAATTTACAGTCCCTCTGCATCAGCAGTCTGTTGCCATACCTATCTTCATAAGAGCTTTATTTTTTATTTGAAGTTAGACCTACACATTTATGAACTGCATTGTTTTTTTCCTCCTCATGAAATAGGATCACCATTGTCCCAAAGTTTATGATAAAGTTGAGAAGCTTTAAACACTGCCAACTTTGCTACACATGAACCTTTTTAAGGGACACTGAATAAAATTAGATACTCCTTTCCTTAAATATTATGTCACTCACAAAAGGAAAACATATAGAATGAGGGGCATGTGCTGAAGCTTCTGGGATGATAAAAAACAAAGTTCTCAATAATCAGTTTTTCTAATCAGCAGGAAATTGAAACTGTAGCAGAAGCTCCTTTCTGTTCATGTCTGAAGACTTTAGGCAACCACCGAAAATCTTGCACTGGTCTTGCAATTTAGTAATGGATTCTCCACTCAATTCTGAACCCAGGATCCAACTGGCTGCTCACCTGTGGTGATTATACCTACTTTATTTTTGAATTTTGCAGTTAATTGACCAAAACTTTGTAAGAAAATATCCCGAGATTCTGAAAGCCCAAAAGGAATGATTTAACTACTGGCCTCTCACTTGCCCAGCACTCCATGTCTCTAAAATGTGGACGCTAAAATCTCCTAGGTTTTGTGTACTGTCTCACTAACAGTAGCTTATCTTGGCTAGTGAATATTCATTTCTGTTTTCCAGGGTCAGGGGGCAGTTTCCATGTTCAGAACAGAAACCAGAAGACCTGGCAGGGCTTTATGAGTCTGTACACGTCCCAGAAGTGCAGCCACCTCAATTAAACAGGAAATACTTAAACATACATACTTAAATTTCATACCAAATTTGTTGAACAGACCCATCTCCAAATGGAGAACATGTGGTATGTGATGATTGGTGCCTTTATAAAGCTATAACTTAGCTGTGGAATGCCAGGAATTTGGAGCACTTTATGTGAGGAAGGAAAATGGCCTCAACTTTCTACAGATTAGTATTCTGTTTGATTAAGTTCTACTTCTTTATTAGATCCTGAAAGTTCTGGAAGGAAAGGAATTATGTGTGTGTGTTTTTCCCCATGACATGCAGTCTTAACTATAAAGTCGGACTAATGGTCGTTAATGCTTCATTAAAAAAAAAAAAAAAAAAAAGTGGCCAGCCGGTGGTGACACACACCTTTAAACCTTAATCACAGCAATTAGGAAGCAAACACAGGTTGATCTGTCTCTGAGTTGGAGGCCCAACCTGGTCAACAGGACAGCCAGGGGTACACAGAGAAACCCTGTCGCAATAAAACAAAAAAGGAAGAAAGAAAGAAAAAAGTTATAAATATATGTGAAACTTCTTTTTGTATTGAGTATTCCTAAGCAATTTGAACTAAGATTTAAAATTTGCATTTTTCTGAAGAACAGAGAATAACAAGTCCTGGCAAATAGAAAGTTGAAACTAATTTTAGTTGCTGAGTAGGATTCCTAGAGTTTTATTAAAACATTGAAGAGCAGGGTTTTTGTGTTTGTTTTTGTTCTTTTTGTTCTTGCTTGTTTCTTAGAGAAAGTTTTGAGTTAATTCAGAAGTCTGTTTTCAAGTGGGAGACTCCATTATAAAGTGAGCCATAATTAACAGCTTTTCATAACTGCCTTGGTTGAGATTCCATATGGGATGAGTACAGAATTCCAGTATTATATCTTGAGGTGGGATCTGCTATGTTAGTGATTCCCACGGGACGGAGGCATGTGTGTCCAAGTGTGTTTCTGAAACAGGAAATGGCTGTCTTGAGGAATTTCAGAGTTAACAAGCAGCTGGCTTAGGTTCTCCCATGGAACTTGTGGTAGGTGAGAAACTGCAAATGAAGAGCAGAAAATGTTCTAAAAATGACTTGCCGTGATAGTTGTATGATTCTTTGAACATACTGAAGAACATTGGTTTGTACATTTGATGTTATTTGAAGACAGGGTCTTGCTGTGTAGTCCAGGCTGGCCTCAAATGCATGGTGCCCCTCCTGCCCTGCCTTTAGACCTCTGGATGACTACTATGTAAAACCTTGCCCAGCAGCTTGTACTCTGTCAGAGGGTGGATAACATTTCCTTCTGGAGAGCACTGCTCTTTCTAGAAAAAGGGAATGAGCAGAGGTGGGAGCTGCAGTTCCTTTCATACCCTCCCTGTTTCTCAGAGTTGGCAGTATGTCCTGCATGGCATGTTCATGTATGCCTTGGTTGCATTGTGACTCAGTTCTAAATATACATCTTTGGGAGATCTCATTGGGTATGAGGAGAGTGTGTTTGTGATCCAGTAACAGGAACCAGTTGGTAGCAAATCTGAGCCTCTTAGGAGAGGGTCAGCACACTAGCACAGACTGTGGGGTGTTTACTGTGTGGTTCAAGCTGTCCTCAAATTCTAGACAATTCTCTTGCCTCAGTCCCCTGAGAACTGACATTACAAGTGTGTATCGCTACACCTGGCTTTAGAATGCAGTCTTCTAGTTTGTTTCATTTTAAATATTTTATTTAATATTCCTACACTCATAGAATGTTTTGAAAAAAAAAAAAAAGCTATCCTCTCAGATACTCAGAGTTCATTCCTGTAAGGTAGCATTTAACAACATAAACAAATGAGATTTACAGGGGAAAGTTCCTATGAAATTAAATAAAATCTGAAGCTGTATGTTTAAATTTTAGGACAGAAAACATTGAAGTAGTAAGGATTCTCAACTTCAGCCAGGCGTGGTGCTGCAAGCCTTGGCAGGCAGAGGCAGGCGAATCTCTGTGAGTTCCAGGCTAGTCTGGTATACAGAGTAAGTTCCAGGAGAGCCAGAACTATACAGAGAAACCCGGTCTTAATACCCCCCGCCCCCCCCCCCCCCCAAAAAAAAAAGCTATTTCTACTTTAAATTTCATTTGCTGCCTGTCTTAACTTTATGTCTTGTATACACTTATGAAGTTGTGTGCTTGTGTGCTACTTCTGAAGCTAGTCACCATAGATTACTGAGAAATGATGCTACCTGTCATCCAGGCTAGTTTTTATGTTTTTCTTTTGAGTCCATGAACTCCTGATGGAGGTTGTGTGTTAGTCTTGGGACCTTCCACACCATCTGTGGGTTTAGTGCACAGTATGCACAGGCTGGCTGGTGGGGAAGATAACTGATGAGACTCGAGACAAACCTTGTGATCAAAGATATTAGAAGAAAAGCTAGAAAATGAAGAGTATAAAAGAGGAATTTAGAATAGCTTTTTTGATAATTAAAAGCTATTTTATGAATTATTAGATAGTAATGTTTACTATTCTAAGGACTACTAGAAATTTAAAGTGTTATGTATATACAAAAACTTGACATGTGCAAAGTGTTTTGTGTAATAGATTATAAAGCTGTAGCATTTACTTACTCACTATTTTGGGAGAATTGCTTAACCATATTTGAGAGACAACAGAAGAGTGAGTAAATATGATCATTGTTGGCAAAAGATACTCTTCTTCATATGCCAAAAAACTAACAAAGAGAAAGCTCCACAAACAACAGCTTGTGAATAATAACATCCCATGACTCTGGAACAGTCCAGAGTAATTTTCTTTATCAAGTTCATGGTCAGTTAGGGGAAGCTGAGCTTTTACTGGGGCAACTTTTATTTTCTTTAAATAAACTCTGAATACTGACCATGTGTAGGGTTAGGTCTAATATCTGAGATATCTGTCTATGTGGGACTCAGACAGATTTATTCATAATGTAAAGGAGTTTCCCATCTTTCTCTCTGGCTTCATGTGGTGGGTGCTGGAATGGGCCCAGAGAAGTCTAGAGAGGTCCCAGGTAGGACTCCTGGGGAGGACTCGAAGTGGGCTACACCTGTGCTTGTGGGTCTTGTTAGGTGAAAAGCTACCAAAAATGTGTGCTGTCCCGAGATTCTGTCCATTCTTGATTTCTGTCAGGGCATCAGGACAATAACCTGGGTTTCTGGAAACCCTGCTTGAGGTACAAAAAGCAGCTTTATTCTTCTGAGTTGTTCAAGGGAGTGAAAGATGCTGGAATGGTTTGAGGTCACTTCTCTGTGTCTATTGTCTTCAGATGTGCAGAAAGAATCCAGATAATCTTACCAGTTTTATACACACCTTCCAAAAAGTTCACTGAGTACTTGTAATGTACCAAGCAAGGTTTTCAGTACTGTATAACAAGGACACAAACATCTTCCCATACATAGCTTCTACTAGAGGAAACTGATGTACAGTATGAGCTAGAACGTCACAACAGAGAAGGGCATGGGCATTGTGTTGAGGTGGCAAGGAATGGACTTGCTGTCTTGCACTGGTTATGGTTTCTCGTTAGACCGACAGGCATGACGCAGCATAGCCCTTCCCTTCCCATGCTGTGGATGTTTATGCTTTCAGAGTGACTCCTGCTGTTCTCACTATCACAGTCAGAGCATTTACTTCACACCTATAATTAGCAAAGTTGTCTACAGAGTGACTCAGGCAGTAAGTGTTTGCCTTCTAGATTAACAGCCTTCTCATGGATACATGTAAAGAAGTTACTAATAATACAAATCCAGTGGCTGTGCTTATTCAGTACATGTTTAATAGATGGTGGTAGATACAAAAGGCACTATGAGGAAGAGCAAAGTAAATCTCATGTCAAGAATGTCTAGGCTAGTATATTCATGGGAGACCATTCCACACCTATAGTTTAACATGAGAGATGGTTAAAGCCTGTGACATAAGCTGATCCTTCATGTTGCACAGGCACAAGTTTAAATTGGGTATGTTGGGATGCCCATATATGTAGCTAATGAATCTAGGGGTGTTTAGCTAGTTGCCTGGTATCCACATTTTAGTTGTGTTAATTTTACTCATTGTTTGATATGTAAAATACCTCTGAAGAGAAATATTCTTTCTTTGTGAAATATAGCTCTGAAGAAAACTACTTTCCACTGTTGGAAAGTGCCAAGACAAGATGCAATGGGTTTTGAAAAGTGTTGCGCCTAAGATTCAATAGATCTTCAGTAGAAATGCAATCATGTGAGGCTTCAAGACAAGACTTGCCGCTTTGCTGTCCTTTATGAGAGACATGTTATACCTCACTAACAAGAGCTGGGTCACGCACCCCTCATGAGTATGTTGTACATGTGGACCTGATAACATCCTTAAGGATACTCTTACTGTAATCAGATTTTATTATACAGGTTTTTAGTCTAGGTCTCAATTCCGGATTTTTCTCTTTCCTTTAGAAGCAGAGTATCAACTGTATTTTTATTAAAGTCTCAGGCATTTATACAGTCATGATCAATGCTTGCTATACAAAAGCATAAGTATACATACATGAACACGTACACACATGCATGCACATGCACAGCCAGGAAAAGCTTCAAAGTGGAGAGAAAAGCTGTGAAGTGCAGTAACAGACTGAATGGCTCACTCAAATCCAGTGTTTCCTGAAGCCACAGCTAGAGTGCATGGCCTCTTTTGCAGTTCTATGCAGCCATAAGACTGAGTAAGCATTCATGATACAGACAATGTAATCATCAGCCTGAATCTGTGGTTCCATGTGAGAAAGAGAAACATCTTCTTCCCACACATGTCTTACGAGCAGAGAAATTAGACATTTTTGGGTTTATTTTAGGAGTGACTTCTTTTTCGTAACTAAGACTGTGGTGCTGTATGGTCAGTGAGAGAAGCAAAGATTGCATTTCAGTAACTGACCTTCATGCCAGGTCACTGAAGCTAGCTAATTATTTCAGCATGAGTGAAACAGTGCCTTGCAAGAGAGAGATTAGTGTGGGCTTAGGCTGTGTGAGCCTGTGTGCTACACCCAACATCGATTATATCTCTGCTTCATGCTCTTCTAACTCTGTCACCCACAGGCATATGGAGATTCCAAGGAATGTAAACTGATGCTTGATTTCCCTCCTTTCATTCAATCATTCTATTGTTTACCTTACACTGGGTTCTAGGATGGAGTCTAGAAATTATAGGAACATTGGTCCCACCTCTAAAGAGATAACAGTACTAACAAGTGTGAACTTCAGCTAGGGGCAATAAACACTTAGTTCAAATTACTAAAACAATAAGTGATTTATTAGGAGCTAAGTGATACCTTAGTTCAGTTAGTTCAGTTAGTTTCTCCTAATTTGATTAAGTTTGTCCCCTATTTATGTTAGGTTAGGTGTTCAAGCACAGAGTTTATGAAACAATCCACTCAGCGCTGCCTTTCCCTTTCCTGTGGCCATGATGTGGGTGTGATGTTCCCAGGAGCAGGGTGATCAAGAGCCCTTTTCTTCTTGAACTCCATTGAGCTAAGAAGAATCAGTTGTGACTTTGCCGAGACTGCGAAGAGTAAGAATGGAGAGAGGGGGGCCCTAGCCTATGCAGTCTGCAGAAATCCTAGCCAGTAGGGATTTCAGCAGACTTTTGTGTTCTTTGATTTGACATCTCTCTAGATGGCCAGTGATAATTCAAAGATCTGCCGCTTTCTTCTCCTTTAGCTTGTTTCAGTTTACACTTATGCCCCCCACTGACTTATGACTGACTTATTACTGTCAACTTGTTTCCTTTCCCCTGAGACCCTGAGATGGCACAGTTATTCTTTAGGAGTAGGTGCCAGACCTCAGCTATCTTTATGTTGTCCTCTCATCCTTTCCGGCACTGTATTTTATGTGTGGCTGAGGAAGCAATGGCCACACCAACTGTTTACTTACTTTTCTTCCACTGGTGGACCTTCTTGTGCTAGTTTCGTGCTTTGTGTACTTGTCTTTCCACGTTTAAAATGATGTCCTTAGACTTGTGTGATGTTTTGTCTTGTCATTTGCTCTGTGACACTGACCTGGCCTTGGTTGCTGACAGGACTCACCAAGCATGAGGCTGAAGAAAGGAGTGATGACATGCTAAGTGTATTCTATGTGAGTGTGGTCAATGGCTTCTTTTTTCAATATTTACTTTATGGTATGGGTTTGCGTGTACGTCTGTATACCACATGTGAGTATGGTACCCACTGAGGTCAGGAAAAGGCATCAGATCCCCTAGAACTGGAGTTCTAGGTGGTTGTGAACCACCATATAGGTACTGGGAACTGAACCAGTGTCTCCTGCAAGAGTACCAACTGCTCTTAACCGCTGAGCCATGTGTCCAGTTCCTGGTAAACATGTCTTCATCTGACCCAGCACATGGTACTAGGTGCATGTCTTAGACGACTCTTGGCCACATTGCTTTGCTTGGCAGAGAATCATCTCATGCTACATGTACTATATTGTCCACTGTCCAATTTAAAAAGCAAACAAACATATTTTCCTGCCTGGTAGTGTGGTTTGTATCTTAGGTCTAGTGGGATGCACTGGTGGTTCTTGAAAATTCTCTGAGAAGGGCTCACGCACATCCATAATTAGGCCTCTTTCCTTAATAGAATTATAGCTGAAGTCCTTCCCTTGGGGGCTTGTTATGCTTCTTCTGAACAGCACATTTTAATTGTGGTAATCGAACCCAGTGGTAATTTAACAGGCTTAAGACAGTAAAGGAGGAGAGTGGGCGTCTTCCAGGAAGAGCTGCTCTCTTTTTCTTTGTAGTTGGGATCAGCCTCTCGAGCACCTCTGTTCCTCTATGCAGCAGTGGAGCTATCATGCACATGCTTAGCATTTTACCTTCCTTTCCACTCCAGATGAGAGATGATGTTAAAGAAACTGGCCAGACCTTTTCATTTGATCCTGTTCTTGTTTCTTTTGTAAGTTTAAGGATCTTTCCCCATACAACAGTGAAGCAGAAGATCATTTTCATGTCTCTGGTTTCTTGACAGAAATCAGAAAGATGAGTATTTCAGTGTTGACTTGTTGAACTCTGCTATCTGTTACGGTTAAAAGAGAACCCCAATAGTCTATGTACATTACAAAATCACTTTTAGCCAAGCATATTGATACAGCAAGAGGTTACTCTCTAAAACTATTTCCTGAAAGTAGATGACCCTAAAGTTACACCTCCAGGTTGCCATCACATCATTAATACAGTGAGAAAGATAGGGAATGACCACACAGAGTCTGCTCAGATGAGACAGTGAGCTCCCATGACCGACAGAAAGGCTTAGGTATTCTGAAGTTTAAGTCATGTTAGAAAATGCCATGCCACTGAATTCTGGCTTTGCAAACACTGTCAAAGAAATGGCCATACCCTCTCTTCTGCAAAGCTGGTCTGCTTCTTGTACATGCACACTTTAGAGCACAGACCCAGCAGAAGGTACATATTTAAATGGAATAATCATGTGTAAGTTTAAGAATATACTTTATTGTAGAAGATAATGTCACTCAGTGTCTTCATTGTTGAAGATCGTCTTTATTGTAGAAGAGATGTAACATTTTGTCTTCACTGAAATAACTATGAGAAAAAAAAAGAATAAGCATAGATAAATTCAGGAGTATAATATGTTATAGAAGATAGTGCTACCCTCTGTTTTTATTACGAAGAAAAATAAATCGTTATACTAGAGGTATAATTACCTCCTATTAACACATATCACATTCAAGAAAACAAACTATAAGATATACCAAATGAGCTGGGCTTGGTGGTGCCTGTGCCTGGAATCCCAGCATTTGGACAGGGAGAGGCAGGTGGATCATTGCAAGTTCAAGGCCAGCCTGGCCTACAAAGTGAATCCAGGACAGCCAAGACTACACAGAGAAACCCTGTCTCAACCCCCTCCCCCCACAAAAGATATGCCAAATGGGAAGAAAAAAAAAACCTCACAGGAAGGAAAAAGTAACAACACAAAACCAGCTTATGTCCTGATGTAGCTGTTGGGGTTATCAAATAA
Organism: Psammomys obesus; assembly: GCF_907164565.1. Lineage (NCBI taxonomy): Eukaryota > Metazoa > Chordata > Mammalia > Rodentia > Muridae > Psammomys > Psammomys obesus. The sequence continues at coordinate 44,266,507 of NW_026593286.1, read as the reverse complement.
GAATTTGAAAGACTGATCTATTAAGGGCTCTAGTGGACAGAGTAGACAACATGCAAGGACAAATGGGTGGCATAAGGAAGGAGATGAAAGTTGGAAGAAAACGTGGAAGGAAAGTGCTGGAAAGAAAAATGTAGCAACAGAAATAAGGAATTCTGGAGCATGGAGCTGAAAGCTCTAGCCCTCTAAACATGTCCTGGGAACTCTGTGCACCAACCCTATCTTGAAACCACCCAAGGACTTGGAAAGCATCACGTTATTAGTATAAACTCAGGTATGGTTGCGAGGATCTAGACCCCTTCAGTTCACATTTTATGATTTAGACTCCTAGGGAGAATTGTGAAGGCAGAGGCTCTTTTTCTGTCACAATATCTGAGTATGTATCTCTCTGCCTCTGCTTTTGATGACTGGTGCCTTCTCCAGAAATAATGTGCTGTGTAGACTGCAAAGAAGCCTAAGATCACCACCCCTGACACACCAGGCTAACCACAATCCTTCATTACAGAGCATTCTGGCTCTGTATCAATTATAAAAATAACCAACCTTCTTCCAAGTAATAATTAACTAAAAAGGGGTTTATGTTCACTACTGTGAGAGCAAGAAGCATTTATAACTAAGGCTAAAAAGCTGCGTAGGCTCCACAGTCAGTACTGTTTACGCCATTTTAGGAAATGGCTTAAATTGAGCCTTTTAACCTGTTAAATATTACAGGCAACATTGGTGTTTTTAAGACAATTCTTTGAAGCATTTCTATGTGGTAAAAGTAATACTATCTCCAAACGTGTTTTTGTTTTTCACAGAAAAAAAGAGCAACTCTTCAATGTCAGGGCCAAGATCTCAGCAACATTTATGTCTCTAAGTGGCTGCCAAGCCTACAGTAGCTGCCTGGTAATTACAGGTTGATTTGTAGAAATGTGTGAGTCTCAACAAATGGGCCAAAGTGGCTTAGCTGAGCCTTGGTCATTTTCAGAGTCCTCTGCCACAGATCAGCCTGTGCCTACTCCCCTGTCCTCCTGAAATGACAGAACTCAGTTAACGCACACTTTGGTTTTCCTATAGATGAGCTAGAATTAGGGTTTATATAGCAACCAATGAACACTTTTTCTTTATATCTAAAGTTTATGTGATCTTCAGCCCAGTAACTAAATAAGAAGACTTTGCCCTTATTTTTTTAAATCTCTAAGTTATGCATAGGAGTAAACAATTTGGACATTTTTTGAAAAGCTATTTTATTTTAAAGAACCCCTTTCTTCTTTCTGGAAAACTAAGATCATCACCTTCTTATAACCGAAGAAATAAAATTTTTAATACCAGGTCATCTTTCACTTATCAGATTAGCAAAAATTAGAAAGACTAAAAATTATTGAACTGGAAAAGAGCAATTGCATACACCAGTGTTGGAGGTTAATTAAAATTTATACTATGTCAGGAGATGGTGGTGCACACCTTTAATCCCAGCACTCAGGAGTCAGAGGCAGGTGGAGCTCTGTGAGTTCCAGACCAGCCTGGTCCACAAAACTAGTTCCAGGACAGCAAAGGCAAGCCAGAGAAACTTTATCTGGAAAAACTACCTTCCAATGGGAAAAAAAGTACTATTATGATGATTGGTCATATTTATCAACATTTAAATTATGTATCAATTTTTACATAAACATTTATATAGATACACAGTAGTTGTCTTGCATTTTTATCACTGAAAAGCTGATATATATGAATATACAGTAATAGAAGAAAAATAGTTAAATAAAGTGACATTTGTATAAATAACATACTACTTAAAAATGAGAAATTCTCCTTTATTTGCAAATAAACGTCTATTTTTACATATGTACACCTGCATACATGTTATGCACAAAGTTAAGGTAAAGCTAATTGTGGTTCTTCCTAACATACCCCGGAAAATTTTTCTGTCTACGTGAATTACATATTCATAGAGAGCAGTTTAGAAAATTTTACAATATGCTTGCTAACAATTATCTATGAAGATTGGTTCTTATTATGACTTTTTTTTCATTATCCATTTTATATTGCTTTTACTGTGTAAAGAATTTTAAATATTTAGAAATATATGTGCATTGTTTCTACTAGTTGGGCTCTGGGTTGGTAATACAAATTGTATAATGGGCCAATCAATGGTTAGCAGGCAAAAGTGAGGGCGGTATGAATCTGGTGACCTGAGTTGGATCCATGTCCTCAGAACTACACATACAAAACACTGTACATGTGCTCACACAAATACATCATGCGTGCACACCCACACACATTAATAGTTAACAAATACTAAAGAAACATGCTAATGTTATTTGGACTTAATCCAAGAGCAAAGGAACTTATGCTTTAGTCTGTGAACTCAAGAAAATGAAGATGAACAGAGATATTCGTGAGTATTTGGCAGAACTCAGGAGCATTAAGGATTACTTTGGTTTGTGGAGAGAGAATTAGAAGCAGAAGAGAATAATAAAGCAGCTACAGAAACTATCTAAATGAATACGTGATACCTAGATATTTTAGATAAACTGTTTCCTTTAACAATATATATTATATAATAAATGTTTAAAGATAAATATAAAATAATACATTCATATATTTTATATAATAATTGATATAAATCATTATTCCCTTCTGTGTCTCAATGTCCTAATCTGCAAGAGACTGGACTGGAGGAATAGATTTCTGGCCCTTTGTTTTTTCCTTTTTCTCTGTAGTACCTGTCTCCTACAGGAAATTTTGCTTAAAAGTGGGAGCAAGTGCAGTAACTAAAGAGGGAGTTGTTGCACTCCTGCCTCAGAGTTGACAGGTGGAAGGTTCCCATCAAGAGTTCTGTTGAGGTTTTTTTAAGCATCCCTGGGGATTCAGGAGTGTACCAGGATGTAACCCATTCTAGCAGGACGGGGCCATTCTTTCATGTCAGAAGATGGCAATCTTCTGTTGCCAAGCTTGTGCTGACGCGGCTTCCTTCACCATGAGCGCTGCCTGAGTTTGAGCCTGTTGTCATTTTATCCTAGGTCTGACTGCAGAATTTATAAGCAATGCCATTTCTCATTATATTCAAAGTATTTCTCTGCCTTGTGCCTGCCATCTTGATGTTTTCACCCTTGCATATCTTGTTCATTTCTTCTTGGTTTCCTTACTGTGTCTGAATGGGTTTGGACTTCCTTACATAAAAGAGAAAATTACAGTAGGTAACAACTTAGTAGCTGTATACTCTGAGTGTTGCTCCAACATTTTATATAAAGCATACCTTTCACTCTTAACACAATCTCATGATGTTGATGTTAATGTCATTCTTGCTCTATGGATAAGGAAAGTGAGGCAGAAAAACAAACAAAGGCTGTGTGACGCTGTCTCTGGAGCTTTTTCACTAATTGCAGCCTCTATTTGTCACTTTCATTCTCCTGGTTATCACTTTTCAAGAAGACAGTTTGCATTGGTTCATGTGTCCTGTAGGTTCTGGAGCTGTGTCTCTATGTCCCCAACCCCTCTCTTCTACTCCTAAAAATGAAATGACCAGTATTTGATTGAAATTCAAACCAGATGTGAGTTTGAAAATGTTTTGAATGAATTTTTTAGTGACTACAAATGAAATGAGACCCAAAAGTTTAGGTATAGGAATATTATATGAGGTTGACATTTGCAAGTTTACCAAGTAATTTGGTGCTGGTATGAAGAAAACAGAGCCAGGAATTGGTCTGTTCTCAAAGCAGAAAATAAGAGGTGAGAGTAGAAAATGCCAATGACTTTCAATCTATAAAGCTGGTGATCTACTCTTCTGCTCTCTATTTTGACCTATCCCAACGAGTCTTAACATAATTATCTGAAAATAATGTATGAGGGTATGTTCCAACCACTGATTTCTGCAAAGTCTTGTTACTATCAAAAGATCAAGGAAAGAAGTTAAATAATTAACCAGTTTTCTAAAGACTTTGAATCACAAAATATTACAGCATTTGCTCAGAAAAAAAGTTTGATAAATGGCCAGGAAAGACAATAAAATTCTAACCTGTATAAAATCTGGGTTCAGGATCATGGTGTATAACTGTGGTGCTGCTGTGGTGAGATGTGAAGGAGAGATAGGAGACTCTCTGAATGCCTGTGGGCCAGCTAGCCTTGCATACACCATGGTGAACAAAGTTTGCCTATCTCCAAAAAAAGCAGAAGGCCTGGGCCAGCACTCAGGTTTGACCTCTAAATGTGTGCTCTGGTACACTTACACTTACACACATACCATACATGTAATGTACACACACACACACACACACACACACACACACACATACACACACGAACCTAGGTATTTTTATGGCTGGTATTAATGTACTTCATCAAAAATAGACTGAAAAGTATGGTGTTGGATTGAGTGAGATACGTTCATGTCCTCCATAGCCTGAGGCATTGGAACACTTGGTGCTGAGTTGGTGACACTGTTTGGGTAGTGTCTTTGAACTGCAATTGTGTGATAACACACCATGAACAAAAGCACCGTGGGGAGGAAAATGTTTATCTTACTGTTGTAGGTAACAGTCTATCCCTAAGGGAAGTCAAGTCAAGGCAGGAACCTGGAGGCAGGAACTGAAGCAAAGACCATGAATGAACTCTGCTTGCAGGCTTGCCTCCCATGGCTTGCACAGCCTGCTTTCTTAACACTCAGGGCCACCACCAGTACCAACATGGCATCACCACAGTGGCTAGGCCCTCCCAAATCAATAACCAATTAAGAAAATACACTAGAGACTTGCCAACAGGCCAATCCTGTGGGAGCATTTTCTCAGTTGAGAAAAAAAGACCTTCCCTCTTCCCAAATGACTTCAGCTTGTATCAAGAGGACAAAACCATCCAGCAGAGGTAGAGTTAGCAGGTATTTTTTTTCTCATTTATTTTATTTACTTTACATCTCTGCAGCCCATTTCCTTTTTCCCTCTCAGCCCCACCCTCCCCCTCTCCTTTTTCTTAGAAAAGAGGAGCTCTCTTTCCCATCACCCCAGCTAATCAAGTTGCATCATATCTCAGCATGTCCTCTTCCCGTGTGCTCTGGCAAGATAGTTCTGCCAGGAGAAAGTGATCAAAAATCTGGCAAGTGAGTATGTGTTCCATACAGTCCCCACTTCACTTATTAAGAGGACCCACGTGAGGCCTAAGCTTTTCATCTGCCACATCTTTGTAGTGGGCCCAGGCCCAGTTCCAGTTTGTGCATGGTCCTTGGTTGATGCTTCAATCTGAGCAAGCTCCTTTGGGCCCTGGTTAGTTGGTCTCCTTGTGGAGCTCCTGTCACCTCCAGATTCTTATCTCTTTCCTCCCACTTTTTCACCAGAGTCCCTACACATTAACCAATGCTTGGCTGTGAGACTCAGCACCTGTTTTTGAGGCACTGCTGGGTAGAGCCTCTCAGAGGACAACTCTGACAGGCTCCTGTCTGCAACCTTAGCAGAGTATCTTTCATAGTGTTGGGGGTTGGCACTCTCTGATAGGGTGGGTGTTTGGTTGGGCCACGCATTGGTTGGGCATTCCCTCAATCTCTGCTTTATCTGTTCTATCTTTTTCTCTGCATGTCTCATAGGCAGGGTGACTTTGGGGTTGATGTTTTTGCAGGTGGGTTGGTGTTCTCCTTCCTTTACTAGAAGACTAGTCTAATTAGAGGATGTCCTCTTCAGTCTCTATGGTCTTTGCTGCAGATTGAACTCAAAAAGATCATCCTGAGTCTGGTAACCCAGACCCAGAAAGACACACATGGTATGTACTGACTTATAAGTGGCTTTTAGCCATACAGTACAAGGTGAGCATAGTATGAGGCACAGACCAAAAGAAGATAAGTAATAAGGAGGACTCAAGTGTGGATGCATAAACCTTACTCAGAAGGGGAGATAGAACAGATAGCAGTAATGGCTGAAGAAAGGGAACAAGGTAGGAGAGGGGGCACAGAGAGTTGTGAGGGTTGAGATCAGACCTGAGGAGAGCAAGGGCGAGAGAACAGAAGGCCTGTAGAGAAAAGAGAAACTTGAGAGTGTGGGCATCTCTGTGACAAGCTGGAGACCTAAGTCAGGGTAGCCTCCTGGGAAGATATGAGGGTGATTCAAGCAGAGACTTCTAGAATGTGAAATGAAAATCTCTAGTGTGCCTGGCAGAGTGGTGACGCTGTGCTGTGGTGCAGAGAATCACATGCTGTGACTCGGTGAGAAACACCAAGAGGAAGAATGTGCAAACCAATGAGTGCCACCAAAGATTTTTCGTTCCATGTTGCTGTGTGTGTGTGTGTGTGTGTCTGTTTGTGTGTGCATGCATATGTGTGGATGTGGATGTGAGTGTTTTGATATATTTTTATCATGTTGATTTTTCTTACTTTTGCTTGTTCATTTTGAAATTTTTTGTTATTTTTCCCGTTCTTTGACTTTTGAAAGAGTAGGAACATGAAGTTGAGTGTTTAGGAAGGTGGGAAGAGATGGGAGGAGTTGGGGGAGAGAAAAGAATATGATAAAATATATCGTATTACTGTATGAAAAAATTAAATAAAAACATTTTTTTTTATTTTATGCATTTGTTTGTCCACATGTCTGTGCATTGTGTCTGCCTCAGGTCTGGAGGATAAAGAGGGCTTAGACCCACTGAAACTGGAATTACAGATAATTGTGAGCTGTCAGGAGGTTCTAGGAATTGAACCCAGTTCTCTGAAAGAGCAACGATCCTCTTAACTGCTGAGCCATCTCTGCAGACCATTTTCATTTAAAAGCATATTCATTATGGTTTGGGCTTGTGAGAATTACAACGTTGAATTGATTTGTTTCCTCGTACATGAGGTACGAATGCCATCTTGCGTTAAAATGCCTCTTGACTGGATTTATCTCACCTTTTGGGATGATGAAAGCAAGCTGATATCTGATAGACAGTGGAAGCACTGTGTGTGTTTAAAACTCTGCATTGGCTGACATTTTATTATATTCACCCCTTCATCATGACAAACTACACAGTCATATTAACCTGTGTTCTCAAAGTGGCTTGTAAGAACTAACTTGGGCAGCCTGTAAGCCTTTCTGTAAAGTGAGTATGAGATACACACTTGCAGATTTTATCTTGTGTACCACTCAGTGTTCATGACTCTTAGATTCATTTGGTTACATGTAACCAAGGGTCATTTTTTAAAAAATTCCTTCTTCTTCCCACTTCACGGCCCCTCTGCATATCTCTGCTACACCGTCTTCAGTCTGTAGGTGAGCTTTGTCTGAAAATGTCCATGTGTATAATTGTCTCCTCTCACTCTTTCTCTGCAGCATGATTCCCAGCAAACCCATAGCTCCCACTGCTGAGCTGTGGGTGGATGACACTAATCTGATGTGTTTTCAGCCAATGGGTGGTATTAGTTATGTTTTCTTGCAGCGTAATTTCAGAACATGATTGGCCTGACTTATTTTTCCAAGTGATGCCGCAATGTAGATGGACTGACTCTTCTTGGTTCAAGGACTTACTTCTCGGCCACTCAGTTTTAGCTGAGACATGTGAAGCGGGTTCTTCAGAATCACTGAGTGAGAACCAAGGTCTCCTGAAGTAACACTTTTCTCTCCCTATTGCATGGCTCGTTTCCTATATAGAGTCCCCTAAATCTTCTCTAATATACTGTCCTCACAGTAAGACGAAATAGTTACTGTTCTTACAAGAAGCAGCCATTGATGATGTAGGCCAGTAATTGCTGTTATTAACATCTGGGTGGCTGGGACAAGAAAATCATAAGTTTCTATAAAATGAATTCAAGGCCTGCCTAGGCTAAAAAATAAGTTCAAGCCAGCTTGGGCAACTAGTGAAACCCTGCCACATCTGCCACCTCCATTCCTCCTGACTCCCCCTTCTTCCTACTCAGTAGAGATTGAATTTAGCCATAGGATACATGTGTCTACTGATCTTGCCTCATGCTGTGTTGAAGACCCTTAATGCTGATTTAACAAACATGAGGGAACCTCACCTCTTAATCTAGGAGAAAGGCTCACCATGCACTGATCACTGGTTTACCATGTGCTTTGTATAGATGTGCAGTCAGTGGCTGGCAGTTAGCAGCACTCCTGCTGGGATTCTGAGGGCAAATGCTCATAAGGAGTTAGTTTTTCCGGAGGAGTCCCAACTCCCCTGCTGATTGCCTTTTCTTCCATGAGGTGAGGTTCCTGCTCTGTTAGCAGCTCCTCCAAGTTACTGTCTTTAGGTTTTGTACTGGTCTGGGACATTGGAAACACCTGGAAATCTTTTTTTTTTTTTCTTCTTGTGTTTTATTAGTTTTTCCTCTTGTGTCTTCCCTTGTTAAAATCTGGCTATGAAGTTGTTTTTGTTTTTGGTTTTTTTTTATGTTTTTCAGATGAATTTCTCAGTAATTTAATAACATGTAATAGAATAAAATGGAAGCTCAGCATAGCAGTTGTATATCAAACCAGATTTTTTTTTTCTCTCTCAGGCTCCATTAAGAAATTAGAGCATCTAAATTTTGCCTTGGACAGAATAGATATCTGTAGGACTTGGATTTTGTAATCAAGCTTGTTTGTTTCTGAGCATTTTGATCTTGGCTAATTTCCAAGTGGTTTCTAAGTTAATTGCTTAGCAAAAGGATGAAACATTTCATTTTCTGCACTGTATTGTCATGACTTTTACATTTAATAACTTGCTTTCTCTAGATCACAAAGTAAAGAAGAGGTCTTTATATTTATATACCATTGAGAAGATTAAGATAGATGGTTAGAACTAGAATAGTAAAAAGTAGTGTAGCCATTTCTCATATCACAGAGGGTCAAACAGTGTGCAGCTAAGAAGCACCCAGGCCATCAGGAAACAGCAAATGACTTCACATTAATTAAGTCATTGAGCCTTTGCAGAACTGTGTCAGGGAGGGGACTTAACAACCTTAATTTGTTCTAAGTTATTTGTCTTAATTTGGTGAATAAAAATACCTGATTTATAATCCTGTGCTCTTTTTCTTCATAGCTTCTCAGCTCTGCTGGCGCACGTTAGTGAGTCTTACCCCGTGGAAGCTTCTGTATTATAGAAAGACACGTAGAGAATGATCAGACCATGTTCTGATGTGTAGTAGAAGTAGTTTATCTAGGGAGTAATGCACTCTGTGGCTGTCTTACATTGATTCTTCAGCATCTTAAAGTCATCATTCCACAGGTGTTTTGGAGGTAACCACAGAAATCTAAGCCATTTACTTCATAGGACTTTCAAAGAGTGACTAGTTACAAGTCAAAAGTAATAAGAAGAATAAAAAGGATGCAGCTCTTCTGGAACTGAGCCATTGGCGTTAAGCACTGCAGTGGCTTTTGTGACGACAGGGCTTGTGATGGCATTAACCAGTGGGTTTTGTGATGGCAGGGCCTGTGATGGCTCAGGATGGCTTGTTACGGCTTGTGATGGCTTTAGGCCAGTGGCTTTTGTGATGGCAGAGCTTGTGCAGAACCTCCACACAAGCTCAGTGCTCTCCTGCACTGCATCCTGACAGTGTGGCCCTGCTTGGCCTGTCCATGTGTTCTGGGACATGGGGGGGGGTCCACTTTTAGGCTCCTTAGTCATATGAATGAAGAAATTAAGAGAGGACTCAAAATGAAGCCCAAGGACAATTTTCTTATATTTTGCAAGAAAAACTACAAGGCAGTCAACCTGTGAGAAGGGTGATAGAGAAGAGCGGGGGGGGGGGGGGGAGCCATCATGTTTTAAGTTGGCAACATGACAGACAAGGGGAGCTTTAGAAGATTGAAGCCCTAAGTGTTAGGGAAGACATGTTTAGAAAGGGGATAGAAAGAAGGAGAAAAAGGGAAAACTTGCCATTTTCAGAATAATTCAGAAAAGCATCCCATAGTATATGCTACAATATATAGTGTAATTGAGTTATGTAAGCATCTATGCTAAGGGGAGGAATTCTGGGCAAGAAAAATAGATTATGTCATTAACATGATATATATTCAGCATGGCTTTAGATGAACCCACCTTCCTGAGGACTTGTCCCTTAGCTAGTTAATAGACCAGCCACCTGGAAAGCTAAGTGTCCACTCAGGCTAGAGGTTTCATTTTCCTGCCAGAAAGAAATAGTTTTCCCTTAATAGGCCTTTATTGTCACAGTATCACATGCAGTGGCTGTCCTATTTCTCTGTGAGATTGCTAGCACAGACTTGGCACATAGTAGGTACACAATGATGTGCTTCACTGGAAAAGAAAAAACATAAATAATTCATATTTGTTACAAGTTTTTTTTTTTTCTGGAATGCCAGCATTTATGCAGAGACAGTACTAGGATATCAGAGGAAGAGAACCACCAGGCCGGTATTTCTAATGCCCATCAAGTAGAGACACATTCTTGAGTGTGCATCTTTGCCTGTTCATTCAATAATTAACTCAAAAAAAATATTTCTGAGCAGAATTGTTTTTGGACTGGGTGTGCCAGTTTGATTTTTTTTCTTTTTTTTTTTTAGAAATATAACTGAAACTTCCTCCACAAGTGTATACTAGTTGGCCATATATGTTTGGTGATTATTGCACATTCCTATCGCCCCCATGACACATTTCATGGTGTTCATATTTGTCTCTCAGGGGCCTGCACTTTGCCGGTACAGTAGACATGTTAGGAGAGAGAGAGAGAGAATATGGAAGATGTTTATGTGATAAAAATATTTGCTTTTTTGTTTTATTTGTTTTGATGCTCTTGGCTCACTCCCATCCACCTTAATGATTTCATATATCAGCTTCACTCTCCCATTAATCAGTGTTTCATATTTGTTTGTTTAAATTCAGTTCTGATCTATCTTTCTGAGAAATTGTTTTAAATGTTTTGTGTATGGTAGAGAAAAGGTATTGGGCTAATAATGTTTCTTATTAACCCTATGATTACCAGTGGTATTGTCAAATCCGCTATCACAATCAAATAAAAACACAGACACCTGCTAGATTTTATAATTGACTTATATCACCTTGGGCTGGGCAAATAATTTCACCTATGCTACCTCATATCTCCCAGTGTCCACCCCATGCCATCTGCCTTAATCATTCCATCTGGGGTACCTTCTGTCCATAATCTTATAAATATTTGCTTATTCTTCATCTGGAAAATCCCTTTCCATGCCATTCTCAGTTCTTTCTCTTGGCCCACATGGCTCCTTCCATCCTAACCCATCATGGCTTTCTTCTTCCTTCTTCCACTTCCTGTTTCTCCCTTCCCAAGATCTTCTGTGTCCTCAAACCTTAGCACTTCCCACCTCACCTTTCCCCTGCTGCAGGTACAAACAGGAGTAATTTCTTAGGCAAGGTTCACACAAGGAGAGAAAGTGCTCTTCCAAGCAGGGACCAGATTTCAGGAGCCAGTAGTTAGCATTAAAGTGCAGAGCCCCAGACCAACCCCCAACAGTTGTGTATGCTGTTTACTTTGGTATGCACCAGGATCCACATCCTCAGTGAATAGAAAGCAATGGACTTTTGAGTGGGCCAATTGTTGCAGAAAATAGCAGGATCCAAACATGGAAGGCTGACTGACTTATGCTTACCTCACAGTGATGACATCCATTTAAGATTGTAGGAGCAGTAAAGGATACAGGCCTCGGTCTCCCAAATTCTCTTAACTTGCAAGAGAAATAAAAAACGTGTTTTACTTAAAAATTTTGTATTTTGCTATATGCACAGACCAAGACAATTTATTCTTGCAAAGCTTTCATTTTTAACCTCCATTTGACCCTTTGCCTCTTCAGTGAACCTCTTCACAAGTGGAGATGAGTTATTTATTGGTTTATTTGGTGATGGAAAATAAGCTTAGGGGCTCATACATACCACAGGATAATGATTTTTTAAAGAGTTTTCTTCCACCTCCACCCTATCAAATAATCCTTTGTATCTTTTGACATTCTAGAAAGACAGCATGTTTGACACTTCACTTTTCCTTGTGATCACTTTCTTTTCCTTGTACTTTTTAAAGTATGTGGATTCTGTTCAGAAACTTTTCTATAGAGTAGTCCCTGCATCAACCTCTTGGAACACACCAGTTGTGCAGATAGCTCACAGGTGGAAACAATGCCAGGAAATGACCTACGAGGTCACTCAGAGCCAACAGCTTCCCAAGGTGTTCCTTCAGAAGTGGAGCTGCCTGTATAATCCTTGTAACCTGACCTGATAAACTTCTTTAATTACATTTCAATGATCGATTTGATAGAGTCTCTCCTGATGGATTAAGTCTTCAGTCTCTGAAGGATTAAACTGTACCTCCCTTCACTCCTGTGGCACAGAAAATTTTCATTCTTAATTTAATCTTGTTGCTCACCTCCTTTTCTGGTCTTTTTCCTTGAATGTTTCTAGCTTGTTTGTGATCTGTAAATCTTACAAAGAACCCAGACTGTAGCAATTCCTCAGAAAATGTTGAATGAATGGGGGGGGGGGAAGTGAGTGAATGGGAGAGTTTCTGTCCACTGATGAATTTGTTACCTCAGTTTTGAAAAGGAGAACTATATGCTAAGAACAGAAATAGTCATTAAGACTGGGGAGCAGATCTTGGCTTCCATTATTTGATTTTTACAGACTGATGGTTAGTAGTGAAGGGCAGTAGCTTTTTTTATCCCTTTGCCCAGTCAGCTTCTTCTTAGCTACTGTATTGATTTGTGAACTTGTTGGTTATTCTTGTGAATAAAAACTCCTGAGAAGAATATGTGTTGTAGATATTGATTAATTAGAATCTCCATAGTGTGAAAAGATTAGAATGTAACAGTTTCAGAGGCTAGCTAACTGATCTTGGGTTAGCTTTGGCCCCCAGAACAGCCCTTCCTTGTTCACCTCTGTGTCAGAAATAATATTCTATGACCAATAGCTAAAATCCTTCGGAATCTATTGATTTAGCAGTCACATTGGATTTTACCAACCCAAAGCTAAGAAATATTGTCAGATAACATCATGAGCCTATAGAAAAGCTATTCATGTCTTGCTGTAACTGCCTTCTGAAGTACACACCAAAGTAATTCAAACTTGCTTTGCTTTACGACTTAAACTGCTTCCACATTGAAACATGAAATTTGGGATAACCTACATCTATGATTCCGAGCCATGGTCACTCAAAATGCTCTTATTCCGTTGAAGATGAGAGCTATGCTTTTAGTGTTGACATTGTTAATACCCACTAGAATACAAGCTCTCTGGAGGGTTGCTCATTCTCTTCAGAATCTTCAGTTTGTAGAAAGGGTTACCATATCAAATTTTCATCCGCATGTACATTTTCTGTTTCTTCTTTTCTTTCTTTCTCTCTCTCTCTCTTTCTCTTCTCCTCCTCCTCCACCTTCTCCTCCTCCTTCTCGCACTTCTTCTTTTTTTCTTTTAAATGTCCTTAGCATTCTGTATCTTCCCAGGTCACAACACTACTCATAGTTCAGTACACTTCAGCTACATCTTGTCATTATTTTCTCTTTAGGCTATCAATTTATATGCCTAGGCAGGGGAAGTAGAGGCAGGACAGGATTGCTGAGGCAAGACCATTGTTTCCATTTTTCTTTCCAGGTGCGATGAGGATATGCCTTTTCTGTCATCACAGATTTGGAAGATGAAGTAGGGTGCCATTTGAGAACAGTTTTTATCAAATACATTGTGTGGGACATGTGATGAAAAGTGCTATCAGATATTCTGATACTCTGGCTGTCTCTCCAGAGCAAGGCACCTCATATGGGAGCTGACTTCCAATTGTCCTTCACATAGTCTTGTGAAGTGGGTACACTATCCTGTTTCAAAGATGCAGACACAGGCTTATATCAATAGCTTACACTGGCTTAGATCGATGATGAAAAATGCAGACTTTTTTTTTCACTCTTTATCAACTCTAAATTAGGGTAGGAGTAACTCCAGGATCACGTGCACTTGAATGCCCCTTTAATTTGCCAACATGAGGCACAATTATTACATTTATACTGGTGTTAATTGAGTTCATTTTAGATAGTATTTAATTGACAGGTTTTTCTCCCCTCATCACTATCAAATATTGTTGTGGCTAGTTAGGTCAGAAGTCAGTTATTTTCTGTTCCAGGTTGATTGAAAGAGATTGACATTGAATGACAGAATGGCTGATCGGATGGGGCAGAGTCTGCATTTGCACGTGGGCCTTGGGTCTGACCTGAATTCATAGGTTATTCTGTCATAATCTGAGACATGAATTAGGGATCTCTACTCACCTATTTATACCAACGAGAGAGATTTCTCAGTCTTCTGAAGCTGAATCCTAACCTTGGCATTCCAGCTCATCGTTTTAGTGAACCTATAAAGACTCTGCAGTTACCCAGCAGGATTTCGTGCAGCTGCCTGCGGAAATCAGGGTAATCCTGCCATTTCTTAGAGCCTTTTAATAGTGCACTGATTACAGATTGCAGGCACCTGGTGCTGTTTTTGTATTGCTGAAGGGTACCATTTCAAAGACAAGCACTGGGCTCGACTGATTTCCTGTTCTGTTGCTTGCCAGGAATAGGTACCAAGAAGCCCATACAACCGCTGACCTGGCTCCAAGTGTGGAGACTGCCAGCGCCAAAGCGTTAATTTCCAGAATGACAGTGTACATGTGAGTTACCCTGGATGTATTCACCTCACTTTGGCTCAGTGCACCAAGGTTGTAGAAGGACTTCTGCTAACTGGAGTCAGCACAGAGTTCTATGGGTTGGGACTAGGCCAAAGTTATTCTGTGCTTCTTGGATTCCCCAGCCTGTTCCACTTGGGCCTGTTCCACAACCAAATGAGAAAACAAACTGAAAATTCAAGAGGAAAAGAGGTATTGGTCTAAAATCAAGGTTTAGAAATCTATGGGTATGAGGTAGGACTAGGACTTAATTTTGTGCCAATGCTCAAGAGAAAGAATGAATCTGAGAAGTGTCACTACTGTGTCCCCACAGTAGTCACCGCTCCATTCTGCTAGTGTACACTTTTTCTCAACATCTACAATTATGGGACTAGTGTAATATTTTACACCCTCATGTCATGATTCTCTAATTTTGTTCGAAGAGCATTGCAATTAAGTGGAGAACAGTGTATAGTCCACACACTGTCTAGTCCTAAGTTTGGCTTCATTTCTCTTTGGATGTATGATTTTGGAACTCAGCTTCTGAGTTAAATAGAACTGAATGAAGTAGACAGTCACCAAGATGATTATGCTGGTAAAATTTGAAGTGTACAAATGGTCAAATGTCTTTCAATCTATGTGTTAACTGTAGCTGGGTAGGAACCAAGAAAGATGTCAAGGAATAGTTACTGGTTGTGAAAGTCTTTCTGAGAGCCTTCTCAGTAAAGCAAAATGTATGGACTAACCCCATGGAGTCTTTTAAACTTTGAAGCTTGGGACATTGCTGCTGGCAAGCTAGGGTCTCTTGAAGATAGAAGATAGAAGGTTCAGAATGTGTGAGGGATGGCAATCAAGAGGTCAAAGTTGTGTTTTTGAAATGCCAGAGTGGGGCAATACGGCAAAGGAGTAGAAATAGGAGCTTCCCTTGAGAACCAGCAGAAAGTTTTGAAATAAATGCCTTTCAGAGTTAAGCCTTTTCTGGTTTGGAAAATAGCCTTAAAACTGACTCATGGCAACCATCCAAGATCTTCTCAAGAACTGATTCCTATTGGAATCAAAAGGAGGGTGGCAGACAGCTTTGCTGTGAGGTTCACTGGGCATTGTCCTCTGTTGCCACTCTAGTTGGTGGAATGAATCTGGGAGAGCAGGGCCGAAAAGTAAGGGGGACTAAAGTCTCATGCAATAACCAACTTTATGCAGAACACCAGACATACTAGGAGGGTTAAGAATAGTTACCTGAGTAAACTACAATTCCAATGATAAGCCGTATATGGCAGAAATGCGTGTTTCCATAGAGGGGTATGAATATAGAAGCAGCTGAAGTAAACCTACTTCTGTCTGCTGCACCTGGGAGGAACAGGAGAACAGATTCTAAGAACAAGTCTGTGTTTTGAAGAAACAGGTCATGAGACTCTTGTCTTGTTTTCTTGGAGTTTTTCCCACATCTTCAGAATTCTTACATATTTCCGTTTTTGGGTTCCAACAGTCCTCTTTCTGGAGATGAACATCTGCTTCAGAGTCTTACCCTATGTGCTAAGTCTCCAGTTTAACTTGTGGAAAGAAAATGACAGCATGTGAAAGTCTTTGCCAACAAAGCTGCATGATGTACACACATAAGACAAATTGATAGCAACAAGGAATAACTGTATCCCAACAACTTTGTAGTTGATGGGCAAGGGTAACAGCAATATCTTGCTCATCAAAACAAAAGTGATCAGAGGAAGATTATGAAATAATGAAGTTGGTTTTGATTTACTTAGAGTACATTTCTGCTTCCTCTTCCATTTCTTCAATATAAGATGGTACAGAGGAACAAAGAATCTTCCAGAATTGTGTTTCCTAGGTTCAAATCCACCTAGCCTTTGAGAAGCAAATAATACAATAATTTACTTAACCACTTGCTTAACTGAGGAATCTTAAAATTTACCTAAGGTTCATGTCAGTATCTGCTGTAAAGGCCAAACCTATATTTGCTAAAGATCCTCTCTTTGTGTTTGTGTTGGTGTGTATGTATTTAATCTTCAAACTTTTTTATTTTTCATATCTTCTTTTTAGCATCAGTGAAGCAAGAACAGTAATTCAACAAGCATGCTGAACATAGCAAATAATTAAGATGTATGTAGACCCCACGCTGTGTGTGTGTGTGGTTTTTTTTTTTTTTTTTTTTTTTTTGCCTGTATTTGAACATGATTGGAACAACTTGTCTGCTTCCAGAGCTCCCTCTTATAGGTGATGGCTTCAAGCCAAAGTATTGTTCTTCTTGTTCTTTTTGTTCTTGTTGTTGTTGTTGCTCTTCTTCTTCTATTTTGGTGTTACATGATAGTTTGTCATACTGTTTGTTAATGTTAGAATGTGGTGATTTACAAATACAAGGACGATGTAAATAAACTTGTAAACCAGTTCTGTGGCAGAGCAGGGTTTGGTATTGAGTATTAAACCTATACAAAGGATTGATTTTGCAAATAAACATGGAAAGAGATGAAAATAGTGTTTTTCTGTATCTGAAGTCGACATAGGCAGAGAGAATCCTGTACACAGTGTCTCCTACAGAAGAGGGTATATATTTAGGGAAAAGAAAGTCAAGTCTCATAGTAACCCAATGATGGAGACTCTTCCTTTCTTAAAGACTTCATTGTGGCTGAGGTTGTTGTGTATGGTGCTCAGTAGTCTTGTCCAAAGGTCTGTGGCTGCAGCAGTAAATGTAAGCTGCCATGTGGCTGCTCTTACTGTCTCTAAGCTATGGCTAGGCAGGAGGCTGCACAGAGGAACATTCTTCCTCTAATGATGATCTTCCAGCCCCTTAATCACCTATAGCATTCTCTCTCCTCTCTCACAATGATTGGGTGTTGACTGGAATCAAAGAGAGTAAGTCTAATCCCTGGATCTCAACGAGCTGTGTTTTTATAGCTTTCAGGTTAGGTGGGGAGCAGGTATGAAATCACAGTTCTTTATGAGAACATTCTAGCTTTGTGACAGTGAGGAAAGGAGAAGATTTTTCTGGTTTATTTTCTCATTTTGAATTCAAATAATGATATGAACTTAGTAGCCAACTTGTTTCTAGACATTTTCTGGATATAAGTATGTAAATATATCATGTGTGGTGGCACATGCCTTTAATTGTAGTACTTAGTAGGCCAAAGCAGGTAGATTCCATGAGTTCAAAGCTAGCCTGGTCTACAGAGTGAGTTCGCATAACAATAAAGGCTACTATTTCAAACAAAACAAAACAAAAACCAAACAAGAACAAGGACAACAGTAACAACAAAATGGATGCAACTACAATTGTATGTTCAGAAACTCATTTTTGTTCTGTGGCCTCTTATTTTCACTCTGTATTATTTAACGCTCATTTTTTCTCAAATAATTATCTATGAGTCTTTTTCTTTTCCATTTTCATGTGTATGTGGTGTGTATGTGTTCATTTGTAGCATGTGTTCATTTGTAGCATGTGTAGCATGTGGGGTCGCATATGAACATGGATGGGTTTGCACATGGGGAATTATATTGCACCTTATTTAATGAGACAAGGACTCACAGTCAAATCCACAACTCATCAGTATGGCTAGTCTCATTAGTGAGTTTGCTCTGACAAGTCCCTGTCTTTACCCTTTGAGGTTGGAGTTTTAAGACGGCTGCCACACTAACTTATGAGTGTTCCAAAGACCTGAACTTCTTTCCTATATGCATGACCCTGATTTAAAAAAAAAAAAGAAATGTAATATGCCACTAGGTAGATGGGTCCCAGCTCCTCCGTTTTAAAGCAATGAAAATTTATGATTGTTAGGTTATCTATAATGTGTTACTTTTGAAATGAATCTCAGATAAGCATGTATCTAGTCTACAGTATACACATTTCTCTAATAGTCAAGCTTCTGGTTCAATGGGTTTCATCTTAAATGCTACCTCCACAAGAAGAAGTCATAATACTTTCCCATCATCTGTAGCCCAAAAGGAATTGGCTAAAAATAGAATAATTTACCATTATAAAAAAGGCATATCTAATGATTCTTATTTGTGATCTTTAGATGATACATTCAGCTGTCTTGACCTACATTTGGGATTGAATGTGGAAGTGCTTTCTAACTTCATGAAGGGCTAAGGCATTTAGGGATTCCTTATTAGCACAGTGCAGAGCATCTGCCACAGGCTTCTGGCTCAGGAAACATTTTTACTAGTTTGTTTAACACGTAAGTCATTCGCTGGGCGGCGGTGGCACACTCCTTTATTCCCAACAATCAGGAGGCAGAGGCAGGCGGATCTTTGTGAGTTTGAGGCCAGCCTGATCTACAAAGCTAGTCCCAGGATATTCAGAGCTGTTACACAGAGAAACCTTGTCTGAAAACAAAAACAATTAAGTCGTTAAGTACAGGGGGCCACGATCCCCACCACAAACAGTGGTTCCAAACTTGTTTGTGTAACAGAATAAGCTGAAGACCTCCACTGGTAAACAAGACCTGGGCTTTTGCCCTTGATCCCTTAAAAGCTCTTGAATAGGATGTAGAGACTAGATATGAAGTGAATTTGGGACCCCACCCCACCCTGCCCTTCTATGTCCTATCACGTATTTTTCTGACAGGCTAGAGAACGTTCTTTTTAATATTTTTGTATTCTTTATTTTTTATACTTATATATATTAGAATATATATTGTATTATTTTCTCTTCTTAGAAGTGTGTGGCTCCTTTAAGAGTGTTGTTCAAATACTTTAGTATCTTATTAATTCAGTCTTATATTTGTAAGCCTTGTGAGGCCTTAATTATGGGTCCTTGATATTCTTTGCTGGTTCCTCCCTCCCCCACACCCCTGGCAAGCCTTCTAGGCTTGTTTATGCCCATAATAGCTCATTGAGCTTGTAGTAGCTGTACTTTAAAACTTGGAATGTTATCAGATTCATCTGTCTATGATATCACCTTATCTGGTTTCTTCTAGTTTCTTCTTCTTAGAACCATTAGTTGAAAATATCCGTTGAGCTACATGGAAGTATTGAGTAACAGATGCACAATGTTCACCTGACTCACTCTTTATACACGGGCTTATGTGCCCTATCCCAAAATGATCCCTACTCTACCAATTGCGAATTTTCTGGTTGAGGTTTTCAACTTGGTAGCCAGATGAGTGCGTGCAACCTGAGGATGAGTTAGGGGGTTGCTTATAAAAACAGTTTAAAAGATTCTGATTTACTGAATTCAGATGTGCAACTGGATTTAAGATAGCTAAGCTTACTGTCTGATTCTTTCACTTATAATCCACTGTACATTAATGTTCCCAGTATGACACTGAAAACATACGCTTTCAAGTACACCAGAAAGTTTGTTTGTACAAGCAAACAAACAAAAAATGAGACACTTGACCCTAGAATGCATATGGCACTCTCCCAGTAGAGCTTTTTCAAAGGAGAATGGCCTGTAACTCCTCATTTTTGTATAGAAGAAACCGTATATTTGTGTGTATCTATACATGAAAAAAAAAAAAAAAAAACTTGAGGCTTTACTAGGTTGGATATTAATCTTCCAGATATCTTCTGCTGTGCATGGGTACATTCATTCAATTTTTATAGTTCAAAAGATATTTCATTATTCATATCCTAATAGGAGTTAATAAAAATCTATTATCTTTAAGGTTAATAAAAGATACTCAGGCACTAGAATGCATGAGCTGAACATATTAAACTATTTAACTCTTCAGTTCCAAGAGGGAGGTGAAGACATCTCCATGTTGTCCTAACTAAGCCCCTTTCCAGGTTGAGCGACCCTTTCACAGAGATTACATGAGACCATTGGAAAACACAGGTATTTATATTATGATTCACAAACAGTAACAAAATTATAGCTATGAAATGGCAACAGAAATAATTTTGGGTTTAGGGCTCGCTACAACATGAGGAGCTGTATTAAAGTGTCATAGCATTAGCAAGGTTGGGAACCACGGTGCTACATAAACTGAGAAATACTGAGATTCACCCATCAATCTCTGTCCTTGAATATTGGATCTGAAATCTAAATTGGAGCTTGTTTGGTGGTAAAACTTGGGTCCAGAGAAGTTACTGGTTTTTTCTTCTTATACTCCTTCCATTTGTGAATATCAGTATACAAAAGTAAGAAAGTGTAAAAAAGTAACAAATATCACTTTAATTTTTCATCAGTTGTTGAAAGAATAGGATCTTTAAAGATCCTGGTCAAACAGGTGTCCCTCTTTGGTTTTCTGATGGATTTCACACAATGTGGTGTTAGTTCTAGATAGCCTTTCAATATGGCTTGAGAAGATGTGAATCAAGATGTGGAAGCAAAAGCCATGACAGTTGGGGAAGGTGCACTTCAGTGAGTTCCTGGATGTGTTTGAAAATACGGTATTGCAAAAAGAAATAAAAAAAGTGAGAGTTGGGCAATATAATGTTTATTATTAGCCCTTAGATTATCATGGCAGTATTATTTAACCCACTATCAGAAATAAGAAAACACGGACATCTGTTAGATTTTGTAATTGCCTATTTACCTTGGGAAGGGTTTCACCTATGCTGGCTCAATAACCTCACCATTCATCTCCCACGCCATGTACCTTAATCCTCCTCATCTGGTCTACCTTCCATCCATAATCCCACGGTATTTGCTTGTATTCTTCATCTGGAATTTTTCAGGCCATTATTGGAGTCCGTCCTTTCGGCCCATGTGGTTTTTTCTTCACACTAACCTATCCTGGCATCTTCCTCCCTCCTCTCTTCCCATCTGTCTGTCTTCCTGTGATTTTCGTGAACCCGAAGCCTGGGAATCTTAGCCATGCCTATCCCATTCTGCCCTGCCCAGGTATAGGACGTTTAATTAACCAATCAGGTATAATAATTTAGGCAGGCTTTCACAACAAAAACAGATTTACACAACAAGGATAGGCTCACACAAGGATAGGTTTATGTGAGAATGTGCCCTTCTGAGCAGGGAAAAGATCTTGGGGGCCAATAATTTACATTAGAATACATAACACCAGGCCAACCGCCAACAATTCCCCCTTTCTGTCTAAATAAAAGGCCATTTTTAAACAGTAAGAATAATTATGAAACAATTATAAAAACCAATAGGTAATACTGTATATATATAATACTACATATACTATATATATATATTCTAGTATTTGGCAAACCAAATACAGTGTTAGGACTCTGACTGCATTAGTTTGTGCCTTGTTGAGGAAACATGCTACTTCATTTTCTCCATGGTCGGTCACCCACTACCACGAAGTGGTACCCAGGGGCATAAAGTGGGAACTGCTGGGTAGCATTTCCAAAATATTTGGCACTAGTCAGATGTAGATTCAGAATTCCATGCCCACTGGGGATGAAGGAAAATGTGGAAGGTTTGGCAAGGGTCCATATGGTGGCAAGTCTGTGCAGTGGGTCACTGAACAGTAGGGCCCGCGGCAGGAGCCTAATAAACAGAGCTCCTTACTTAGCTGAGGAAAGGCAGCTGTGCAGTGACGAAATTAATGGTTTCATATTTTTTTAAATGGGTATTAAATGGAAGATAACATAATTATTTCCATTATGAACTGAGTTAGTCAATTGTATTTACATTGGAGTCAAAGGAGATTTGGAAGGAGTATAAACAACTTGATTTAAGGGTTGTTGTACAGACTTCTCAATTGCAATTGTCACTTGTTCTTGGCAAAGGAGGAAGAGGATGGATCCTGCTGTCAGTTAGGGGAAGGCACAGCTGAGGTAGAGATTAGCAAGCCCCCTAGAGCTCATTGCTTGCTGTTCATGCCACATTGTGCTGACAGTTCAAGTAGTGAGAATGCAGCCCCTTTTCTTTGTACCTTTATAGTACACTCTGAAGAGCTTTCTGTTAATGTGTCTGTAGCACAGAGGTTACAGCAACAGATGGAACAACACCTCACTGCTCATTCCCACAAGCCCTTCAATATCATCAGTTCCAACTTTTCTTTTCTTTTTCTTCAGAAAATTTCCTGTGTGCCCTCCTCGGTTGCTCTACAATGAGTGCCAAATCTGCCATCAGCAAGGAAATTTTTGCACCTCTTGATGAAAGAATGCTGGGAGCCGTCCAAGTCAAGAGGAGGACAAAGAAAAAGATTCCTTTCTTGGCAACTGGGGGTCAAGGAGAATATTTAACTTATATCTGCCTGTCAGGTAATGAAACTGAATAACAGTAGCAAAACAACTTTTGTTTTAAAAATGCTTAATTCTAAGGCCTCTGGGAGGATCATGTTCATTTGGTAATATCTGTCCTTCCACTGTTTACTTTTGTCTTTGTTGTCATCTCTCATCTTTATTTACTCTTGCCTTATCCTGTGTGGTTGAGATTTCATTGTATTAGAAAGATCTTGAAGTTCAGTCTTCCAATTGCCAAAGAGTTTCTGCAGAGCTTGGCAGGCATTTCTTTATTTGTTCTTTTCTTCAGAGGGAGTGTCTGTCCTTGGGGAGTTTTGTTTTAGAACCCTTCTTGGTATTTGGATAATTGTCACTACTAGCAGACTGAATTTCACTTGTTTTTTTCCTAGACTGTTGCCAACAATTAGTAATAGTTTTTTTTTTTGAGGCAAATATTGGTACTTTATGGAATAGGAGGAAGATTTCGTTCACAAATCATAGCTTTGCCTGACAGCCACTGCCTTGTGAAATATAACCATCTGTTTTCTAAGCTTAGAATTTTGTTGGATTATTATCTTTTTCTCTCTGTTTGTGATTTGAGGAGATCTGTGGGGTTTACTGTGGATACAAACCAAGTTTTTTTGAGATAAAAATCAAAATAAATTTTCCATGAGCTTCTGGGTAATGCTAAGCTAAGCACTAAGGGCATTTGTAATATTTCTCATAATAGGAATGATAAACTAAGCTTACAATAATTCATCTTTTACAAAATATTTTTGAGTTGTGGTTTGGGAATAAAACTTTAATTTTAAAACCCTCTTTTAGCTTTTCAAAAAAATCAAGAATCTGATAATTTAGTCAGAATTAAGCTCAAGGTATAAATAACTTTTCATTGATAAATATGAATTTATGACTATTTTAGATTAGAATGAAATGAAAACGTAGCACTTTGCTAAGCATGCCTTTACAAATGTTAGAAGAAAATTCTTTTATCTAGAGGGTGAGGGAATAAACCTGAAACACTACTCTCTCTTTCCTAAATTAGGGTTAGGTTGAGTCTTAGAAAATATTTGTGTTTCTTTAGTACAGTTATACTCTGACCAAATAGGTGATGAATTAAGAATCAGTGGCTGTTTTTTTTTTTTTTTTTTTTTTTTTTTATCTTTTCTCTTTTTGTTTTATGTGTTTGGGTGTTTTCCCTGCACATATATCTGTATGACGTGTGTGCAATGACAGTGGGGAGAAGAGGGAATCACATCTTCTGGAACTGGGGTTACAGACCTCTGTGAGTCACTAGGTGGGTGCTGGGATTGCATCCACTGTTTTTAATCACCAAGCTAAGTTCTCTAGTTTAAGGAAGCCTTTCTCAGTACCAGCCTAGGATTTTGTTGATAAGGTTAAGGTCTTAAAAATACTTTTATATTTTAAAATTTGGATCCTAGAGGTTCTTTTGTCGTTGTTGTTTTTGTTTGTACACTGTTTGCCGATGGTGTACAAAGTACATACCAATAATGTTGTTTTGTGTTTGGCTGAGCACAGACACATGATATTCTAACCTTTTAAAAGCTTGATTCTCTTCCCTGCTCTGAGATTTCATATAGAAACATAATTGAATGAAAAGTGCTTGGTCCAGAAGGCAGTTGAATTTAGTCTGGTGTGTACCTGTAACTGAAGGAAAACGATTTTGTTTACTTTTAGACATATATCATTATCTGCCTGTTCTATTCATGAAGTCTCTGAGAGTGATAATGGGGTTCTAACAGTGTCATCTCAGTGAAGCAGTGTAACCATGTCTCACAGAGTTGGAGATAATGGCCTGGGACTTTCAGTGGCATTCCTGTTACAATTACCAAGGCCTTTGAGTGGGAAGTTTGAGATGACAGTGTTTGTTTTTCCCTTGCCTTCTTATGAGGAAAATCCCTTGTTCTGAAAGTCTCCATACTTATCTTTTTTTTTTTTTTTTTTTTTTTTTACTTGTGAGAGGGTACATAAAGTAGATATGACAGCTTAGCAGACAGTAGAATGAAAACCAGGGCAGAAAAGAGCCAGGTAGCTTTGACACACACATTTATTGCATTATTCTTTTTTCCCTATAAAAGACAAAGTTACAGCTACTTTAATTTTCTGATTATGTACAGCTTGGAGGCATAGTAGTCATGATAAACTAAATGTTCTTTAACTAACAAGTAAATCAATATTTTTTATCTCTTATGTGCTGAGTGTCCTAGATGCTGGGGATATGGTTATAAAAAAAATATTCACTTTAGATGGGTTACTGTAGACATTAATTACTTTTTAAAAATCCACATAATTAAAAACTATGAGGAAGACAAAAAGGAAAAACGCATATGTACATGTCTGCAAGAATTAGGCTTGTTTGGAAGAAAGGGCTAAAGAGTTTTAGATTGGGTTGTGGATGGACGGCATTCCTGTAGAGGGATGGTAGTCTCAGTAGCTGCTTTTCTTCATTTCCTCTACATCACTAAGGACAGCTTTTTCGAAGCACAAGTAGGAGGTTTTAAAGTGAAAGCAAGGATGATAGCCTCTTCCTGCTCTTAGTGTAAATTGCCTGTGTTTTCTGGGAGGCCAACTCCTTCACTCATTGTAGTTTGGTAGATGAAAACCAGCTATTCATTTACAACAAACAACTTTTGTAGAAATTAGGTCTGCAAATAATGTTTAACCATCTTTTAAACATTATAAAGTGTCAAAATGAAGAAAAGAAGAAGTTGGAAAGTATGCATCTAGGCACTGGTGTACTAATATAGTATCTTAACTAGTGTTTATGTGATTTTTTTTTCAGTATCATACATAATTTATAATCTGAGAACCAGAGGTCTGTGACTTAGCTGTGACATTTTGGAAGGAGAAAGGTGCTCAATCCAATTTATTCACAATGCAATTAAATTTTACAGTTTCTCACTGGACAACCTGGTCAACTTTTTTTTTTTTTGATAAATCAGTTCATATACGCTGGCCACACAGGTTTTTTCGTTGTTGTTTGTTTGTTCTGCTTTTTTTCTCATTCATCCATCTATCTATCTATCTATCTATCTATCTATCTATCTATCTATCTATCTATCATCCCAAAGGGAACTTACCCTCCTCTCCTCCCACCCAGTCCCTCCCTCTCACCTCTTCTCCCTATGCTCTCCTCCCTTTCTTCTCAGAGAAGAGGAGACCTCCCATGAATATCAGCCTGCCTTGGCATATCAAGTAGGACTGGGTGGGTCTTCTTCTGTAGAGGCTAGACAAGGCAGGCCAGTTAGGGGAAAGGGATCCAAGTGCAGGCAACAGAGTCAGAGGCAGCCCCTGCCATCCCAGCACTTTGGAGGCAGAGCAAGTGGATCTCTGAGTTCCAGGCCAGCCAAGACTACACAGAGAAATCCTGTCTCAACAAAACAAAACAAAACAAAACAAAACAAAACAAAACAAAACAAAACAAAACAAACAAATAAAAAATGTTTATATGAAAGTCTTACGAAGCGAAACAATCACAGTACTATATAGTTAGCTGTGTACTTTATAAATCCATTACATTTACAAACGAGGCACCTAACTGCAGAGAATTACTGACATGTTTGTGATCATGACAACCCAGTGTCACATTGTTCTGCTTTGTGGAATCAGGAATTCCACGAGCCAAGAACTCTGTCTTTTGTTACACATACTGCTGTACACATGGCACATATTGTTACAATATCAGGAAATCTAAACAGAACAGTATGGGTGTGAGCTGAGGACCATACTTGTACCAACAGTAATTTTCCCACCATGCAAGACACTTTTCACACAGCATATTGGGCAGAATTTCCTTACTACCAAAAACCACAATTAAAAAAAAATTAATTTTTTTTTCCACAGTCCTGCCATGTTGCCCACGGCTGGCTTCAAACTCCTATATTCAAGTGATTCTCCCATGTCAACTTCCCAAGAAATTGCATTCATAGGCCCCCAACTTTGTGCCTCGTTTAATGTTTTATGATTCTTGCTTAGTTGCATACCTGTCCATTTATCCAAGTCTTTCTCTGTGAATCAATTCATACTGTGTTTTTTAATGATTTTTCAAATTAAATTTCAGCATAGCCACAACTTTACTTCCCTCAGAACATAACGGTGTATATATCAGTAACTAGAGTTCAATATTTGTTTACATTTTTTAATATCATCCCCCTAGGTTAACTCTGGAATGGTATACAAATGCTTCCATACTAAAATACCTTTATAATTGGCATTCCTTACATATCAGTTCCTAGTTTTTCCTCTTATCAATGATAAAAATGAAAAAGACTAGTAATAAAAATTAAAAAGGCCAGTAATGCAGAGTGCTATTAAGCATGCTGTGCAAAGTGAGCTCTAATGGTCATGGGAACCTAAAATCGATGTAACTACTTTGGCTGGAAATTTGGCAGTTTTTAATGAAGACAAAGATGTATCCCTATCCTAGCCATATACATAGAGAAATAAAATTTCTTATCTGCATGAAGGCTTATACAGTATAGCTCATAATTTTTATTCATACCCACAACAACCAGAGATAATTAAAATTTCCACCCACATGTTGAGTGAAT
This sequence comes from Psammomys obesus, assembly GCF_907164565.1. NCBI lineage: Eukaryota > Metazoa > Chordata > Mammalia > Rodentia > Muridae > Psammomys > Psammomys obesus. Next base: position 44,239,324 of record NW_026593286.1, on the reverse strand, counting down.
AAACAAAATATTTTTTATTTGCTCAGTAGAATTTTTCTAACAGTGAAAAGACATGAACTACCAATACCTGTAGCCATATGGAGATATGTGTGAAAACACCATTAGGTTGTTCAAAGCTAGAGCTGTAAGTTTTTCTGAGTTCCTCATAGCACCTTGCACATTGCTGGCTATACATATATGTATATAAGCAGTACATACTAAGTGTGTATTGGAGGCTTATTGGAGGCTGTTTGGATTTCTGACTTATTATTTGCCTGATTAGGGTATAGACTTGCCTTGGAACTATTAATACATTCAAAGGATAAAGGCAAAACTTACCTCCCCATGATAATTTGAGTCTATAAATTAAAGATGAAACATGCTAAATTAAAATTACTTTATCTTTACAGTTCAGTTTTCTTCTGAACATTTTATAATCTCATCCTTACAACCTGTTTACTTAATCCTGTTTTACTTTGGTATGTATAATATTTGATACTAGTTTTTATATCCACAAACAGATAAGCTTTTTCCCTTGCTGTCACTCTGTCACCAGAAGAAACACATGGAAAATAATTTTTGTGATTAGTACATTCTTTTACATATCCTGTTGAAACAGAAAACCTTAGTACTTTTAAATCATTTTAGATTTGAAGAAAGAACCAGATCGTCTCATTAAAAAGTTCTGAATACACTCTGATGAAGTAATTTATGTGCATGTGCTCCTTGAAGGCTGTACTGGATTAGGAGGATGGAAGCTGGTGATTCTGCCTTGCGGACAGTAACTGTAGGTATTCCTTGGAGTAACCCCAGAACCTTTCAAGGAACAAATGGCCCCTTCCAGGATGCACTAACTTCAGCAGGAGGTTTGGCAAAGAACATCTGCATCTTGCAAGTAGTAAATGCATGGGGCTCACAATTAAGGTTGAAACATTTTACTCTTTGATTGAATTGCACTGCGGATTGTCCACTGTAATATTTGACACAGTGACTTATTTGGGTACTCAATTTTATTTTAAAAAATACTTTTTAGTCCCCTTGTTTTCTGACTCTGGTTAAAGTTCTACAGTTTTATATATTTCCATTAAAAAAAATCTAGGCTGGTGCTATAGTACCCCATACCTCTGACTTAGCTCAGGAGAGTGTGGTATTTGAAGGGCAGATTCTTTGTTTATAGGCGATAGAGAAGTGTAACTTTTTATATGCACAGTATCTTCCTATTTGTGTCTAAAGTGTTGATTAACAGCCTTTTCTACAGGTGTTGTGCTTGTCAGGGTAAGCGTCTGTTATGAAGATTTGATATCTAAGATCAGCCATTAAAATTAAGTAACTTTGGAATACAAAACAAAGTTTCCTTAGTATCTTACTTCTGTGACTTTTCTTGATTTTTCTTATTTTTATTTTTTGATTTTATAAAACTTCAATTTTCATTGTGATATTTACTGAGAATTTTGGTCTTTGTGATAAAGGAACATTTGGTTAAAATAGTAACCACCAGTTATGTGGAATCAAACATGAGGATTTTCTTCTCATGTTTTCTGGGCTATAGACTTAGCCAGTATGATCCTGTATAAATGGTCTCTTTGCAGCTCCCTTTGTCAGTTGAGTTCCTGTAGCAGGCATGGTTCCATTCCTCTCCCAATATTCACTCATTCTACCATTAAATAATACTGTGAAGTAGTTATGTCTCATTCTGTAGGTGAGAAACTGAAGACAGGCATGGATTAGCTTGCTTAAAATCATTGTCATGCTAGCAGTACCTGGGTTGGAATCTGGGTAGTTTGATTCTAGTTTGTGTTCTCATAGTGACTGTGTTCTGCTTTCTTTTGGGAGGTATAAGTTATGTGAGAAAAGAGTTCCAAAACCAGGCATTGTTCCTCACTTCTCAAGCAGCTGAGGACTATTTCTTTGCATTCTCTTGTCTCCTACAGGTTTATGCTTTTGTTTTGGCTATATGGTAAGATCTGTAAACAAAGCTGTTAAACCTATGCACATTCAAAGATGCTATTGGCAGATGTATGTGAATCTTAGAAAGGAACTGCTCACGGGAATTCATTGTCTCCTCATAGTGACCTGACTATGAACAAAGTCAGATTGTTCATTTGTAAAATGCAAGTGTTCTTAGATGTTTTTATGATTTTAGTTCATTTCTTGTGAAACTTGACGGTAATATCATTATCTTTTTAAAGTCCCTTTGAACAGAACGGCCCAGCAATAGACAACAAAGAAGTCAATGTGTACCATCTCAGGTAATCTTCACACCAGCTTCTGTTCTTTCTACTCTAGAGATGACACAGCCGGGGCTGAGTGGATAAATGCACAGCATGCAGCTGAGCAGCTACAGAACATAGTGCTGAGACCACACACAAGACTTTCTCCTCCAAAGTATACACACTTTTAAATAGTTTTTTCCACGACAGGGCTAGGCCTAAGGAACAGAGCTCTCCTATTCCCTCAACACAACGTGATTACATTCTTTGAGCAGAATGTTCTGGTCTCTGGGGACCTAGAGGAAGTACTGGCAGGCACTTCAGCTTTTCCAGTGGTTTAGCACGACAGCAGAGTTTTCTTTTTCCATTCTCTCTTGTGTGTGTTCCAGGACCTAAACCAGATGGAAACCATGGAAAGCTCTTGACAGAGGCCAGTGCCAAAACATTTCATTTTAAAAGGAAACACCATCTGTGCACTCTCCCACCACCCAACCCTCTGTTACCAGGAGCAGTTTCACAGCTGATTCACTCACTTGTGTTGGTTTTGATTAGTTTTCACTAATTGCAAAGGTAGAACAAGTGGCTAGGGAGCCCTAAGGCAGAATTCCCTTTGCAGTATGGCTGGAAAGGCAAGGGGTTGTAGATATCCCAACAGCAGCTGACCAAGGAAGGGCTTTGTGCACATGATTCTCTGTTTGGGGTTTTTTTAAGTTTGTGTTCTTACAAGGGTGGTGCACATTGCTGTAGTCTGAGATATCACCATCTGGGATTTGCCAGTACCATTGTGGGTAGAAACATGGATCCTAAGAGTCTCTCTTGCTCCTTACATTTCTACCCCCGACATTCACCTGAGGTCTGCTAAGATACTGATTTCTGACTTTGCTGAAGCTTTGGGGCTCAGGGTTTTGATCTCTAAAATGGGAGTGATATCTGTACTTGAGAGTAGTTTGAAAGGTTCTGTATGTATCTGCGTAGTGCCTGAAACATAGATGGCATTCACCTTGAGCAGTGTCAGCTTTCTGTTGGGTAGTGCTAGTTAATCTGCCGTTTTTTAAAATGTCCTGACTGTATCATATGGAGCACTGTCATACAGCAGATAAGAAATGGTTTACCTCCTCCTCCTTGGGCCTGGCTGCTTCGGCTTCACTGCCTCTCCTTCTGTGGGCCACCCAACAATAATCCCGCTCATTCTGATCCTTGGTTTCTAAGTCAGCTTCTCTTAATTCTCTTTAGTCCAAAATGTATTTCCAGCCTTCCTCTCCACCTTCCACTACTTGTCAGCTTCACATGTATTCAGGGTTTGGGCTGAAAACTTCCACTGAAATCTCCTAAGTGTTTGTGTATTGCAGGGTGTGTTGGACATTGAAGTCAATTGTGTTCAGGCCTTTATATCTAACTACATTAGGAGTAAGAACTGCCTTAGTTCATCAGGTTCCTGTCCCTGAAATGAGAGATGTTATTTTCCTACACCTATCTTCACTACATCAAAAGAAAAATTAAAACAAAATGGAACAAAACATTCTCTGAGGTCAGTCAAGTGCACTGTTAATCAAACAACAGAAGTGGGAGAGGCTGACATAGATGCCTGGGGCCTACCTTTTTTTTTTTTTTAAGGCAGCTCAGTTTCTTGTTTATGTTTCTGCAACTCTTTCCTGTTACTGTGTGTGTGTGTGTGGGGAGATGGTGGGGAGGAGAGAGACAGAGACAGAGACAGTAGCAGAGACTATGATTGATTGACATTGTACCCTAGTCAGTCATGCTAAATCATATGCAGTTTGGGGAAGAAACTATAAATGACCAGAAGCATCCAGCACTTGGCAGGTTTTCCAGGACCACGAAGCTCAGCTAGCTTCTCCATTCTAGGCATACGTGAGCTTCCAAACAACTCCATACTGGCACTCAGCACTCACTGTGGGGGTCCTCAGTTCTGTTCTAACCACCAGATTCGAGACTCTTACGGGGGTGGGCTTTAGCAGAGTGGCCCTCTCCCACTGCTGCTCCATAATGCATCAGTCAGGGCTGACTCTGGAGTTTAAATGACATTAGCAGCTGGGACTTCCTTTGACTCTTTACAGAAGCTATTGTTACAATCAGATGCTTCTGGTGTCTCTCTCTCAGTTCCCTTTGAATTCAGTAAATTGCTGAGCAGAAGATTTTATTCTACCTAATGGCCCAGTTACCAAGAAGAAAATAGAGACATTTCTCTCATCTTCAGACTCTTAGGGTCATCCAAAATGAGCAGCTTTAGCCCTCTGTTCCCTACTAATGCTTTGCCATGGACCAAAATTGATTGATTTCAAAATCCAATTTTGGGGGCTGAAGAGATGGTTCTCAAATTAGGAGCACTGGCTGCTGTTGCTGAGGCTCTCAATACCCACATGGTGATTCACAAGGTTTGGCCCCAGGGAGATCTGATGTTCCCTTCTGACTGCTGCAGCCATTTGCTTGCAAATGATGTGTATATGTATGTGTGTGTGTGTGTGTGTGTGTTTGTGTGTGTGTGTATGCATATACATATATATGCAGGTTAAACTCTCATACACACAAAGTAAATTAAATTATTCTAATTGTTTTAAAACTAAGTCCTTCAGAATCCCTTTAAAGTATTCTATTCATCATGTATATTTTACAATTAGTGAACAATACTCATGCTATTTAATGTTGTTCCCTTTCAACCTCCTCGATATATATAAGACACTTGAAACTTTTAGGATTATGCTGCAACTTGATTTCCACACATATGTAAGGATCTATATAAGTATATCATCATGTGTGTGTTTGCAGAAAAAAGGGAGAAAGTATGTGAAATACCTAGAGTCCAGGCCTACCATGTTGCAAAAGAGGAGCTTAGAAGTCTGGTTGTCCTGAAAGACATTTTCTATTGTGTTTGTCAGATCAGGTATGAGAGAAGTAATAAATATGCACCAAAACTGTTTATGTTTTTATTTTAGGTCAGTGCTTTGGTCAATAATTTACTTTGACATTTTATCAGACACACCATCTAAACCTACAAAGCAATTCTGTAGAAAAATAGCTTCTTAGGATTTTCCCCACAACTCTAGATTTTGATGTCCACAAGGAACCCATATTCATTCCCAAAGTTAATTTCAAGAACAAGAACAAGGATCACAGAGATTGAATGGATGGCTCAGCACCACAGAACTACTACACATAGGCAAAAGAAGACAAATTATATTTCACCTCTGGCCAACCTGATTTTTTACTCTGGCTGTAGCAGATTAGATGAAGAAGGGATGAGTTCAGGTGAGTTTGACTTAAGCGGCCAAGGTGAACTTCAAGATGTATCTCTGCAGTTCCTGCTCACACCAAGACAGAGTGTATAACACAAAGCTGTAGCACACTCTTGGTCAGCTAGGGATCAGGGAGTCATCTGTCTCTTTTAAGGTCGAATTATTGATAGGATATGAGTTCATCTATAAAAGGCAGGTGCGTGGATTAGCCCTTTTCTCTGCCAATTCCTTCTACAAATGGAGACCAAGTGCACAAGGAAAGTACTTTGAAAGGAAAAAGCCTGGTGTCATTTTATTTTTGTCTTTAATTTAATAGCTCATCAACTCCCAGTGAGTGCTATTCACATACTTCTAGGTGTGGGGCCATTCACTGGAGTGTGAGTCAACCTACCATGAGCTGCATTCTAAAAATATGACTCTCCCTTCCCCAGAAACCATCAGTTAGGGGTGGGAGACCATGAGCACGCACCTCATGCTAGAGTGTTGAGTGGCTTGATCTTGTGCAGCTCTACTTCTCCGTGTTCAGTAACATATTCAGTTCTGTGGAATATATACATATATATATATATATATACATATATATATTCCTAATATATATATATGTATATATATATATATATATATATATATATATATATATATATATATGAAGCCTCTATGACAGTAGGTTTTGATATGGCTTTTCAAAGGGCCTTTACTCTGCACTCCAATCCTTCTCCCTGCTTAATCATCCTATTTTAGTTTGCCTTTATCTCTTTATGACACTATACTATGAAGTTAAATTCAATTTCCTTGGAAACCCCATTTCCTTGAAATATTCCTTCATTCTACCCTAATCCCTTAATAGCTACCTTTGTGGTGATTTATATCAATACATACATGTCCAAAACTTAAAAGCATAAACACATACCTAAAGCATCCACAAAGGTGAGAAAGTAATACATTTGTCTTTCTTAGGTCTGGAATACCGCATTCAGAATGATTGTTTCTAGTTCCATCTATTTATCTTCAAACTTCCTAATTTCATTTTTCTTAACAGCTGGTTAATATTGCATAAATGTACTTAAAAAATGAACAACAAGAAAACAAATTACCCTACTTAAAAAGTGACTACAGAACTAAACAGAAAATTCTCAAAAGATGAAACAAAAATGTCTGGACTGAGACACTTAATGAAATGTTCAATATCCTTAGCCATAAAGGAAATTTAAATAAAAACTATTTTGAGATTTCATCTTATCCCTGTCAGAATGGGCAAGATTAGTAAAACAAATAACAGCTCATGATCATAAGGATATAGGGAAACGGGAACATTCACTCATTTCTGGTAGAAATGCAAACTTGTACAACTACTATGGAAATCAGTGTGACAGTTTCTCAGGAAGCTGGGAATAGATCTACCCCAAAATCTACCTAAAGGACTCTATATCCTACTACAGAGACATGTACTTGTCCATTCTGTTCAATTCACTATTAATAATAGCCAGAAACTGGAGACACCCTCCATATTCATCAGCTGATGAGTGTATTTGAAGTTTTTTAATGATTTGTAGTGAAATAAAGTGAAGTCCCAGATTCCTGACTAGAGTTCTGAGAAGTGATAGTTTTGCCTACTATAAATAATGGCCAGTGGACTCTAATCAATTTGTAAACAATCTGGCTTAAAAGGTAGATGCTTGACATGGTGAGCCTATGAACACAAGTGGTGCCTGTCACAGTGGTTAGCACCTAGTGTCTTCAAAAATCATACCAGTGATTGCGCCCCACTCCAAGTTGTCTGTTCTCCTGAAACCTGGCTGATACAATTGTGTCAGTTCTAAGGTTTGTTTTGAATTCAACTTCATGGAAACATGTGTAGCTCTGACTTGGAATGTTATTGTTGAGCTGAGGTTTATTCAATTTGGGAGCTTCTTGGCCTTTTGTGGCAATTTTTAAAAAAGGAAAACTGGAGAGAGATCCAAGATGGTAGTGCCTATCGCATACCATGTCTGATCAGCAGGGTAGCAGTGACTGCAGAACAACCAACAGAAATACAGGAAGATACAGTCAAACAGATTGTGGCCTTTAGAGAGGAAATAATTAAATCACTGAAAGAAATAAAGGAAAGATAAAACAAACAGGTAAAGGAATTGAATGAAAGGCAGGAAAACAGTTGAAGGAAATCAACAAAACGGTTCAAGATCTGACAAGGGAAATAGAAACATTAAAGAAAGTGCAAACTAAAGAACTCCTGGAGAGGAAGAACTTAGGGAAGAAAACAGGAACTCCAGAGGTAAGCATCTCCAACAGAATACAAGAGATGGAGGAAAGAATCTCAGGTGCAGAAGACACAGTGGAAGAAACTGATTCATCCCTCAAAGAAAATGTTAAATCTCAAAAAACTCCTCACATAAAACATCCAAGAAATCAAGCAGACCATGAAAAGAAGAAACCTAAGAATAATAGGAATAGAGGAAAAAGAAGATCTTTGTATCCAAGGCCCAGGAAATATTTGCAACAAAATCATAGAAAATGTCTCCTATTTAAAGAAAGAGATGACTAAAGCATACAAGAATTCTACAGAACACCTAATAGATTAGACCAAAAAAGAAAATTCTCCTGACACATAATAATTAAAACACTAAATGTGCACAACAAAGAAAAAATATTAAAAGCTGCAAAGGAAAAATGCCAAGTAACATATAATAGCAAACTGATCAGAATCCCACCTTACTTCTCAACAGAGACTTTGAAAGGCAGAAGGGCCTGGATCTCTACATGTAAAAAAATGCTAATAGATCCATATTTATCACCGTGCACTAAAGTTCAAGTGAATCAAAGACCTCAACACAAAACCAGACACACTAATTCTGTTAAAAGAAAAAGTGAGGAAGAACCTTGAACTCATTGGCACAGGAAACAACTTTTTGAACAGAACACCAACATTTCAGGCTCTAAGATCAACAGTTGGGACCTCATGAAACTGAAAAGTTTCTGTAAAGCAAAGGACACTGTTGATAGAATAAAACAACACCCTACAGACCAGGAAAAGATCTTCACTAACCCAACATCTGACAGAGGGCTAATATCAAAAATATATAAAGAACTGAAGAAGTTAAACACTAACAAACCAAATAATCCAGTTAAAAAAGGGTTATAGAACTGAACAGAGAATTATCAACAGAGAAATATGGAGTGGTGGAGAAACACTTAAAGAAATGCTCAACATCCTTAGTCATCAGAGAAATGCAAGAGGGCCTCCTTTGCTGATACAGCAATGTCCTTGGTTTCTGGATAGGCAGTTCTGTGGGGACTAGTGCTTTTTCTTTTTTGTATATGATTATGTATTTCTGTTAGACAATCTAATGCTTATGCATAGATTGTTTGTTTCAGTGTTGCTATGCCAACCTTCTTTAGGAAAGACATTTTGAACTTAAATTCCAACACAGTGGGCCCACACCCACTAGTTGCATTCCGAGGCATCTTGCTCATGCCTGAAACTATGTGTAGTGTTGAACCCTATGTGTATGTGCTGTTCTCTGCAGCATCCTTATGACCTAATTTAACTAACAAATTAATAAAGAGAAAAATAAGCAAAATAATAGTAAACAATTTTAACAGTATACTGTAATTAGGTATTAAAAACCTGAGTTTATTTTTGGAATTTTTCATTTACTACTTTGCACTGCTGTTGACCACTGATAACTGAAACTAAGGGAAGCTAAAGCAGTGATGCAGGAGATTGCTGTGTTCTGAGACATTCAGAGGCACCACATCTTCCAAGACAAAACTCAGTGATAAGCCTCTCTTCACCGGAGTTGGGAGCTCCTACATTTACCACTTTTTTCCTCTCTCCAGAAACAGTTAGCCCTGAAGTTGAAGTCTATTTCCTTTCCTTTTCATCACTGCACATCAAACTGGAGCCTTATGTGGGGTAGACACCCCATCACTGAACTGTGTCCTGAGCTTTGTACTCCTTTTTTTGAGTTTTAGACACTAGGGAGGGCCAGCCCTGTTCTGCTTGTTTCCTCAGCTATCCCTGGCTACTTAGATGCCCTTTGCTTGCTACTGTCTCTGCATTCTATCATGCCATCTGCTACTTCATTCTGGAATCTCTCTGTCTCCCTCCTCACTGGAACTCTCAAAAATCAACTTCTCAGTGGGTCTGTTAGTCAAGAAATATTACAGTTTATGATACCTTTGTCAGTGCTAATGGACACATTTCCCTGGGGTTTGTCCCTGTACAAGTGACATTGGAAAGCAGTAGTACTAGTGGTTCCACCTTTTTGCGTTTATCGAGCAATGATTATTCTCCATTCTGTGCTTTCTTAAAGTTTACATTTGGAGTTGGTACACACAATATGACAAATTCCTGGACTACCATCTTGGTCACTGTACCTGTGCTCAGAACTTTTTGTGTGGTGTGAAATTGATGTTTAGAAGGTAGCCCATTGCATGGCTTTGTATTAACATTTTTATGTATGTGTGTGTGTGTATTGTGTGTGTGTGTGTGTGTGTGTGTACAAGTGTATGTGTGTTTTAACAGAAAATAGTAATGAGAACACAAAACTTGATGCCAAAGAGACTTGTGTTATCCATTGTCATAGCTTGGCTCTCTAGCAGCAAGAACACAGCAATGACTCCTTTAGTTTCAGAAGTCGTGTTTGTGTGGTTTTAAAAATCTCTACATAGCTGGCCTAACAAATATATATTGTTTTTGGTTGCCATTGTGATGAGAGAAATTTTATTGTCAAGAAATTTTATTTCTACATAATGTTTCAAACTTCCTTCTTTCCTAAATCTCATTTTATTTTGAGCTACAACATAACTCTGTGGACACTGATGTCAGGAGCAGAAAAGAACCTTTCTCCATTTAATGTGCTTTTTGTGCCTTTGCTGGAAATAGCAGGTTGTGAGCATGGGGAGAGTTTGGCAGAAATGACTTCAGATTTCCTTGTGACAACTTTTAATTTTTGTAGATATAAGAATAGACCACTGGGACTCAAATATCTTCAGGGATATAATGCATGTTTTACACAAATCAGCCAGTGTCTTATCAACTAGTTAGCATTACAACCAGTTCTGTATTAAAAATGAAATTTGACTTGAAATCATTACTTACATTTAGTTTAATATTTAGATGACTGTTACTTCTGGTTCTTGTTTAGTGACTGAAACTTTGTGGAGAAACATTTTCCTAAATTTTGTGGGGGTCAGAAAAACAGAGCTGTCTGTGTACAGTAGAGTTTAGGAATATTATATGAGTGATAAGCCACTTCTAAGGAGAATCTCTTCCATTGTTCCAACAGTACCAGTGTGGGGAAACATGTGGCCCAGTATGGTTGAAGTGACAGAGTCTGCAGTTCTTACATTTCTGAGTTGGCAGTGTCTTTCTTAGGGGAGTAATTTTGTAAGAGCAGAGGCTTGGAGGAGGGAGACACATGGACTTTCTAGCTATAAAGCCTTTCAAAATCACAAATTCACTTGGCCATTTAGAGCCCTAATTATATGAAGGCTGATTGTGAAACTGGTGTATGGTGGTTCACACCTATAATTTTAACACTCAGAGGCTGCAGCAAGTTCAAGGTCAGTCTGAGCTACATAGCGAGACCTGTCTAAAAACGTCAAATCAAACAATTGAAAAAAATACTTATTTAAAAAATTTGAGCACTATCCTGAGATATCAGTGACAAGCTGATGAAGTTTAACCTAAAAGACCAGATGTGTGGGAAGGCTGAGAATGCCAGACTGCTGGGTGCTGTATGAGAGCCTGCTGGTCATACCCAGCTCACTTTATATCTTGGCCATGTCTGTCTAGCTCTGATCACAGAACGTGCTCAACCTGTGAGAACTGCTTTTCTCTCCTGTTGCAGGATATTTGATCTCATTGTGAAGCTAGAATGTGAACTGTAAAAAACTGTTTCTAATTGTGGTATGGCTAAGCCGTTGATGTTGGAGCTTTCTGTTTACTGTAAATAATTACTTTCGGTGTGGCTCAGCTCTAGCGCACACCTTTAGTGCAAGAGCTAAGAATTAAGTAAAGTTAATTCAAGGTCAAGAGGTTGAGCAAGCACCCAGCTGACAGGGATTAAACAGTTAAGAAGGACAAGGAGAGGAAGGTATTTAGGACATTGGAGAAATAGGAAGGCTTTTTTCTTCTGAGATGACATGAGCTAAGTAAGAAGGGCTTTTTCCTTCGGGGATGTCAGCTTGTTGTAAGCAGTGATTAATATTTACTATAGGTTTATCTTCTAGTAAAGCTTGCTGTTAATCTTAAACAGCTGTATAACCAAATCACCACACAGAGACTGGGTTTTTAGGTAACCTAGAACACAATGCTGGGCAATATTTACTCCTTTCTAAACCTCCAAGCCCTTAAGTTTCCTAACATTTAGATTTCCCACATTATACTTGCTTTTTGTGAAATCTTAGGTCTGGTTCATGCTCACGTCCTCCAAGATCTCTCCTCCAGCTCTCCTCTCCTCATCCTCCTCTCGCCCCTCCTCCTCCTCCTTCTTCTTCCACTCCTTTCCTGCTCTCTAGCTCTTCCCCTCTTTCCTGTCCTCTGGCTCCTCCCATTGCACAACATTGTATCTAGTTGCTTTATTTTGTCCTGTTTACACAAGAGTTGAGACAGGATGCTTATAATGAGTATCACAATGCAATATCCGGATTGAAACCAGAGAGTTGGGGGTGGGGAAATCAGCATTTGAATTAATAAGGGTAAGGCGTATACATTTTAAAAGAACATTATACCAACATCAGCTGAATAGGAAGGTCAGTTGGGTGCTTTCTTTGCCTCTATGAGCTTGTAGGCTTTCACCCTAGCATTTGGTTCTGAGTGTTTTTTGGTAATATCAAACTGAGCTTTTGTATTAAAAACAACACTCTCCTGGTAGTAAAGATTTCTTGTACCTTATGGCTTGGCCTGGTTCAACACAGACCTTGCTCAGAGCTAGTTGCCAGTGCTGTTATGGTTTGGTGAAGAGGTCAGAACCCTGCCGATTGTGGCTGTAGTCTCGGGGTCTGAAGGGCCACAACAGAATGCTGAATGCTTGAAAAGCAATATGTGTAAATGCAGACTGCAGTGGGACACACCACTGCCCTGTGGCCCTGTTACCTGCCTATACCCAGAGTGCCTTGACCTGACCTCCATGAGTGTGAGGACTGGGTTTTTGGTTTTGGAGACATTGTCACTGCGTTGCAAAACAAGACAACCACACAAATATGTGCCTATTACTTTGTGTGAGGCTTTGTTTCCTTTGCTTTTGACAAGCAGATAAACACTGGTGGTTTAAATCAAAAAATAGTTCCCAGAGCTGCAGAGATGGCTCAGAGGTTAAGAGCACTGGCTGCTCTTCCAAAGGTCCTGAGTTCAATTCCCATCACCCATATGGTGGCTCACAACCATCTGGTGCCCTTTTCTGGCATGCAGGTGTATACACAGGTAGAACACTGTATACATAATAAATAAATAAATCTTTGAAAATATTTCTAAAAAAAAAAATTAGTTCCCCTAGGCTCATAGGGTGTGGTACTTTTAGGAGGTGTGGCTTTATTAGAATAGATGTGGTCTTTGTTGGAGGAAGTGTGTCAGATGCTCAAGCCAGGCCAGGTGGCTCACTTCTGTTCCTGCTGCCCGAGGATCCAGGATCCAGAGCTCTAAGCTACTTCTCCAGCACCATCTCTGCAAGCCTGTTGCCATGCTTCCTGACATCATGATGGACTAAACTTCTGAACTGTAAGACAACACCAGTTAAATGTCTTTCTGTTTAATGTTTAAATGCTGTGGTCATGGCATCTATTCACAGCAATAAAACCCCAATTGGGACACCTATCTTACTATTTTGTATGAGGTTTTGTTTTCTTTTACTTTGTTTTTAAGTTATGTGCTGTAAATTTTTAATGTCTTCTTCAAATATCATTGTGGCCTAGAAAGTTTTTAGCCAGCAAGCTGTGAGCTGTTGTGTATCCAATCCCTAAGGATTTTGAATTCCTTGAAGCTTGATAACATTCATTCACTATATAAAAGAAACTTCTGAAAATCAATTTCTGGCTTAACATATTAGTTTTTCCATGTTCGATTTTATGCTAATACCATTTTTTTTTGTTTGTTTTTTGTTTTTTGTTTTCACTTTCAAGTGAGGACTTACTTTGCAATGTCTTAGTCCCTGGCTAAGTTTTGCAGGTTTCCACACACAGATGCAAAGCCCTCAGCTTGCATGTTCACGAGCCTCTAGGTCACTATGCTAACCCTCCTGGTGAAGTCCTGTTCTTTTCTGTAGGACTTCAGTCAAAGGTGCAGTGAATTTGGCCCCTTAATTCTGACTCCTGTAACCAAATCATTAAGAGGCATTGCTTTCTTTTTGCTGCTTTACCCAGTTGTCTGTCAGTTGAAACCCCTAACTTCTCTTGTGCTTTTTTATATGTAAAGGAATCAGTAACTAATAGTTTTCATGCTATAGTATGAAAGGGCTTAGGCTCTGAAGTTGATTGTTTGGTGTGGTTGTAAAGATGAGTGGTAACACATGTGATGCACTTACTTTTCTTCTGGCACCTAGCGGTTGCAATTGAATGGAAGCTGCTGCTATTATGGCTGTTTTCTGCTCAGCTGGTTAACGGTAGTGGCATTGGTCTCTGGGAACCTGTTACAGAAAGTAGAATCCTATCCCCAGATCACCTACAAGATGCTCTGTGCTCTAAAGAGTGCCTTTACTGGCTGTGAACAGCTGCTCTGTACCACTGCTCTTCACTGGCCTATGCTCTTAGCATCTTCCATTCAATAACTAGGCAGCACATGCCTGCAAACCCAGCAACGGGGGCAGGTCCTGAGAGATAGCCTGGGAGGAATGGAATAAGTATCAAATGAAATCATACACATGAGCTGCTCGTTTCAATGACTGGCATTTAACAGGTATTTAATTACTATAGCTAGTTTTTACTACTCCCATCTGAAAGTTCCTTACTGCTCAACCATTCATTGGTCTATAGAAATCATGTTGCATATACCAGGAAGACAGAATAACTTTCTTAAGAAGGAAGGCTGATAGGGTCACCCCATCACAAGCCACAAAAGGGCTCACGAGAAGCCCATTGGAAGATGTCACCTGCTATCTCGGTGTTATAGAAAAATACCCACAGGCCACTGATGCAATGGCTCTTTTTTATCCTGCTGAAGCCTCTGGGTCTTCACCAGGGTGCAGAAAGGAAAAGCCCATCACTTTTTTTGTTTGTTCTGCTCACCAACCTCCTGGCTGTTGTTCTTCTTGATAGGAATAGATAACAGAGTATAAATTCCCTGTCCACTGTCCCCTAGGCATTTGTTCTAATTTCATTTCTGTTGCTGTGACAGAACATGGTGACTGAAAGAAACATAGGAGTAGAAAGGGCTTATCTGGCTCCTGATTCAGTTTACAATCCATTACTATAGGAAGCTAAAGCAAGAACTTAAACCCTCACACACATGTCAAGAGCAGAAAGGGGATGAGCACAATTCTTAGGTCAGGGACATGGAAGAATGCATAACTTAAGATTTTAAAACTCTGTTCAGCTTCAGTTATCAAAGCTGATTACATGGGAAATTCAAGGCACAATAAGGTTGGTTATATTATTATCTTAAACAAAGTTAAAGTTAAGTGGGCTAAGTACACACACAGTAGAGAAACAGATTGGGTACATAGCCTAAGTGATCATTTATTCCCGTACCATGCTCTTTTTGTTATTATGGCTTTGTAGTATTGCTTCAAATCAGGTATGATGATACTTCTGGCAGGATTGCTTTGAGTGTCTGGAGTCTTCTGTGTTTCTTTGTGAATTTTAAGATGATTTTTTCCCTATTTCTGTGAAGAATGGCATGTCAATTTTAATGGATATTGTATTTGAATTTTAATGGCTATTGTATTAAACCTATAGATTTCTTTTTAGTAAAATAGCTATTTTCACAGTATTCTCCTAATCTCTGAGCACGGAAGGTTTTTCCATCCTATAGTGTCTTCTTTAATTTCTTTCTTCAATGTTTTAAAGTTTTCATTGTAAAGCTATACTGCTTCCTTGGTTAGGTTTATTTTAAGATTTTTATTTTGAGGCAACTGTAAATGGAAATAGTTCCTTGATTTCTTCAGTATATTTGTTACTGGTATATAGGTAAGCTACTTTTTTTTTTCTGTTAACCTTCTGAAAGTTCTTATCCTCTCTAAGAGTTTTCTGGTGGAATCTTGTGTGTGTGTGTGTGTGTGTGTGTGTGTGTGTGTGTGTGTTCACCAACATGTAAATGTATGCAGAGGCTAGAATAGGTTGCTGGATCCCCTGGTGCTGGACATGAGCATTAGGAACTGAGTACCAGACCATTAATGATCAAGAAATGCTCTTAACTGCCGAGCCATCCCTCCAGCCCGTGGCAGAGACTTTAAGATTGCTTGTGTGTGCAAAAATATCTGTTATGCCCAGATCTTCACCCTTTTCTACCCAGCCCAGAAACTGAAGGTGTTCCAACCGCCCAGTGAAGAGGCATGCATCGCCGGCTCGTGCCAGATGCCTCTCCAGGAGACGTGGAGCCACACATTGCTATGAGAGTGATCCTACAATTTAATTCTGGAACTGTTATACCCAATCGCAAGACTCCAAAGACCACCATCAGGAGTCGAGTCCGCTGCAAAACACATGAGGATCTTTTTATTACAAATTTTTACAAGCTGCAGCCTGGGTTCACACACTCTTAACCACCGAAGTGGTGGTAGCCAAGAGCCCTGTGCTCCGGTTAGTTGGGTGATTTAAAGATTGCGGTCCCTCCCAGCATGCCCAAAGCAGGGACTTACATGCTTTGGCATTACATGATTGGGTAAGGGAAATTGACTTTTGAAATGATTAGTCCATTTTAGTTGCCAAGACCAGAAATAGTTCTGGCCTGGTCATTTGGGCCAGTTTCCTAGCAACTGTATAACTGTGGGCAGGAAAGAATGCAGTGAGACTAGTTTTTCCCCTTAGGACATTAATGCTCGACATATCTCCATTTGCCTAGCCTTGGTTCAGGTTTGTGCTCTAAACTTTAAAATAATAGCCACTGATTTTTAATCCTTTGGTCTCTCAGAACTAATTGTAAAACTGGTCTGTGATTTACCACT
Source organism: Psammomys obesus (assembly GCF_907164565.1). Lineage (NCBI taxonomy): Eukaryota > Metazoa > Chordata > Mammalia > Rodentia > Muridae > Psammomys > Psammomys obesus. The sequence continues at coordinate 44,222,785 of NW_026593286.1, read as the reverse complement.
TTGACTGTACATTCATGTCAATCTCCCATAGCAAACTACCTGAGTAACTTATAGCAAAGTCTTGTAGTATTTTAAAAATTGGCTGTTGGACTGTATAACATTTTTTTACTAGCCCTAAGATTATTATTTAACCTGCTAGCAAAAATAACAAGACATAGACACCTGTTAGATTTATAATTGCCTTATTGACCTTGGGCAGGGCAGATATTTCACTTACACTGTGTCAGTGTCCTCACCATCCATCTCCCAGCCCCCATCCAATGCCATCCACCTTAATCCTGCTCAGGTGGACTACCTTCCATACATAGTCCCACCATCCTTGCTTATATTCTTCAGTTGGGACTTTTTATGCCATTATTGGAGTCTTTTCTCTCAGGCCACATGTTTTTTTCTCCACACTAACCCATCATGGCATCCTCCTTCTTCCTTTCCTCCTGTCCTCCTGTGCTTCCCATGATTCCCTTGTGGAGTTCGAGTTCTACAAAGCCCAGGAACCTTAGCCACGTCTACCCCATTCTGCCTTGTGTAGGTATACGCTGTTTAATTAGCCAATCAGTATAATGACTTAGGCAGGTTTACACAGAGAAGGCCTCCCATTAGAGAGATAAGCCAGTGCTTTAAGCAATAGAAAAGGCACGTTTCAAGTAAACTTTCTGTAAACTTCTTTTTAATTTAGAATTTAAGCATGACTATTTTTGTCCTGTTCCTTTTTTTTTTTTTTTAATGGAATGGTCAGTTATTTCTTTATAGCCAAACTTAATATTGTAATGCCCAGATCATAGGGTCCCCAAACTCCAACACGAGCCAGACCACATATGCAAGAGCAAAGAGCTTTATTCAGGCTTAAGCTAGGTCTCTCCAAATGCAGTAGAAGAGAGAGATCCCCAAGCAGCTGCATGGCAGGGTTTTTATTGGGGTTGAGCAAGAACTGGGAATTCCCAGCTTAGCAGTTACAGGATTGGATGACATTCAGCAAGAGCAAGCTTGTTATAGAGTGATTGGCTACTAACATAACTAACATTGATAGAGCTATCTATAGAACTCAAGAATATTACGTATTTTCTGTGCCATGAATGTTCTACTACAAGGTGGGTGGACTGCCCAGCACAGATCCCCCATGCTCAGATGAGATACCTTCCCATTCTGTGGTTGTCCTCAGGCTGTTCCTTGGGTAGGGAATTTTATGCCCTTGTTCCTGTAATTGGTGACCTATGGCCTAGTTCCTGGGCCTAATGACTTTTGTGGGGGGTGGGTCAGACCTGTGAGGGGTGGATCAAGCACCCTGTAGAGTAAGATTATACAAAAATTGACATCTTTGCCTTGTTCCTGACTTTTCTGGAAATAGTTTGGGTTTTTCTCCCCCACTTAATATAATGTTGAATAGAGACTTTTCTGTATTATGGTAGGTTTCATTTATCCTCAATCTCTTTTGAGTCTCATGAAAAAGATGAAGGATTTTGTAAAAAGCCTTTTATGCAACTATTGAGATGTGTTTTGGTCAATGTTCTATTGCTGTGAAGAGGTGACATGACCACAGTAACTCACAAAAGAAAAGCATTTAATTGGGGCTTGCTTACAGTTTCAGAAGTTGAGGTCATTATCATCATAGTAGGAAGATGCCAGCACACAGACAGACACAGTGCTGGGAAAGTAGCTGAGAGTTCTACATCCACGTCCACAGGCAGCAGGAAGGGATTGATTCTGCCCTCGAAATGGACTTTTTGAAACCTCGAAGCCCTCCCCCAGTGACACATTTCCTTCAATGAGGCCACAGGTCCTAATCCTTTCACATTGTGCCACTCCCGGTGACCAAGTGTTCAAATCAATGAGCCTCCGGTCATTCTCATTCAGACCACCAGAAGATGATCATGAGACTTCTGCCCTTGAGTCTGTTATGGAATGCATTCATTCATTGGTTGGTTTCTATTGAATCAGCCCTTCATTTCAGGAATTAAGCCAACTTCATATGTTAAATGATTTCTCTGATGTATTGTTGGATTCAATGAATAAATATTTTATTGATAATATTCATATCTATGTCCTTTGAGGATATGTGTTAATACTTTCCCTTTTAGTTGTATGTCTTTATCTGGTTTGTGTAACAGGGTAATATTAACTTCATAAAAATGAGCTTGGGTATTTTTTTTTTAATAGAACAATTTCAAAAAGATGATGTTCTTTAACAACAGCCTGATAGCATTCAGCTACCTACCTAGGCCTGGATTTATTTAGTTTGGAATTTTATTTAATTTTATTTTGTTGTTGCTATTTATACTTCAACCTAATTATTTGTTATAGATATCAGAAGTTCATTTTTTAAAAGTTTTCCAAGTTAGTGAAATATAATGATTTTCTGAATTTCACTGGTATTCATTGAAATATCTCCCCTTTCATTTCTGATTTTATTAGAATTTTCTCTGTCTTTTTCTTGGTTATATTGGCTAAGTGCTTACTGATTTTTTTAAAATCTTTTCAAAGAGCAAACTCTTTGCATCATTGAGCCTTTGCTTTTCATTTCCAGTGCATTAATTTCTTCCTGACCATAACTTTTCATTCCACCTATGAGTTTGGGATTTGGGTAGTTCATATTTTGTCCAAGGCCATAATGTACATCATTAAATTATTTATTTGAAGTATCTCAGACTTTAACAAATGTGATTTTTTTTTAAGGGAGTTTTCTTTTTTTAAGATTTATTTATTATGTATACAGTGTTTTGCCTGCATATACACCTACATGCCAGAAGAGGGCACCAGATTTCATTCTGGATGGTTGTGAGCCACCATGTGGTTGCTGGGAATTGAACTCAGGACCTTTGGAAGCACCCAACAAAGGTAGTTTTGACTTTGAGTGAGGAAATGATCCTGGATCACCACCCCACCAGACCACAAGTTCCTTCCATCAAATGTGTGTTTATAAAAGCATTGTGGTAACAAATGAGTCACGTGCACAGAGGAGACTGTGATGTAGAAGGATGGTAGAATACTGCTGCACTAGTCATGGGAGTTTTGTCACCTGTCAGAAGCTGGAGAAGGCAAAGACTCAGAGAGGAACCCTGGCCTGCTGATTCTTGGATTTTGGAGTTCCAGCCTTTAAATCTGTTAGAAAACTGTCATACTGTTTTAACTGATTCATTGTTATCAAAATAATCACAAATTAAAGATTGCTGCACTTTAAAACATATTGTCAATGTCTGTTTCTTTAGAAAGCATTGAATCATTTGAAAAGTAACAAAGCTATCTGTACATTAATGCTAGCCAACAAAACTTTAGCAGAGATTTAAGTAGGCTTTGTAGCTGACCAGTGTGGGTTCTTTTTCTCACTCTTTATCCCCTCGTTTCACCCCCTATCACTAGATGGAGAGAGAGGAGAGAGGAGACAGAGAGAGAGAGAGAAATAGAGACAGAAAAAAAGAGATACAGATAGTGACAGAGAGAGACAGAGACAGGGACAGAGAGATAGACAGAGGCAGAGACACAGAGAGAGACCTTTTAATCTAATTTCTTTTAAGCATGACTACTAACAAACCACAACTAAGTCTCCTGAGAATGACCACCAACCACTGATCCTGCCTCTTGAGGGTATTTATGAATACTCTGAAAAGTTTCCAGAACTGCAAATGTCACACAATCACAGAAATTATTTGCAGCTGGCAAAGCCACAGTTATGCTAGAGCATGGGGCAAATCATAGTCAGCTGCAGCTGACAGTCAGAAGCCCCAAGATACATATCTACTAAGCATTTGCATTTGCATACAAACAGACAAAAATGCTTTTGAGGTTATATTCCTATTTTTTAAAGATTTATTTATTATGCATATGAGTGTTCTATCTGCACATAGGCCTGTATGCTAGAAGAGGGCACCAGATCACATTATAGATGGTTGTGAGCCACCAATGTGGTTGCTGGGAATTGAACTCAGGACCGCTGGAAGGATAGACAGTGCTCTTAATTGAGCCATCTCTCTAGCCCATCTTCCTATTTTTATAAGCTTCTAGGTATGGTGTCTTCTTCTGGACCCAATTGCTTTTAAGTCAGATCTTTGTAGATTTTGCTTACTTGAAAAATTTATTGGCAGCATTAAATAAATCAAGAAAGAAATCAACATTTTTTCTTGTGTTTATTGACATAAGGTGCTTATTTGATTCTGTCTCTGTGTGTGAGTGTTTGATGAATACCAATAGTTTAAAAAATATCTTTCAACCTAGAACCCATGTTCTAATGATAATGAGTTTTAATTGTGGGGTTGGAAGAAACATTTCATGATGCATAGTATTGGATGCTGCTTGCAGAGCAAATAGTTATAGTTCTTTTGCTTTGAAATGTGATGTCCTCTACAGCAACTCTAAAAAGAGGAATACAAAATGTTGCAATGGTTTAATAGAACTTTTCCATCTCATTTAATTTGAAATAAGCATATTATTTGTCTTTCTAAGGATTATTTTTTTATATCTTTTAACAAAAATTGTAAATATACTAGAAGGAAGAGATTAGTTTAACCAAACACAGTATACTCATCATCTAGCTAATTTTCTGGCCTCCTGGCTGTTGTGTACCATCTGTTTCCTGTCCACTTCTCTCCGAATTACTGTTATGTAAATTATAGTTTACTTATCTTTATTTGTCGACTGTATTTAAATATATATTTAAAACATTTTTAATATTAATCAAAATAGCAACATCTCAATAACAGACTCAGTATTTAACTTTCATGACGACCCCATATGTATTCATATCTCTCACATGCAAATTTAATGAAATTAAATATTTTCCAGGTAAAACATACAGTATCTTAAAAGAATGAAATATATTTTCTAAGAGCAAAAAATTTAAAGTGTAGAAAAGTCTCCTCAGGTTAGTAATTACATAAAAATAAGTTAAAATGTAAAACAATATTAAAAATTCACATTTGTATGAAATGTATACAATGTTTCTTCTTGTCATTATTAGCCAAACAATACACATTAGCAACTATTTCCATGGCACTTGTATTGTATTACATTACTAGTCCTCTTGAAATGCTGTACATTATGTGGGAGGGGTTGTAGGTTGTAAGCAAACAATAAAACATTTTATATAAATTATGTGTACATTTCTGGATATTAGTATCACTAGGGTTTCTGGACCTAGTCCCCAAGGGTATCTAGGGATTGCACAGTTAGTTGTATTGGCAAAAGGATGCATTTTAAAAAAATTTCTCACTATCATTTAGATTTGCATGTTTATGACTTTTCCGTAAGAATGTACTGTTAAGGGCTTGGCTTCTTCCTCACTGTGTTGTTTATGGGATTCATTTACTCTTGTTGCCGCATGTAGCTCTAGCTCTTGTTGTCATTGCTAAAGAGGATTTGATCATAAAAACACCCCTATGTTTCATGCTAATGTTACGTGACTTTTAGAGATGTCACAAATTTGCTCATTGTGCGTGGCGTTGCTCTGAAGTGTTTGGGACATATATGTGTTTGGTGATTATACCTACATATTTTTTAGGTCTATATTAGGGAAAAAGTCCTCAGATTGAGTCGTACGTACCTCTTCAGGTTTGGTAGATATGAGTTTCCCACTGGTGCTATCTGTTATATTCTTCCCGGGAAAAGACAGAGCACCAGTTATCTCGCAGGTATTTACTTTGTAGTTTCAAATTATTTGGTGGATAGGGAGGGTACTAAGTGAATTTGGAATTAGGCAAACAGGTTACTATTTTTCTTAACCTAAAATGTTAAGGAAACACATTTTTGGTCAGATTAAATTTCTTTTAATGTGTATGTTATATCTTGTGAGATATTTTTCTCTGTGGATTATCTCACTTGATTAGTGGCTGCCTCCATCTGCGCCATTCCTGTGAAGACGCTTGAGAAGGGTTCGCACTGGTCCTCTGGGAAATTCTTAGGAATTTAGAATGTTGTCAACAGACCTGTTGACAACATTCCAACATCAGAGCTTGGAAGTGTTCCCCACCTCTAGAGTATCTGTAGCTCTTCTGTGGAATCTTTTATAGTTTCTGCGTAAGTGTGAAAGAGTGTGAATTGTGGAAAACTTGTGAAGGAATAATCGTTGCTCAGTTTAGAGGTAGAGCTTATTTCAGGCCCATGTATGTTATATTCTTAGTGTTTCTTTCTTTTTTTCTTGGTTTTTGGAGACAGGGTTTCTCTGTATAGCTTGGCTGTCTGGAACTTGCTTTGTAGACCAGGCTGGCCTGGAACTCCCAGAGATTCTCCTGCCTCTACCTCCCTGACTGCTGGGATTATAGGCATATGCTAATGTGCCCAGCCTCTTACTATGTTTTTAAATAAGAGGTATTCGATGCTAAAGTTGTGACACCTTCTGATGGGGTGTCCAGTTGCAACCGGCTTTTTCTTCAGGATTAAGCACCTTCATTCTGATGGTGCTTACTCTGAGGCTTCTATGGAGCTTAGTTCAGTAGCTTTATGACTTTTTTCATAATTACTTTTTGTTCTAGCCTCACTACTCCATTTATCTTCCGTTGATGCTATCAGGTATGGATTGACATTAGGACATGTGCAAAGCTATTAAAGAGAAATTAGGATCTGTTGTAACCTACTATTAAATCTTGCTCTTCATTTTCAGCTTCTTGCAGGTTTCTGCAATATGGGAGAAAGCCCATAAGCTTCAGCATTGGTTCAGTATATATTTGGGGGTAATTTATAACCAATCCCATGACTTCTGTTTTAATTATGTAGAACGAATCCATGACATTTCTTTTTTATTACTCCTCATGAAAGAGTACTGTCTTTTCATATAGCATTTGTTATTCATTTTGAAAGACTTGTGAAAGTTAAATACTACAACTTATCAAACTGTGGAGGATTGAATAGGAATGATCCCCACAGACTCGTGTGTTTGAATACTTGGCTTATAGGGGTGGCACTGTGAAGAGCTGTGGCCTTATCAGAGGAAGTGTGTCTGTGAGGATGGGCTTGAAGTTTCACTCGCTCAAGCTCCATCTAGTGTGGCTGACAGCCTCTTTCTGCTGCCTGCAGATTAAGATGTAGAACTCTCAGCTCCCTCTCCAGCACCCTGTCTGCTTGCATGCTGGTAATGGAGTAAGCCCCTGAAACTGTAAGCCAACCCAACTGAATGTTTTCTTTTATAAGAGTTGCCATGGTCATTGTCTCCACAGCAATATAACCATAACTAAGACACTGACTAATCCAGATGAGCTCCTAACAAGGAGAGAACCAGTAAGAAAAACTAGTAGACTAAGAATCATTAAAGATGCCATCTCTTCAAAGACAGCTCTTACTTGGTTTTTCCAGTTCAAAGGAGATCCATACGCTCAGATGTCCATCCCTTATGCATCATATCAGCAATCCTCCTATGGTCTCCTTATAGCCCTGTGGCACAGGACTTTCGGAGCTCTGTGCCACAGCCTGAGTTTCTGTCACGTGCTAGAGAGTCTTTACACAAAACACAAGCTTTCCTGCATTGGCAGGTAGGTGAAATCTTTCATTAACAACATAAGTCAAGGCATCTCACAACAGATTAATATTTCACTTGGGGAAATATTTCTTGGGTCCAGATCCTGGACAATGCCAATGTCTAATAAACTCAACAAATTTTGACCCTAAAGAATGATTTAATAGTTGTTACTATGTATTCCAAACTGGATCTTTGTGAATGAGTTTTAGGGCTATGTTTCAGTGCAGGTCCTTTTTAAGCGTTTATGCCTTCTCCACAGCCAAGTAGAGCTGATGCCTTTTTTCACTATCATCTTTATACACATATTACCATCTGTCTTCTATGTGAGACTAAGGTGAAGGATACATTTGGAGAGATTTTTATTATTACTTTTGTATTATATTCACATTTCTTTCTATATTGGAAATTGATCTGACATAAGAAGCCACTAGTAACGTTTGTAATGATATTCTTCAAGGCAAAAATCAATCTGTAAAGAAATAAGAGTTAATATGACAAGATAATGATTCTGAGTATAGATTCTTATTTGTTTGTTTTTTAAAAGTATGCTTTATTTTGAGAAATGTAGCCTGGCAAGATGTTTCCTTGACTTCTTGAAGTGTAGCTGCCATTGAAGGTTTTAGTTTTTTGTTGCTTAAGTTCTAAATGTAATGTTAGACATTCTTGTCCAGTCGCATCCTATGTACCATGCGGTTAAACATCCTTCTTCAAAGCCTATCTTTGTTTTCATTCACCACCCCCCAACCCTGCATGCTAATCTTTCTAGGTTATAAAAATGAATGCACTGTTTGCAGAAGTGTCTCTGTTTTGGGTATCTGATGAGTGGATCGTATTCTTCATTCCATCCCTGGCTTTATTCTTTTGGCCTTGCCAATGGCCCGTGGTAGTAATAGGTTTTTCTTTGTCATTCTTGGGAATATGTGGGCTGTGCTTCCTGGCATTCCACTGCAAAGGTTTTAGATGTCCTCATTTATCTCTCCATCGCTGCTCTGTCACTACAGTGTGCTCCTTGGTCCCTGTTTCTACAAAAAGCCATCTGTGTTCCCTTCTGTCATTGCTACATGATGGCTCTCAGTACTAAGAGAACACAATCCATAGCTTATTATTCAACTAGAGATGTAAAGAGCTGCCAATTATTTTGCTTTTTTCATACATGTGGAGCTCAGTATTAAAATCGTTTTTTTCCTCCTGCTTTCCTTTGAGAAAGCTTGTCTCACTTCGCCAAGCAAGATTAAATTATTGGGGGGACTTTCACTAACAGGTGGGCCATTTTAATTCACTGGTTGCCAAGCGCTTGACTCATGGCAGTCAACTGTGGCTTCTGCTTTTTGTTTTTGGTTTTTAAATCTCTTTTGAGGAATTTTTTAGGGATTCCTATTATGTACATTTTCCTTTTAAAGTTTCCAAGCTCTGGTGTTTTGATGCAGTTGCTCAAAATTATGGTCTAATTCGTTTTGGTCTTCTAGCTTCTTTCAGAGGCTAGGCTTTCTGTACTGAACAGCCTTATGCTTTCTCAAGCACCATGCTTCTCTGGTTCTCTTGTAGCCAACACTCTGTAAAACTCTTCTTGTAAGCATCTTGACAGCACTCCCATATCTCTCACTGAAAAGGTTGCCCATCCACTCCAGACTGTCTGACTTAGGCCATTTTCTCTTAGTATCACACTCACCACATCTCTGGTACCTTGTTGCTTACTTTTGTTTTTGTTGCAAATCTCTAGCACCTTTAACTCTTAAATTTGGAGACTCTTGTGTCTCTGTTCTCAGTTATCCTCTTTCACACTCTCTGATCTTCTACATTCTTAGTAGAAAGATATATATTATTAAACCCTAGATGGTAATGTTACTAGTACTTTCATATTTAAATTACAGGGAAGTGACAACAGGAAAATACAAACTGGCATAAACTTTCTAGAATATAGAAAATATAATAAAAAGCTGTGCTATTGTTTTATGTTGTTTTTATAGTTTCCCTCATATTTTTTTTCAAATTTGGTTCAAATTTTTGGCAATAGAACAAATGGTTGAACTCATCCTTCTTTGATTTCAGATGTTAAACATTATAATTTTAATTCAGTATTAATTGCTACCTGGTCCATCTAAAAGGCATATATTCAGTCTGTCGGACATTGATGTAAATATTTTAAAACTATTTTTGACTCATCTTATCAATACTATATTCTCTAGAGTTAAACCATTGTTAATTATATTAATTTTAAAATTTTATTTATTTACTTATTTTATTCACTTTACATTCTTGTAGCCCTTTTCCTCCTCCCCTCCCAGTCTCTTCCTCTCTCCTCCTCCTTCCCTCCTCCCCTTTTCTGAGAAAAAGTGGAGCTCACTTTCCCATCAACTCCAGTTCATCAAGTTGCATCAAGGCTGAACATGTCCTCTTCACCTGTGGCCTGTCAAGGTAGTCCTGCCAAGGAAAAGTGATCTAAAAGCTAGCAAGTGAGTCTGTGTCCTATGTAGTCTCCAATTCCCTTACTTACCTACTTTAAGCCCAAGCTGCCCATCTGCTATATCTTTGTAGGGTGCCTAGGTCCAGTTGTCCTTCTTGATGCTTCAGTCTAAGCATGCCCCTCTGGTTCCTGGTTAGTTGGCTCTATTGTTTTTCTTCTGGAGCTCCTGTCACTTCTTGGTCCTTTTCTTTTTCTTCCCACTATTCCCTAAGATTCCTACACATCAACAAATGTTTGGCTGTGAGACTCAGCATCTGTTTTTGAGGCACTGCTGGGTAGAGCCTCTCAGAGGGCAATTCTGACAGGCTCCTGCCTGCAAGCTTAGCAGAGTATATTTCATAGTGTTGGGGGTTGGCACTCTCTGATAGGTGGGTGTTTGGTTGGGCCACGCTATGGTTGGGCATTCCCTCAATCTCTGCTTTATCTGTTCTATCCTTTTCTCTGCATGTCTCATACACAGGGTAACTTTGGGGAAAAATTTTTGTGGATGGGTTGGTGTTCTTGTAGTCTAGAAGACTAGAGGACTAGAAGACTAGTCTAGTTAGAGGATGTCCTCTTCAGTCTCTATGGTCTTTGCTACAGATGGAACTCGAAAAGATCATCCTGAGTGTGGTAACCCAGACCCAGAAAGACACACATGGCATGTACTGACTTATAAGTGGCTTTTAGCTATACAGTACAAGGTGAGCATAGTAGGAGGCACAGACCAAAAGAAGATAAGCAATAAGGAGGACTCAAGTGTGGATGCATAAACCTTACTCAGAAGGGGAGATAGAATAGATAGCAGTAATGGCTGAAGAAAGGGAACAAGGTAGGAGAGGGGGCACAGAGAGTTGTGAGGGTTGAGATCAGACCTGAGGAGAGCAAGGGCGAGAGAACAGAAGGCCTGTAGAGAAAAGAAAAACTGAGAGTGTGGGCATCTCTGTGACAAGCTGGAGACCTAAATCAGGGTAGCCTCCTGGGAAGATATGAGGGTGATTCAAGCAGAGACTTCTAGGAACAGAGGCCATAGAGACCAACATTTTGAACATCCTCAAGTCCAGTGTGTGTATGTCTGAAAGGCACTTAGTAACTAATTCTGGGAAACCTTGTTAGATTATGTTTCTTAGGTGAAGGATTCAGTGACTTAGTAATCCTTTAAGACAGTGCCTAGCATAGTCAATGTTCAATATGAACACTTGCTATTATTTTTGCTATTACTTTTCAATATAGACAATTTCTTTAATGAAGGGTGTATTCAAATATTATAGGTATAATGAAATATGCCCTGCCTTCTCTCTCATCCAGTGTTTTTATCTGTAGTCCAAAGGCTGGCCAGTACAGAATTATGCACAGTACTGAGAATATAGGAACTTATTATAAGATTTTATTTTTAATTAATTAATTAAAATGTATTCACTTTGTAACCCTGCTATAGGCCCCTCCATCTCCTCTTAGTCACACACACCCTCCCGATTCTCCCCTTCTGCCATTTCCCTAGTCTACTGATAGGGGAGGACCTCCTCCCCTTCTATCTGACCTTAGCCTATCAGGTCTCATCAGGGCTGGCTGCATCATCTTCCTCTGTGACCTAGTAAGGCTGCACCCTCCAGAGAGCAGGCCTCTGAGTTCATGCCAGAGACAGCCCCTGCCCCCCTTACCCACTTGAAAACTGAGCAGGGGATCTGGGTCCTCTCCATGCATGGTCCTTGGTTAGAGTATTGGTCTCTGCAGGCCTCCCCTGGACCCAGGTTTTTTGGCTCTGTTGGTCTCCTTGTGGAACTCCTGTCCTCTCCATCTTTCTTTCTCCCTCTTCTTCCATAAGGTTTTCTGCATTCTGCCCAAAGTTTGGCTATGAGTCTCAGTATCTCCTTCCATACCTTATAAGATTTAATTAAAAAAATTAATTATGTGAATGTGTATTTGTCTGTGTATGGATTTGTGCTCATGAGTGCAGGGTCCACAGAGGGCAGATGAGGAAAGAAATCTTCTGCAGTTGGACTTATAGGCCTGTGTGAGCTGCCCTTTGTGGGTTTGGGGAATAGAACTCCCATTCTCTGAAAGAGCAGCAAGAGAGTACTCTATTTTTTTCTGCTTAATTTTATTCTTTTATTTAAAATATAATTATGTATACATATGTGTGCATATATGCAAAAACATTCATACAAACAATCTTTTTTAATCTTTTTGTATAATTTTTATTTTTTTATATTAATCACAGGCTATTTACTTTGTATCCCAGCTGTAGCCCCCTCCCTCATTACCTTCCAATCCCACCATCCCTACCTCATCTCCTCCCTGCCCCTTTCCAAGTCCACTGATAGGGGAGGTCCTCCTCCCCTTCCCTCTGACCCTAGCTTATCAGGTATCTTCAGGACTGGCTGCAATGTCCTCCTCTGAGGCCTGGTTAGGCTGCTACTCACTCAGGGGGTGGGGGGTGTCAAAGAGCCAGCCATGTCTCTGAGTTCATGTCAGAGACAGTTTCTGTTCCCCTTAGTAGGGGTCATAGTTGGATACTGAGCTACCATGGGCTACATCTGAGCAGGGGTTCTAGGTTATATCCATACATGGTCCTTGGTTGGAGAAACAGTAAGTACTCTTAACCACTAAGCCACTAGACAAAAAGAAATTCTCACCAAACCACCATTTGTAGGAAATAAGTATAGGTGCTCTTAATAACAAACTTTCCTTGTTCATTCCTATATATGTGAGAGTTTGAGGACTATTTTTATACTTAATAAATTATGGGTCCTTGAAGGCATTCTTTTAAGATATCATGTCAGTTTCTGGTGAGGGGGCCAGAGACATAATGGCATACTGTTAATTTCACAGTTTAAGGAGTTGTCCTGACCTCAGTGTAGGCCAAACAGGGATCTGTGACTTTGATGTGGAAATGGATTTCAAGCCTGGCCAGTTTGAAGCAGACTTGGAGCTTTTTTATTAAATATAATTAATAAGGACTTTAGCTATAGAGTTAGGAGAAAGAGGTAGTCAGAAAGAAGGAAATACTGAAGGGTGGGTTCCTCATTTTCTTTGATAAAAGAGGTGGGTACAGAGATGCTGTCGATTGAATTATAATCTCATAAGAGAAACCAGAATACACTGGAGTTGCACGAGGGACTTAGTACATGTCCTTTCCATGTAAATGGAGTTCCTGGTGTGATTCTGAGAAAAACTAGGGTTAACATCTGAGAAGATAAAAGGCCTTAAGCAGTTATTAATTTGTACTGGAAGTCAGGCTTTCCTGCTAGCAAGAATCTTCAACCGGAGGGACTCTTTTCTTTCTTAAGTTTCTATATCTTCCCTGTCATTTCAGTTCTGCCTCAGTCATTTACAAAGCCACTCATTCAATTAAAGACCTTACATCGTCTATCCTGTGATTTTCATTGCCAAAAAGACTCCTGTACCCAGTTGTATCATTTGATAGTGTCATAGTCATAACAGGCTGATTATGTAGCTCAGATGAATGTCAAGAATCATCTGCCATAAATAAGTGAATGGAATATATACTAATACAAGATGGAGAACATGCTGAAATACTATGCAAGGGACAAAAACAAAACAAAACAAAAACAAAAACACCTCAAGGGGAAGGTGATTGAGATATGAGAAGAATCGAGATTTTAGATTGGAAAGTGTAAGAAAATAAGAAAGATATTTCTAAAAGAGGCACAGATAGGAACTAGGATAAGAACTTAGTAGCCATGTGTGTGTTCTGTGGGAGTGTTCCTGATCTAGAATAGTGATGGAAAGGGTGGCATTGGAAACCTTGGTTTAAGACTCTTTAACAATGTAACTAGGCAGACTTCAAGTGCTGAAGAGAAAGATCCCAAAGCTCCTGCAGTTCAAGCATCTCAGCTTTGATCTCAGTGTGAAAAGGACCAGTAGACTGTGGTCTGTTCAGAGCATTCAGATTTTCAGTGGAGGAACAGTTGGGTTTCAGAGAAAACCCTCCACTATTTGTCATGTGCTTCCAACACAGTGCTGTCTGTGCACAGTCAGCTGGTGGGTGAGGACTGTGCCACCCTGATGCCAAGAGAAAGAACTTAATGAGAACTTTATCCCTGAGATTTTAAATCCAGAAGAACCAATGCCTGTGTTCCAGTCTCTGCCACTAGTCTGAGCCTGTCCCGCCCCAGCTGGGATCACTAGTTTGCTCCTTAATGGAGGTTTTCCTCCTCATCTCAGAGCTCCGCTGAGTGCCTCAGCTTTGTGAATGGTAAGCAGGGAACAAGCTGCATCTGACCACTAAAGGAAGATGCAGAAATATAAGGGCAAATTCACCAAGACCTGACTGAAAACTAAACTGGAACAAACTCCAAAGCCATGATTTCTGTTTCAAATCTGTTTAGAGGGAAAGAAAAGAAATTACAAGTTCAAAATACTTAACACTAAAAAGCAACAAATGAATTCCAGTTACAGCATTAGGATGAAGCTATTTTGAGTCATCAAATTAGCATTTTAAAAAAGAAAATGTGTATTCATTCCAGTGTTCTGATGCTTTAGAATCAAAACTAGAGCTTGCACTGCTGGAGCTTTTTAATGAATTATTTGAAGGCTACTCTAATAAGTGAAGCCAGTTTGTACTTCTTTTTGTATAGTTTAGCCCAGTAATGCTGCTGTACCTTTTATAGAATACTCAGTTTACTGCTGAAGAAAAGCCAGTTTCATTATTGGTAGCAATTACATTTTCAAATGTCCTCTAGTTCAGAACAAAATCTGGCAGCTTTTATTCAGTTTACCTTTTAAGTGAAAAATTCAAGAGTTTAATTACCAAATGATATAAGGATATAAGACTGCTGAATGATGTACAAATTTTAAGATTTCAATACTCACGGGGCATTTAGAGTGACTCATTTATCAGTTAGGATTCTATTCTGCTAACCTAATGCACACGTGGCAGCTTAAATAAATCAAAAGCTTATGTTTCCCTTTGGAATCCAGTGGCTGTCATGGCTCCTCAGCCATCTGCCTCCATCTACCTTGCCTGATTCTACAGGCCTACATTCACAGGACCCTCCCAGAAACCAGGGCATTTACACTGGCCAGAACTATGTCACAAGGATCCCCTGTGTAGCAGTGAGCTGAGGCTGAAAACATGCTATCTACCTCTGTATTTCACATGATCATCAAAATCAAGGTTCTATTACAGAAAGAAGGGTAACATGTTTCTTGGCAACACTGTCAGTTGGTTCCTGAAGGGCTCTCACTTTAGAAAACTTGTTCTCCCAGTGTCAGACTTTTACTTCTCTTCTGGTGCTTTTCTCTTCACAGTTACTTTGGGGAAGTGCAGTTTTTTGTTTGTTTGTTTGTTTGTTTTCCCAAGGGTCTGGAACTGTACCATCTACTCTTGCAGCCAGAAGCTATCTGTGTGTGGCTATTGATCATTTACAACTGAAAATATTCCCAGTTAAATGGTGCTGTAAGTCTAGACCTATCATGTTTTTAAGACAGCATAAAAATAAGAATGTGAAATATAATGTAATAACCTTTTTATGTTTATTGCATATTACATTAAGTACAATGTGTTAATGTTACCTGTTTCTTTACAGCTGTTAATATATGTCTGTTAGAAAAATGGGTGTCAAGTTGGATATCAATATACCCAACACACCTGTAATCCCAAGCCCTCAAGTCTCTATGGCAGTGGTATTGATATGGTTCAAAGCCACCCTTGGTTACACAGGGAAAAATCATGCCTATATATTTGAGCCTTGGAAACAAGGAAGAGAAGAGGGAAAGAGAGGTTTTTTTTTTCTTTTTTTTCTCTTTTGTTGGAAAAAAATGATATACCATTTGTGTTTCAATATGCAGAGAACTCATGAAATGCACATATTAAGACTTCAGTAAACATATGTAGATAGCTAAGAGAGACTAAGAGAGAATGGCCAGAGTCTGGAGAGATAGCTCAGCAGTTAAGAACATTGGCTGCTCTTCTAGAGGACAAGAGTTCAATTCCTAGCAATGACATGGTGGCTCACAACCATATATAATATGATCTGATGCCCTCTTCTGGCATACAGATGTACAGGCAGATAGAGCACTTGTGTATATACAAAATAAGCAAATCTAAGAGACAGACTGAAATCCCCATGTAATTGAATCTGTGGCTGAAGTCTTCCATTTACCTCTGTTATTTATAAAGGAACCTACTGCCTTTTGGACTGCTAAACTAAGCAAGTGTGATTAGAATCAATACCTCCCAAACTAGAGGGGCAGGCAGGAAAATACACAGATCCCCAAAGCTGCATTTTTTTATATGTCTATATGGTTTGTCAGGCAACATGTTTGTCTTGGCTGCCAATGCACCATGGGGATGAAAATGTTTAGTAATGGCAGAAAACTTCTTG
Source organism: Psammomys obesus (assembly GCF_907164565.1). Classification (NCBI taxonomy): domain Eukaryota; kingdom Metazoa; phylum Chordata; class Mammalia; order Rodentia; family Muridae; genus Psammomys; species Psammomys obesus. The sequence continues at coordinate 44,206,554 of NW_026593286.1, read as the reverse complement.
GCTTGATCCAAACCAGCTCTACCTCCCAAGATGAGGCAAATGAATACTGCATGGGTTATTTCTGCTCCTAGAAGATCAAGATAGAATTAGAACTTATTTTCTGATTTCTACTTTCTTGCTCTGATGCAGCTACCTTTCCCCTGTGTATATGGCTCCTTTCTGAATGCTTGCAATTGGTCACATATGTACTCCTTTGCCTCCCTCTGGACACTATCTCTCCCCTTTAATATTCTGCCAACATGGGAAATATGTGTTAAGGACCTTAATCTAGCAAAGTGATTTTTTAAAATAGCAGTGTCCAGCCAGCCAGGGCTGACAGATGTTCAGTGTCAAGCTGGATCCTTGTGAAAGCTTTCAGACATGAGTCACCAGGGAGCCACTTTCTTCTGCTACCAAAATGGCCAGACCTGCTGTGTCTCCAACACAGCAAGCACATAGTCCTGAAAAACCCAAACATTCACAGAAGTTAACATTTTGCTTTATTATTAAAATGTCAAAGAATAATTTTTCGTAAACAGTCTGGAAAGAGATCTGGTAAAGTTGGTGTTTGCCTTAGAAGAGTGCAGAAGTGGCTTCTGCTGGGCAGCAAATGCTGGCCTCTGAGAGGAGCTCTACCTTCTTTTAGCCTGAAGATAATGCGAAGGACGAATCTGTTGTGGAGAAGTGGAATCTCATAAAGCTAAATCTTTGCAAGACTAAGATTTTAGGAGATAAAAGATTATATACATTGGTGAGCAGCAGACAGCATCTAGTGAGACAGTTCTGGCAGCTTATCTGTAACACAGTTTGGTTAACGTTCCTCTTGTACTTAAAACAGAAGGTTCTGGAGGGATTTCTGTGGTCACAGTTCTGACAGAAAAATTCTATGTTTTCAGGTCAAACAGCCAAAAACCAGGATCTGGTTATCACTCTAGAGTTTTATGCTGCTGCACTGTCTTGTACAACATGTATATTGTGGATAAAGAAGTAGAATTATTTTTTTCCCTACATCCAGGTGGAAAGAATTTTTGTGTATGAATTTGCATTAGTTAATATATTGTTTCATCTTTCAAAGTAGCAAACTATTAAGTGATTAAGTGATTTGTTGTTGTTGGCAGTTCCAAAATGCCTCCCTTATGTAAAACCTATAGCACTAAAAGTAGTAGTTAAAGATAATTCATCCAAGAAAATATTTACTTAAGGTTGTTTCTTCATGTTTTTGAACATGCACATATTTGTATATTAATTAGTTGCAATTTTTATAAAGGTGATGTCAGTTACTGTATTACATGCATTACTCAGAGGTCTGTTCTTTCTTTTAAATCTTTTACTACCTCTGAAATTGAGGGATAACTTAGCACCTTTGATGTCTTTAAATAATTATCAACCAGGTGGTATTCTCAATGTGGTTATAAAGGCTGATAGTACTGATCAGGCCTAACTGCTCTACTGCCATCACAGTAAAATCAGTTTTCTCCAGTGGATTCACCCTAGGTCTATATTTGATAGACCTAGGGTGGGCTCCATGCCCAGGAGTAGCTGGCCAGCAAAAAAAACAGGCTCCATGTCTTAGTGGTTCTTTTTTAGTTTTAGTTTTATTGAGAGAGAGAGAGAGAGAGAGAGAGAGAGAGAGAGAGGACATGAAGATGGATGGGTAGGGAATGGAGAACATCCAAGAGAAGTTGAAGACAGGAAAGAATAAGATATAGTATACTATGTGAAATTCTGAAATAGAAAATTTTAAAAATCCAAAAAAGAGTTTAATGTCTTAAATGTTAAATGTTTTCAAAAAGGCAATGCTTTTTAGGGAATATAAAATAGCGTGGGAACAAAGTAGCATTTTATCATGTAAGCTTAAATCTGCAGTAAATATAAAGTGTGATGACCAGAATCTTCTTGTAGTCTAATTGGTAGTGTACTGATTTAGTGTGGCGTTAGATACCATGTCTAATAATCACTGTTGACTTAAATATCCCGTATTCAGTTTATAAAATTAAGACCTTTGAAAAGTGAATGGATTTTTTCTTCATATTCTCCCCGTGGGTATATCTTCCATTTTTCATTTACTATAAAGCACAATGTGAGATTGGCACCACTGACTTAGTGTTTCCAATGCCACCCTGGCTTTGTGCATCTGCCACATCCCCTTAGTACCCAAGTGACACTCATAATATTCTTTTTCTGTGATCCATATTTGGTTTCTGGGGAGGGATGATCAACAACACTGAAAAAGTAAATAGTTGGGACTAGAGAACAGGCTCAGCAGAAGGACCTGGGTTCAGTTCCAAATGTCTAATTGAGTGACCCTAAACCACTTATAATTCCAGTCCCTAGGGACTCAACAACATCCCTGTCATCTGAAGGTTTCTGTGTGCGTGTAGTGCTTGCAAACTTACACAGGCAAGCACACATACAACTACATAGGTAAATAAATGAATCTTTTTTCTTTTTAAGTATAATCTGGGACAAAATGACCAAATAAAGCTCTTAGCCTTCCCCATGATTTCTTGCTGACCTGCCACAGGGTTTTAGGGAATGGAGGGAGCCCACACAGAAGTTGAAAGACACCTGTTTCTGTCCAAAATTGTTCAATGTACAATTTTACATCCAAGAAAAATAATGTGTATGCTTTGTGATTCTACACACCTTTTTATGTTTCTCCTGTTTGTTTTAAAGTCTTGATCTAAGTATCTCCTATGGACATAGATGCAAAGAAGAAACACAGAGTTATGTCCGATCTGTACATGGATGAGAAATTTTTCTGGGTATGTCTTCAGGAAATGATTATTTCCAAAATCAATATTGTGTCTGAGAAGAAAGACTTGAGATTCTCCAGTTTTAGGAAAATACCAAAAACAAAGCAATGTAACTCTGTTTTACTTTGTTATGATTCTGCAACTCAACATTAACTGTACCATCTAAAAATAATATATATATATATATTTGCTTTCTTATTTTATAACATATGTTTATTTTATATACAATGCCCATATGACTGTTTATTAATTTCATTTTATCTCACAACATTTTTTTATAGTACACATCTTTACAACTTCTATTTTTCTGCCAAATTCAGATTGTTCTTATTTTGACTTAGTTTTCCTTCTGACTTTGGTGGAGTGTTTTCTTCTCATTAGTCATGTAAATAGATTTATCTCTTTTTTGGATTTTGTTTTTCATTTGTTTTTTTTTTTTTGTGGTTTTGACATGTTTGTTTTCAGTTCATTCTCAACTTTATTTTCTACATCTTTTTTTTTTTTTCCTCATTGGTCCAAGTTGTAATTTTTTGTAATTTGAAGATTCCTATATTACAAATTACCTGAAAAAGTCTGTTTCCCGTAATGATTGCTGGTGAAATGGTTTGTTGCATTGAGCAGCTGAGCATGCATAACAATACTATATGTACCCTCTCACTTTTTCACATTTACTACATGATCTTTCTTCAATAAAATGTTAGAATAGAACCAGGTTGTAAACTATGGAGCTCTAGATGCTATGGAAAGGTCAGCCTGTTGGAGAGATGTCCTTTTACTATGTGAACATGAGCTAAAATACATATATTAAAAATAAGCCAGATGTTTTGAAAATTTTAAGAGGAATGTCTTTTTTTTTTTTGGTGGTGGTATTTTGTTTGTTGTTTGTTGTTTGTTTGTTTGTTTGTTTGTTTTTCAAGACAGGGTTTTTTTGCTGTACCTTGGCTGTCCTAGACTCTTTTTATAGACCAGGCTGGCCTTGAACTCACATTGATCCACCTGCTTCTGCCTCCCTCAGTGCTGAGGAAAATCTTATTATTCCTAAAAGAACTTTCTTGGTGTTTTTAACACTCATTAAGTTTGCTGTGATGTTTAATCCTTTTTTTAAATTTGCATATACTAATAATATAAACTCTCATCATAACATTTTTATACATGTATATAATGTACTCTGATCATATTCATTCCCTGATCAGAGAAAGTCATTGTGATTGTCAACTTGATTATATCGACAGATGTCTGAGAGATTAATGAACCATACCATTTTAGAGATAATTAGATCATGAGGTCTTCAAAATTTGAAGAGGCCATCAGGGGTATTAGAACCCTGATAGGAGAGTAGGTTCCTTGAAGGTACTTTGAAGGGTATGTATTGGTTCTGGCCCCTCCATATTTTCTCATCTTGAGGTAAGGACGCTTTCTGTGACATGATTTTCTGCCTTAATATAGAACCAGCTAACTTTAAAATAAAGGAAATAAATCCTTTCTTAAGTTAAATTGTTTATTTCTGGTATTTAACACAGGAAAAAAAAAAGTTCTAACATCCTTGTCTGAGGAGTTTTATTTGGGAGAATGATCTTATTGATTTTATAAACAGTAATATTTACCAGTATTACACCCTGACACTTCTTGGTTTTTATTGGAGTTGTGTTATTTTTACTTTGTCAGGGGCTAGAGTAGGTACCGTCTATTCTTATAACATGTTTTTTTTTGCAAATAGTTTAGTTTTGTTTCTGTATTAGTGAATTTTATGTCAATTCTAAAACCTTTTAGCCTCTTGGCTTCAGAGTTTTCATTTTGGCTCATGCTGGATAGGCTGCATTTCATTTTAGAGCATTGGTGATTTTGTCAAGAAGTTATAAGCTGTCTCCAGAAGGAGTCCCTGTGCTCTTTTGTGTTGGTGACTGTTTGCTTGTTTTGTTGACACTTGAACTTTCTTCCCACTATAGCTGTGTGGCTACCACATGAGATTCTTCTACCTTGCATGCGGCAACGCGGGGCTGAAAAACATGCTCATTCCTATTCTGCTCATGTTAATGTTAGAAAAGTATTCAGTTGCATTGTAGATTTAAGAGTTTATCCTCTGTCTTTATTCTGTGAAGTCTCTTTGTTCATTTTTTTTTTTTTTTGTGATTCCCCCTATTATGTTTAGTGAGAATTGTATAATTTTGGTTTCTCTAAAAACAAAGAAATGCTATGGAAGTAAATTTTTTTGTTTTAGTCGTAGGGGCTGGGATGGAAAGGTGAGGATATGGGGCTGTTTCATAGCAGGTGATGACTATGATTTGCCTTGTGCTCTGGCAGAGGCATGGTTTTGCTAGCTGCAGATAGTTTCTGTGAGTGTATATGACATTTGGCATTCTGGGGATTTTTCAGAGCATATATAAATTCTAGAGCCCTTATTTGTGTGGCTGCTTGGTGGTTGGATGCTATTGGTTGCTGTTGGTTGAAGTTGGTTCCAGTTGGTTGTGGTTTGTCAAGTAGTTGTGCACAAGAAGAAACAACAAGAAGAAATTTGATATTCTGATGGCAAAGATCAAACTTGCCCCAAGGAGCTCAATGGCCCTAATTAACAGGAAGTAATCTAACAATAATGATGATCCTTTCCCCCTCAACCCTTTTTTTCTCTCCTATCTAGTAGATTGAAAGGGAAGAAAAAAAGGGGGGCATAAAGGGTAAAAGAGAGAAAGTGGATACAATTTGCATGTTAATATTCTGTGCTTCTTTTGGAGGGCTTTTTAAATATCAATTGTCTAGTGGGTTCCTGTTTGGATTCCATTACTCTCTCTCTTTGTCTCAGCTTTGATATTTCTACAACTACGTTTAATGTCATCTGTAGTTGCTTTACCTAACCGTTTACCCAACTATATCAGTAGCTATTAGTGTTTGATCTGTAAATTGCTCTGTTGCCATGGAAAATGTACTTAAATCCATGAAGAATATGTTTTGATGAAGAAACAAGATTAGTCCTTTATTTGGATTTTTAAAATTACCACATTAAACATTAAAATGTTAATTATTTTTAACATTTTAAAAACATTTTTAAAAATTACTTTAAAATTAGTACAGTAACTATTGTAACCATTTTTGATGAAATATAAGATACAATCAAATTATTCTAAATTTATCTTTAAATTTCTCATAAGGTCATATATTCTGTAATATGCCATGAAATTGAGTATTCTGTAGATGCAGTAAGATTTGATGAACTGTGTTCTTAGATTTAAAAAACTAAACCTAATTTCAGAAGTAAATCTGGATAGACTACAAATGTAGATAGCCTGACTCAGTATACTAAGACAAATGAGGGGAAAAACAGGAAGTAACTCTTAACGGTTGACTCTTTTATGTTGGTAGGGTTAACAGTAGCTTGTGGAGGATACAAAATATACTTTAACAAGAAGGAAATAATTTTTACCTATTGCTGTTATATAAAACAAAGTCTCTGTTACTGTTCTCACACACAACATAGACCTTGTCATCTTGTTGGATACTTTTCAGTTTTACTAACCTACACTCTATATCATAGAATGTCTCTGGAAGTTTCTGTTGAGTGTTATTTCCTTGTCATGAGATCCACTCTAAGTGAGGTCCAATTCATTGGACAATGAATTTATTTATTTTACTTAAAATCAGCATAGAACATTTCCCACTCTAACAAATTTATTATGGTATTCTTTTCAGAATACTATGTACAGGTAATATTTTGTCTATAACATGTCAGAATGAGCATAATACTATATCCAAAGAAATATAAATTGAAGACTTTATCATAAAAGGAATTGTCTGATTTCTTTTTCCTAATGAGTATGCCTTTTCTTCAAGAACTAAAAGTTCAGTGGAAAAAAATTAATTGTATTAAAATACTATATGTTTTTAGGAAACTGTAGGCATGGTAATGTCTCCATATTGTCTCCGTGTGGTTTGCTGTGGGTCTGTTTTACCAGGTGGTACCACTAGCTGTCTGCAGAGTATGTCACAGCTTCAGGGGGATTTCACGTCCAAAAGTAGATTCTTTGTCTCCAACAGAAGCACTGAAAGTGTTGAAGAAATCTAATAAGATAAGCATTTTTATGCCGGTGGCCTGGGGAATACTTTTCATTTAAAGTGGCTATAAAAGTTTCTGTCTTGCAGCTAGGAAACATTCTCTTGTTCATTCTTATGTATAATAAAATGCTATTTTGTGAGTCAGAGGTACATTGTATTGATTCTCTTAAGCCAGTTTGTTGGCCAACTCTCAGGAGATAGCAAGTTAACTTCATAGCTAGGTGACTATGAAGGTGTGTCTGTGTGTATGTGTTCATATGCATACACATATATACATATACATACATATATATATTCCATACATGTATATGATGTATTTTGATTATGTTTATTCTCTTAAACCCCCAACCCAACCTTCTCTGTCTCCCTCCCAACTTTAGATTTTCGTCAGCTTTTTGTAGTAACCAGATGAGTCAAAGAGGCACTGCCTCTGTGAACGCAGGCATAGGCCTCTCCTCAGGAGCATGTGCCGCCTACAAAGAGACCACATCTATGAAGAAAATCGACTCTCCCTTCCCCAGAAGCCATTAGCTGCCACAACTCCTCACCTCAGGGAGTTACCTTATTAACTCCTACCCAGTCCATGCTGAAATGTTGACTGTCTTGATTTTGTGTGGCTCTTATAGGCAGCTAACATTTCTATGAGTTCATGAATGTAATAGCTGTGTCATGTCTAGAAGGCATTAATTTGAAGCTGTCCTCTGCACATCCTGGCTCTTAAAAGTATTTTGATATAAGCCATGCATTTGTTATATTGTATTCCATAGTCTTGGTGGGCAAGTGTATAATATAGATGTCCCATTTAGAGCTGAACTCTGGACAGTCACCTATTTGACCAGTCCTGAATCTCTATATTAACTATCACCTAATTACAAAAAGACTTGTCCATGAGGAGCGGAAGCTGCTCTACTCTATAATTTTAAGGAACGGTATGTACATGATACTATATCTATTAGCAAAATGATAGAAGTCTCCATAGCACCTTCTGGCCCTCTGGAAAACTAGCCATTAGGAAGGAAACTTCCAGGTCAGTACCAGTTTGATTTGTCCATGTCCTGTAATCAAACCTTATGGTACGCTCAGTTGTAACTCTTACTGTCAAGTTCTGGTGAGCAACTAAAAGTAATGGTAATAGCCTATATTATTTCAAAGGTCTCTGAGGCCTCTGTCCCTGGCCAACAACTTGAAGAAAGGCATACCATACCTTGGAACTGAGCTTCATGTCAGATAATGTATGGATTTTATGAGAAGTATTACCCTTTTATAGGTAATACATTTTTTGGAAGGTTTTAAAGTAGTACTTTTTAAAATACCTACAATCATAGGGGAAGAATGGAGAAGAAACTAGGGGAAAGTAGCTGTTCCAGGATGAAGTGGAGGTTACTACTGGGGGTTGGTCTGTTGCTATGTACTCAAATGCTGTTTTCAGTGCTTTGAGATTGGGTTACCCTGCCGTGGATGTTGTTATGATGTTGAACTATCTCCTGTAACCATGTGATGAGAAGGAATGTTCCCCAATTATTCCTGAGTGGCTGATTAAAAGTCCTAAGCCTGGGCAGGGCAAAATGGGGTAAGTGTGGCCAAAGTTCAGGGGCTTTCGAGGACAGAAGGATCAAGGGAGAGAGAAATAGAAAGAAGAGGAAGAAGGAATTGGAGAGCCACCATGGCCTAGTGTGAGAGAGGAGCACATGGCTGACAAGGACGGAAGAAGCGGCCCAGATAAACAATAAGCAAGTACTTATGGAATTATGGGTGGGAGGTGGCCTGGGATGGTGCTGGGAGGTAAAGGTAGTTTAGAGGGTAAACATCTGCCCTCTCCCAGGTGATATAAGGCTAAAATACAACAGGTATCTGTTTCTGTATTGATTATGATAGTGGGCTAGCTAATACCACAGTAATAGTTATAGGGCTAATAATAAACATTATTATGCCATACTGTTAAACTAATAGCAACAGGTCACCCACCCATCCTCTGCAGGACATTACTTCTCTTCTTAGGCCTTTAAAAGATATAAACTTGCTGCTGATGTAAAAATTTCTAATTTGAAGAAATTCCTCTTGTTCTATACATTCTTTGGGTTCTGAAAAATCTAAATGTGCAATTAAACAAATGTTTATTAGCTTCTTTGGAAGTTCAACAATAAAACTTCCTGAAACTGCCAATGTAGGCATAAGTCCTTTTCAGAACTTCAAGCTACTACTTTAGAACTCGGCAGTCTCTGGTGAAAGACAAAATTATTTTCTGTAAGATGGGGAACAGTTTGAAGTATGCATGACCCTAAGCATGCTTGTAGACTTTTACAAGTCTGGCCTTTGCTGGAGCGCAGCATGCCTTGAAGCGCCTGAAAGGACAAAACAGCCCTGGTGTTTTAGTCTCTGAAAGAGGGCATAGAAGGTCCTGTCATGTGGTGTTAAGTGTTTGTGGAAGCTGAAGCTTCGAAGTCTTCTGAGGAAGCCTTAATTTCTGAACTTTATTTGTGAGGCCCATGATGTTCCAAAGAAAATAACATCACACAAAGCTGCAGGTTTTATTCAGGTACCCTCTCTGCACTTGAGGACAGTTAGGAGGAGAATTCCCTAGAGTAGACTTTTTATCTTGCTGTTTCCAGCATGCTCCTTATTGCTGGGAGGTGTTTGCCCCTCAGTTGTTGCATTCTCTCTGATGCCTTCTATCAGTCTTGGCCTTGTGGAATGACCTACTGTCATTTTTTCTTAATCTGACACATGTTGAGTTTTAAAGGAATTTCTAACCTAACCATGGCTTTGATTGATATTCAGAGGTGTTCGCTCCCCTAACTCCCCACACTGAGTTTTTAGAATAAAAGCTGTCTTCTTAATACCAATGAGGCAGATTACTAGAAATATTTAAATTTTGGGAACATATGCTTGTCTTGAAGTACCTTTGGAATGAATAACTTGAAATAAACAATGATTACATATGACAGCTGCAAGTGATATGCAGTCTGTGAGCTACTGACTGCATGTTTCTGCTCTAATCACAAAGATGCTAAATTATTTCAGCTATGTGTTTCTTGCTTCTATATTTAGGCTTGTCAGGATCTGAAGCGATTACTAAAGAGCTGGAAAGTGGTGTCAAAAACTGGGTAGGTTATCCAATTCTAATTTGTTTTCACAGTGTGAAGTTGTTAATAGACTAATGAGCTGGTGGAAGCAGCAGTGATGTGTTTATGATCTAGAGACTCTATTAAAGTTGTAAATGAACAGCTTAGCATATGGCTGTGATGAGAATAAAAAAACTGAGGAGAGAAAAAACAAAGCAAAAGGAAATATTGACAAGGTGTAAGGTTAATGAAACATGAACTTCAATCTTTTTATCTTCTAGAATATTCTGTTTTCTAGATCGTTCCATAGGACTGCAAGAGTCTAGATTCCTTTTCCCCCTCTATTCTTCTACATTTTTTTAAATTTCTACTTTGAATGATATGCATTTGTGTAGATTAGTCTTGGCTCATAAGGAAAATGAGAAGAGATGTCTGGCAGATCAATCTTGTATTGGATTATCATCCTAAATTCTGGTGGACTATTTTGCAGTAGGCAAGGTACCTGAAGGTACCTTTGTGTTTTAATTCTCTGATTTCTCTTCACCATTCCCTTTACTCAGTTGTGTGTCTGTGCAGAAGTGTAACAGCACCAAATAGTAATTCAAGGGCTATCTGTAAGGTATATAAGATAAATGAGAAATTGATCCCTCGTTGATTATATGTTTCCCAAAAGTAGGGGAGAAAGAACTTGTTATTACATTTGCAGACATAAAGGTTTAGAAATTTTTCACTTTAAATGTTAACATAGCTTGCTGAGGGATTGGAGGACCTAATAAAGAAAAATAAACCCCAAATAAATCTGGTTGACATTTCAGCTAATTTCACCCAGAGGAATGCTGCTGCAGTCCATTTCTTGGATGAAAGATATAAAGACTAGAGTCTGTTGCAGCACAAAATCACTGAGAAAGAAAAGATCACAAGTGGTTGAAAATAAATCAGCGGTTCCTTGAAAGTATCTTTTAGAAAAAAGGTTATTGCAAAGTATGACAATTACCAAATTTTTTTTCAGCAAACCAAGATTTGGGTGATATAATTATGAAGGTTCTTAAAGGATTTTGAGCATAAATATGATCTGCCTCTGGCAAATACAGATAACATTAAGACATAGTGTTGCTTGTTCCACTTTATTGTATTTTAGAAAAAAATCAACAAAGCACTGGAGCCTAAAGAGAAAAGAGCCACAGCCACTGAGAATCAAAGTTAACATCTGAGGTTATCTTTGGATATGGAAGGGCCTTCTACAGTGGTGAGCCAGTGTATAGGGCCTATGTGGATGTGGAGATGCCTTGGGGGTAGCCACCATTACTCAGAACATAATAGTCCTACATTAATGAACATTCTTCTTTTCAAATATGTTTTTACTTTTGACAATTTCATGTATGTACAGAATGTGTTATTTTCACATTGACCCCTCTTTTATTCCCTCCTGCATTCTTGCTGAACCCCTTCTTTATTTCATCTGGTCTCCCCTCCTGCTTTCTATTTTCATGCTTTTTTTTTTTCCAGTGACCCACCAAGGTTAGTTGGAGTTGTTTGTATGAGAACGTTTAGCATGTCATTTACTACAGCATAGGCAATTTACCAGTATTTATACCATTGATGAAAATTATCCCTCAGCACCCATCAACTATTAATAGCTCCCCAGGGAAGGGTGGAGCCTCAAAAGCTTCTCCCTGAGCTGTGATGGAAGATTGAAGAGCTGGATCATGTGCAGATAACCACATCTGATATATATTAGTGACTTCAATGGCCATGTCATGTCCACAAACACTGTTTCCCCAACCTTTATCTCTTAAAGGCTTTAGTCCACCTTTTCTGTGATGCTCTATGATCCTTAGGAGGAATGATATAGATGTCCTGTGTAAAACTAAGAATCAATACTTATTCTCAGCATTTGTCTGATTATAAGTTTCTGCATTAATGTTTATCTGCTGCTTAAAGAAAATTCTGTGACGTGGCTGAAAGCAGCACAGTCTACATGTATAAACTAAACATTTAGAAGTCAGTTTGATTATATGTCCTTTTAGCAACACAACAGTAATGGATTTAAGGCTCATGATCTCACTGGCTGTGGACATTTGATTGACTTTACAATACAAGCATGTATTTTATCCTGTGGAAGGGGCCTCAAATCCCAGTTATAAAGAACTTGCTTACCCCCAGCCATGTCACTATTGCTTATCAGAGATCATATCTTTCCTGGAAGGTGGTACTGTAATGTGTAGGTTCACAGCTAGCTAGACTGTTGGTCCTCCCTGCCCCAGCTGCCTGCACAGCACCTCCCGGTACTATGACTACTAACTGGTAGACAGGGAGCCTCCAGCTCAGCTCCAGCTTGATTTATCTGTGTCCTGTAACTAAGGCATGTGGTTCTTCAACATGAGGACTTTACCATCTAGTCCTGATAGACAGCTAAGCAATGGCAATAGCCTGTGTTCCTTAAGCATTCTCTTGAAGAATGCCTTATAGATAAGAATATCTGCATATCATACAGCATGAGAATAACACTAGAATTTCAGCCACTCTGCAGTCTTTACACCTCAAATTTTTAGTAATAATAATTTACATAAAGATTTTGCTTGGTTTTGTCTACTAAAATGCTGACATTTCATTCTAATAAAGTTTTCAAATCAGGAAGCTAATGTTGGCCAACAATTGAAAAAAAAATTAATAGTAACAGGTGATAAAACTTTTAAAATAGTCACTTATTTTTTTCTAGGCATTAATTTTTATTGTCACATGTATGTTAGCCTACTGTATCCCTACAAGATTACGCACACACTCACATATGCACACACACACAAACACACGTTATTAGTGCGACTATCCTTTTACAGATGATCAACCAAGTCAAGAAAGGCCTAGTTGGCTTCTCACATACACGTGGACATGCTCAGAGCTTTCTTGCCATTGCTGGTAAACGGTTAGCTTCTACACTGAGAATATTTTAAAGCCATCACTTACTGTTTGCTTCTATAAAGTTGCTCTCCAGCTTTAGTTACAGATTTTCTTAGCAATTACAAAATAATAATAGATTGCAGCTGTCATCCTATACATTTTTTCTCCATAATACAAGGAATAAAATATGTAAAAGCTTAATTTTTTTTGATTTGCTTATCAGGAAGTATTATTTACCCTGAAAGAAAGCCTCTAATACTAACTCCGTGTCATGTCCATGTGATAACATACCTGTACTGTGATCCTCAAGATTCCAGAGAAGCTGTTTTAGAACTCATGGTTGCAGCTCCCTTGACAGTCCCTTATTTCTTGTCACTGACACACCCTCTTAATATTGTCCCTTTGGAAAGACTTTTTATTTTTACAGTGTTCCAGGAGAACTTTCTAGATTTGTAAAACATGAAAAGTGCTTATTTGTTCATGTAAAGAAGAAAAGTGAAAAGTCAAACAAACATAAAATCCATTGCCAAAAGTTAAGTAAAAGTAGGCAGTGAGTAGAGCAATGACAGGTCACTGTCTGTACTGCATGTTTCTATTTTACTGATCCTGTCCAATCTCCGCTTTTATGTTCCAGCAATCAGAAACAGTGGCCCCTCTCCAGATTTCTTCCTTGGTGAGATATTTTCAGGGACTTTTGGCGGAAGAAACATATAATGTTTCTATTTTTATTAAAGCTGGAAGATAAATTCCAAGTAAGTTAGAAGTTCTGTTCTAGTTGAATTCTTCTTCCTTCCCATTTGAGTGTAGGGAAGAATAGAGAAGTAGGGAATTTTCAGATTTTAAAATATTGTTAAGGCCTGTTATGTGAGTTTGTTTAGGGGTTTCCAAAGACATCAAATTACTTGATTACTACTGTCTGATTGTCCAGTGCTCTTGTTAATCTTAAACAGCTGAATTGCTGATTTCTCAGATAACCTATGGAGCTAAAGGGTATTTGGCTGAAAAAATGCCATGGCCTCTCCTTGACCATCTTCAGGAAGGGTAACTGCTGGAAGAAGCAAGATGAAGGTTTCCCTTCCTTCTCAGACTGCAGTTTGCAGCACCATTTCACAGGCATGTTTTCTGGCCAGTGTGATTTCAGGTGTTTTGTACCTCTACTGGTTTATGGTTTGCATGGAATCTGGTTTTTCAGTTTCACTAATAATGGGAGGAAAAGCTCTGGCCCTCAGCAGCCAGGGCCTCTGAGTTGAGCCATTTGCTATGTGCTTTGTGTAAAACTGAAAGCTGAGCACAGGCTCTGCTCATGTTGTTTTTTGTAGTAAACAGTAGGACCTCCTAGGATACTGAACCATTGTTTTTTAATAGGTAAATAAAAATGTATTCAGAAGACTTCAGCATTTAGTGCAGTTCTAGCATGAATTCTAGCAAGAATTCATGATGAACTCTTGCCCCTTACTTATTGGCCTTGGTCACTGTCCTAATGCTGTGAAGAGACACCAGGACCAAGGCATCTCTTACAACAGAAAGACTTTAATTGGTGCTTACAGGTTCAGAGTTTTAGTGCATTTTTATCAAAGCAATGAGCATCATGGCATGTAGGGAAGTGCTGGAACAGTAGCTACAAGGTACATCCTGATCCATAGTCAAGGAGAGAATAAATTGGGCCTGAAACTTCAAAACCTGATTCCATTGGCACTCTTCCTCCATCAAGGCCATACCTCTTTATCCTTCTAATCCTATCAAAGAGTTCCATTCCCTGGTGACTAGCAATTCAACTATATGGTTTCCTATGGGAACTATTCTTATTTGAACCACCACAATATCTGTACATAGGGATGTGACTTTGTTGTTTACATATTTGAATGTGTTATCCTTAAAACAGTAGGATCTTACTTATGTTTTTGTTTCTTAGTTCCAAGTTTTCCAGAAAAGAAAATAGAAGACAAAAGAGTTTAACAAGTGTTATGTTCTTGTGTGATCCCCCCCCCCCCCCCCCAATTCCCTCAGAGACTTAATCTACCCTGGAAAGTGTGCATTGGGTTAAGCGGCCTGTTATCATATTCTGAGATTTTAGACTCAGCCAGGACCTCATTTATTTCTCACATGTAAGTCCTCTAGCACTCCAGGCTCTGGGTTAGTCATCTGGATATTATCCCCTAGAACCAGCACAACAATAAACATAGACCATAATGGATAACAACTATATGCTTGTCTCATTGAATTCTTTGCAGAATTAGTCAGGCACAATGGCTTGTGAGAGTGTAGATGCACCAAACAGAGACAGAAGAGTTTTGTTTTGTTTCTGTTTTGAGATAGGGTTTTGGCCTGTAGTGCAATTGACTTTGAATTTATCGTGTAGCCCAGGGTGCCTTTGAATTGTTGGTCCTCCTACTCAGCCTCCCAAATATTGCCTTTACAGACATGTGTGCGCCTTCATGCCCAGCATCATTCTTCATGTGCAAGAACTAAAAGTAGGTCATGGCCACTGCCATCCTTGTGTTTATTTTTGTTTTTTTTTCCCCTTACTACTACTCTCTTAGATTTCAAAGATTCTATTTTGATAAGTACTCACATATTTTCAGTGACTTTTTTTTTTTAAAGTTTATATGAGTAGTGATTCCATTACTGGGTAGAAAAGAGTCACTTTGTTATGTGTGAGCCTGTCAACCTCTCAGCTTCTTTTGTCTTCAGTACAGCCTAATCTCTGCCTCTCCTCAAATGGGAAGGGGTTTTCCAGGCTATTTCCGCAAAGATGCAAACTGCTAACAGAGCAAAGGGCAGAACAGATAGAGGGTAGTATCCATACACTTACAAGTGTGACACTGCAAGTGGGCAGAGATGGCGTGACTCTTCAGTCCCTGGCACCAGAGCATTCGGCTAATCATGAGAAGAAGCAAGGGGCCACCTAGCTTCTACCAGGTCTGACAGTCCCTTCTATACATTAACTATCTGGAGGTAAAAATGTAGAGCCTTAAAGATCAGGTCAGGAAATATGTGGGAGTTAGCTTATTTTATCACGTTAAAGAACGGTGTTATAAACAAGTGCGTAAAGGACAAATGTTAAGGAGAAGATTCTTCATTTGACTGGAGTAACATGAAAGTCCTCTGTTCACAAGAAATGCTGCAGGCAGCAGGCGGAGAAATTTAAAATTCACTTACGAAAGAAGAGAATATAAGGATTTCTATAGAACAGCAAGCACAAAGCAGCAGAAAGTGGGTAAAAGCTGCTAGCAGGAGGCTCAAAAAGGAGGAAAGGCCAGTGACCCATAAGCAAAGTAGAGGCCCAGTAATTAAGAAAATTGCATTAAAGGAGAAGGCATCTCTATCATCTTCGAGAGGGTCAGGAAAGCATCATTAAAGGGCGGCGCAAAGGAAACTTTCATAAGAAGTGGCCACCTAGCTTCTACCATGTCCTATAGTCCCTTCTATGAATGGGCAATGAACTGGTATGACCTTTGCAATTGCCTGTACTCTAAATAGAATGCTATTGTTTGATTTCATAAGGAGTGATAAAAAAATGATCTGATACTCACTACCAGGTCCTTTTACTCTGCTGTTTGGCATATGTGTGGGAGAGCCAACAGCATCTGAAGGTATAAGATGTTCTCATTGGGCTCAGCTACTGCTACTAACCTCTGAAAAACCTGACTTGCAATATTGAAATCATGAACTTAGTTACTTAAAAATAGAAAACAGATGAAAATATGGTGGTACTTTAATAAAATTTAGGAAGATACCTTTCCCATGTTGGCATCTATAGAAAGTTTATCAACATAAAATGTTTTGAATTATGAATATGGCTCCATATCTATGAATATATGATTATGATTATCCATATAAGATTAATTATGTATGGGGACCATTAACATCTCATACAGATATTTGGCCAGCTTTGCTGAAGACAGGGACAAGGTCACAAATTTTATGTATGAAAGCACTAATGATTCTTTCTTTAGGCTTTTCTTTTGTTGGGTAATACTTGGGTAGTTGCTATGTTTTTTCAATATCATTTTGTGTGTCAGATATATGTTGCCATAAAATTTAAAATATAGGCAAAAATCAAGAATACTTCTTTAATGATGTAACTATACCATTAAAGATTAGAACTTTGAGGGCTGGAGAGTTGGCTCAGTGGTTAAGAGCACTGTCTGCTCTTCCAAAGGACCTGGTTCAATTCCCAGCATCCACATGGCAGCTCACAACTGTCTGTAACGCTAGTTCCAAGGGATCTGACACTGTCACATGAATGAACATAAGATAAAATTAAATTAATTATCAAAAAAAGTTATAAAAAATGCTGGAGAAATGGCTCAGTGGTTAAGAGCACTGGCTGCCCTTGCTAAAGGACCGGGGTTCAAATCCCAGCACCCACATGGTAGTTTACAACTGTGTAGAATTCCAGCTCTAGGTTATCTTGACACCCTCGCACAGACATACATGGATGCAAAACACAAAATGTAAATAAAGATTAGAACTTTGAATCTAAAGCAGTGGGAGTTCAAAGCATTCTTTCACTTAAATCTTTTAATGACCTAGAACCACTTCTCTATCATAGTGTCTTAAGCATATATTGGGGATAGCAATGACACCTTACAAGGTTCACCCTAATATGTCAACAGTGAGTAAAGTGGGATGATCATGAAGTTATCTCCCAAGCAGATATAAAATACAGGGCATGTCAAGGTCAACAAATGGAAGGACTCATTTATCAAGCGTCAGAGATTCTCTTGGAAAGTGCAGTATTTCCAAGTGCTTATATGAATTGGGAAATTACAGCAATATGTTCTTAGCGTAGTGTTGAAATAAGCAGAAGTGCAGCTGCCACAATTTAGCAAGAGGAAATGAGATTATGTTTACAACAATGCTAGCCTGGCCTTGGCAACAAGAAGATATGCCTTTGGCTGTGCATTTTAAAGATAGTCACCCCAGGTTTCCTTGGTTCTATGGATAACAGTTATTTCTATCTTCATGGAGATCTTATGTATGGCATTGCAACAATTAAAAACATCACAAGGATTTCCTTGAATTCTCAACCCATTTCTCTATATGAAAATATATTTTCGATTTTACACATGAGAAAAATGAGGTATAAGAAAATCATGAGGCATTCTTAGGAAGTGGTAATTACAAAAAGTTGAAGATTACTAAATCCATATTTCTGTTCCCATGGCTTAGTAGATCATCAAGTCCTCATCGTTAGAGAATTATCTTTGGGTAGTGATCTGTACTTAACTTAGACACTCACAGCTGGTCACAGTGCAGAGAAAAAGTAGCTGTGGAGTACTCAGTCACATATGGACAGGTGAGAGGTCTGTTTATGTTTCCTTCCCCAACACCCAGAGTCTATTTCAGATTGGGGTATGAAAAGACGGCGAGAGCCCAAACTATGGAGAACTGAAGCAAAACCACTGCACTCATGAACTCAGCCAACTGTGGCTGCCTGCATGAGATCAAGCTAGTGAACAGTTCAACATGAAAGCAGGAGTCTGATGAGCCCTGCCTTTGGTGGAGTCACTATGGATGGCTTCTGGTAGAAGGAAAGTCCATTTTACTTACAGATGTAGGTCCTGGTAAGCCAACTACACTGAAGGAGATGCCTCCATACACATGAGTATAAGGACAGCATGAATGAGCTTGTGGGTTATAAAAATGCAGAAAAACAGAGTTGTGAGGGAATCGGGGGTAGATCTGGGAGGCGTGAGAAACAGCAATATAGAGGTGAATAAGATTAACATTCGTTAATGCAGGTGTGAACTTCTCAAAGAATTCTTTTTTTTCAAGTTGAAGCTATTGGAAACCAAGTTTCCTGTCTGCCACACCTCAGTTATCAAATGGCTAGTCCTTGCCTCTGATAATCTGTGTCTTCGACACTGTCAGAAGTACATGCCATGCACTAGACTTTGAGATTTTATGCGTATATCATGTCCTGTGGTTACAGCATGCAGAACAACCCCAGCAACTGAAACTACTTTACTAATTCCTAAAAGCTAATACCTGAAAGACTACCTTCTTCAGGAAAAGATAGCCTCCACTTGTTAACAGGAGTTGCCTGCGTTGTGGGAAAGATGGACGTCAAGGCAGCTGCTATGAAAAGCAAGAGCCTGTGAGGTGGCTTAGGGGCATAAATGGTGTGAGACTGCAGGGGCATGTGAGATAAGACGAGGCCAACATGACAGAGACCAAACTTCCCAAGGTCCTCTGTGATCCCCCAACTCCCCCGGGACACAGAACCTACTGGGTAACAGAAATTTCCCAATTCAAATCAACTGCAGCGTGTTTTAAGAAGAACAGCCAGAAGTCTGTGTTTACTTAGGAGCCTTGGGCTTTGTTCTCATCAAGCTAGAGAAAGAACTGTTTAAACCATCAGCAGCAACAAAACAAAACAGCGTTACCTCCAAAGGAATGCCTTAAACTTTTTGAAATGAAAATGAAAATATTAAGTAATATTTTTCAAATAAGTGAAGGATTTCATGAGCAAATATTTTTAAATTGTCAGAATAGAGCCGCTGAAAAACTGAACTGTGAATGGCCATGTCATAGCAAATGCTCGCACTGATACATCTTTTAGAAAGCAGCATGGCATGGTAGATGAGTACCTTCTACCAGTGAAAGTCCTGCGCTCTTCTGACCCAGCTTTCCTCATGACTCAGCAAGCTCACTGGTGAGATCAGGATCAGTTTTAAAACAAAGAAAGAGGAAGAGAGCTCCATGAGGTCTTGGAGAGCTTAAGCAAAAGGAAGTGAGAAGAAGTGGTGGAAATTTAGCTAGTGGTAAATTTTGACATGTAGTTGTTTAATGGTCCATCCATTTACAGTGCACAGAAAAAAATTCTACCCTTGAGAGTAATAATGACTAGATATGAAAAAGCCTGAGAAGCCACACTTTCCCTCGTAGGTTTCCCTCTTCTTTCTTTTTTACTTCACACTCTGGCAAAGTGTGAATGAAGCTTCTGGAGTTGTAATCCCTTTGCCTGTCAGCTGTTTGACTCTTTCCCAATTACAAGCACATTGGTAGTAAAACTTGCGCTTAGCGACTGATGTTTTGTGAGAAAACAAGCATACAGCCAATACTCTAAGTGTCTGTCCTGTGCAGAATTTGCCAAGTCAACACAAGTTAGAGTTATCTGGGAAGACAGCTGTAAGTTGAAGATATTCCTCCATCATATTGCCTGTAAGCAAGCACGTCAGTCATGAGTAACGATTGATGTGGGTGGGCCCAGATCCACGTGGCCAGTGTCCCTTGCTGGCATGTAGTTCTGGGCACTATAAGAAAGCTGGCTGGGAAGACTATGAGGAACAATTCAGTAAGCAGTGCTCCTCCATACTCCCTTCTTCAGTTCCTGCTGCAGGTTCCTTCCTGAGTTTCTGCCCTTACCTCCTTTCATAATGAACTAATGTAGTGACAATTCTGGAATTTTGGTTCCTTTAAAAAACACAGAAACATTATACAAATTTGTTTTTGTTTTAATCATAGATGTGGGGATATGGGGCTGCTTCGCAGCAGCTGACTCATGATTTGCCTTCTGTCCTAGCAGGGTCATGATTTTGCCAGCTGCAGATAGTTTCTGCAATTGTGTGATATTTGGAATTCTGCAGACTTTTTAGGGGTTAAATAAATGCTAGGGCCCTGAGAGGCAGGTTAAGTTGTTGGTTGGTTGGTGGTTGCTGATGTTTGTGGTTTGTTAAGTAGTCCTGCACAAAGAAGAAATGACAAGAAGAAGAAAAGCAAAGATCAAACATGCCTCTCTCCTTTTTTCTCTCATATCTAGAGTTAGGAGATTGAAAGAGGAGAAGAAAATGGGTGGGGAATGTTGAAAGAAAGAAGAACCGATAAAGCAGCAAATGCCTGCTACAAGCCATATGTTATACAGTAAAATAATATTTTTTTTTCTTTCCTAAGTTGCTTTTGGCCATGATACCTTATCACAGCAATAGAAACCAAACTAATACAGTGCCTATGAAAGTAGATTAGACATGTGTACATAACCTCTCTTATCGCGCCTCTGCTAGGAAATATGCACTCTTGTTATCATATTTTATTATTGATTCCCCACCTGTTTGCCAGATCCTATGCTGGATACTTTACAATTGGTATTTTAAATTCTGACTACTACTGTTACATTGACGATTAGAGGTGTGTGTTTTAGTGTTGTGGGTTTGGATTTGTCTTTTAGGCTGACCAGATCTGCTTTCGTAGACAAGGCTGCTCTCACACCCACAAAGCTCCGTCTGACCCTGCCTCCCCAGCCCAGGAATTAAGGACTACAAGACTACCATACTCAGCAATTTCATACTTTTTTTTTCTTTTTCTTCTAACAAAGGAAGAAAATGAAGCTTTCTACGTGTAGTAACTTCTCCATCACCACACCCAGCTCACAAGTGGCAGAGCTGAGGCTTGAATACAGATTCTTCCATACCATACACCACTTACCACAAGGAAAAATAGCTGAGTTGCGTATATCATTTCTTTTAAATCCCATCTGTAAAACCACAGGCATGGCCTACTATCCTTTTATGGCTGTTTCTGTCTTTAATGGTATTAATAAACAATAGAAAGTCTGCTGTGTTATTAGGAGCCTAGAAAACAGTGTTATCACAGATAACAATATAATTACTATCCTTAGTGCAGTAACTCAGAACCCGTTCCTCAGAACAAATCTTCTGATTCAAAGATGATACAGCATATAAACTCTTATTTATTCACACAAACATTTGACAGGTTTTGATTTGTTTTAGGTTTTTGAGACAAGGTTTCACCATGTAGTCCAGGATTGCCTTGAACTTGGCAAGTAGTCTGAGTGGGCCTTACACTTGTAATCTACCTGCTTTTGCTTCTAGAGGGCTTGAATCCCTATTTTTGAGCCATTTCTGTTGAGTAAGAATCTAAGCTGCATTATATTAGGGCTATCCAAACTTAATACAGGAAAAAAGCCAAGTCCCCTCACACAGCAAAATGTTCTTGGGATAACCATCCCAAGTCAATGTCTCTGTGCTGGATGTATTCCCCGATGCCTACTTGATGAAATATCACTATTGTCCTGGGGCCCACTTTTCTGTTGTCTTGGGTAGACTTTGCTGCCACCCCAAAGCCCAGAGGAATGTCTGCCATGAAATAAATGTTTTCAGTGATTCGACCTAACCAGATTTCCTCACATGGATTCCATACAAGAAGGATTACTGTGCTCCAGGCCTTATCCACACTTTATACCTGACAAGGTAATGGGGCACTAGAATGTGCAACCGGAACTTATGGGTCTTTTTAAACATTCCAAAACATGTGCCCAGTGACACCAGCTTATCTCCAGAGATGTTGATTGCCAGCTTCAGGATCATCTCACTCACACAGTACACTTGGTCACTGTGCAGCCAGAAACAGTAGGTAGCATCAGATCTGTCCCCCAGGAGCTGTAGATTCTCCTGATGTATTTTACAATCTTCTCAGACATTACCTGAGTCTCTTCAGTCAGTGGCCCCATTTTCCCTTTAGCTTGGCTCTCAGGATCTTTGTGTCTTGCAAATATGCACTTATGAAATTAACTTTTCACCAAGAAAATTTTCCATTTCACCAACCCTCAAAAATTATGTACAAGGCAGAAGTCCCTCGCTAGCTAGCCTCTGGTTCCTGACCCTCCACGCAGTGTCAGGGATGGGCTCCCTCTCACTGGTGATCTCCCAGAAGTTCTGCACCACCTCAACCCTGTACATCTTGCAGGCAGGACAAACTGTAGGTCTAAGGTTTTGTGGCTAGATTGGTGTCTCAGTCCCTCCCTGGAAGCCTGGATTCAAGCTTCATAACTCCGTTACTAGGGTCACCCTCATATTCAAGGGCATTCCCATCCCCACCTGGACCCCCATCCACCAATGTAATCTCTTCTATGTCCCTCCCCAGGGAGATCACGTGTTTCCCCTTGGGCCCTCCTTGTTACTTAGCCCCTCTGGGTCTGTGGAGTGTGCCTTGGTTTTCGTTTACTTATTGGTTAATATCCACGTATAAATGAGTACATTCCATGGTTGTCTTTTTGGGTCTGGGTCACATCAGTCAGGCCGATTATTTTTCTAGTTCCATCCATTTGCCTGCAAATTACATGATGACATTTTTTTTTGTATTTTTAACAGCTGAATAATACTCCATCGTGTAAGTGTACCACATTTTCTTTATCCATTCTTTTAAACACAGATATTAAGTTAATAAAATTCAGTATTAGCCATCAAGGGACTTTAAGATATTATGAAAAAAATCCATTGTATTTTTTTAATTTATTTATTTTTATATTAATCACAGGTTATTTACTTTGTATCCCGGCTGTACCCCCTCCCTCACCCCCCCCCAATCCCACCCTTCCTCCCTCATCTTCTCCCTGCCCCTTTCCAAGTCCAGTAATAGGGGAGGACCTCCTCCCCTTCCATCTGACCCTAGCTTATCAAGTCTCTTCAGGACTGGCTGCAATGTCCTCTTCTGTGGCCTAGCAAGGCTGCTCCTCCCTTGGGGGGTGGGGGAGGGAGGGAGTTGAATAGCTGCCATTGAGTCCATGTCAGAAATAGTCCCTGTTCCCCTTATTAGAGAACCCATTTGGACACTGAGCTACCATAGGCTATATCCAAGCAGAGGTTCTAGATTATATCCATAAGAGAAAACAAGTAACAGGACAGGAGCCTACCACAGACGGCCTCTGAAAGACTACCTAGCAGTGTATCAAAGCAGATATTAAGACTCATAACCAAACCTTTGGCAGAGTGCAGAGAATCATATGAAAGAAGGGGGAGTTAGTAAGACCTGGAGAGTACAGAAGCGCCACAAGGACCAAATATATCAGGGCACAGGGGTCTTTCATGAGACTGTTTCTCCAACCAAGGACCATGTATGGCTATAATCTAGAAACCATTGTATTTTTATAACAGAAAAAAATGTAAAGAACCTGATGAACATAAAGGTAAGCTAACATTTATTTACACTCATTTTTTGGTTTTTTATATCCATCAGTTGTCAACCCGTCCAAAATATCTTTAAAGTGGCTTAGCCAATGAAACATTCTACCTGTCTATTAATGTATTTTCTTTCCTTATCTAATTGTGGGATCACCCCCAAAGCCTTTTGCATGTCAGACAAATAATCTAGATCCCTGCCAGTATATTTCATAATGAGATATTTTTCCATTCCTGGGAACTTTCCTTCTCTCACTTTAAGTTGTTTGCTACTGTGTCCTCCCCACACTAGAACGGGTCTGATAATGAGATTATATTAAGCATCTCGGGCAGAAAATTACCCAGAAAGTATTTGATATCTTAGTGTGCTGACTTCCACACTGTGCCAGTTGCTTAAGTGAAAAGCAGACAACCTAGGCAGCTAGAGCAGGTCTCATCCTAAGTGCTGGCTTGGGTACCAGCGAAAGAAAAAGTAAGTTGAAGGAATATTGTTCAAGCTATGTCCTTGAGCTTCTTTAAAACAAGTGTTTTAATCATGACACACTAAGACTCACAACACCATCTTTGCTTTGCCCACATCTGCCACCAACCGTGATGACAGGAAATACTTTACTGTAGTTCCCTTGAAGGAAAGTGCTAAAAACAAACAAGCAAGCAAACACCCCAGAATTTTTATTTTATTTAAAATGAAATAGAAATTGAAGCATCATATTTAGATCCATATTTGCCAGTTAGTAGTCAACCAAAGATTATATTGATGTTTATATTTTGAGTTGATTTTTTGAGTAAGAGTGTATCCGCCCTGACTGAAGCACTATAACAGGAAGAGGATGGTAAAGAGTGCTCTTCATTATCTATTATGCTAAAGAATTTTTATTGAAGCCTTTACTCTTGACCCACTGGTTATACTACTAGTTCAGAGTGTTTCATTAAATAAAATCTTTTTCTTTCTTGTACTTCAAATTTACTACCCCAGCCTCCAACAGAAATATTTCCTAGTTTGACATCTGTGTGTGCAGTTAACTTGGGTAGATATATTGATTATATTATAATTGATGCTTATTTGTGCTTAAGAAATAATTGTTTTTTAATGTTTTTTATTTTTATTTTTTAACTTATTTAATTTTTTATCCTGACTGTAGCCCCGTCCCACATCTCCCAATCCCACCCTTTCTCCCTATTCCTGCCTATCCCCTGACCCTAGTCCACTGAAAGGGGTAGTTCTCCTCTCCTGCCATATGACCCTAGCTTATCAAGTCTCATCAGGACTGTATGGATCTTCTTCCCCTGTAGACTGTGAAGACCACACCACCAGGGAGAAGTGATCCAAGAGGAGGCAACCAGGTTCATGACAGAGAGAGCCCCCTGTTCCCCTTACTTGGGAACCCACATGGAAACTAAGCTACCCATCAGCTACATCTGAGCAGAGGGTCTAGATTTCTCCAGGCATGGACCTTGATTGGTGTATCAGTCTCTACAGGCCCACAGTCCCTAGGCTCACATTTTTTTGGCATTGTTGGTCTTCTTGTGGAGCTCCTGTCACCTCCTGGTCTTTCTATCTCTGGCTTCTTTCATAAAGACTCCCTGCTCTCTGCCCAAAGTTTGGCTGTGAATCTCTGCATCTGTTTGATCCCCTGTTGGGAATAGCCTTTCAGAGGACCTCTATGGTAGGCTTACATCCTGTTCCCTCTCTTCCACAGCTTCTGGTGTCTATCCTTGCCATTCTTAATGGTCCTACCTGATGTTTAGCTTCTTTAGGTCTGTAGATTTTAGTATGGTGATCCTATATAATATGGCTAATATCTGCTTATAAGTGAGTATATACCATGAGAATTTTTTTGCTTCTGGGTTACCTCACTCAAGATGATCTTTTATAGTTCCATCCAGTTACCTGCAACGTTCATGATTTCCTTGTTTTTAATAGTGGAGTAGTATTCCATTGTGTAAATGTGCCAAAATTTCTGTATCCAATCCTCCGTTGAGGGACATGTAGGTGGTTTTCAGATTCTGGCTATTATAAATAAAGCTGTTCTAAACATAGTTGAGTAAATGTTCTTGTTGAATGGTGGAGCATCTTTCCGATCTATGCCCAAGAGTGGTATAGATGGATCTTGAGGTAGTGCTATTCCAGTTTTCTGAGAAAGTGCAGATTGATTTCAAAAGTGGTTGTACAAGTTTGCACTCCCATCAGCAATGGAGGAGGGTTCCCTTTTCTCCATGTCCTCTTCAGCATGTGTTGTCAGTTGTGTTTTTGATCTTAACCATTTTGATGGGTGTAAGATGGAATCTCAAGGTCAATTTGATTTGCATTTCCCTGATGACTAAAGACATGCTGAGCATTTAAGTGTTTCTCTGCCATTCCATATTCCTCTGTTGGGAATTCTTTGGCTTTGTACCCCACTTTTTAACTGTATTATTTGGTTTCTTGCTTTACAGAAGCTTTTCCATGAGATTCCATTTATTAATGGTTGACTTTAAACCCTGTGCTATTGGTGTTCTGTTCAGGAAATTGTGTCCTGTGCCAATGAGGTCAAGGTTCTTCCCATTTTTTCTTTCCACAGAGTTAGTGTGTCTGGTTTTATGTTGAGGTCTTTGATTCACCTGGACTTTAGTTTTGTCCAGGTGATAGATATGGATCTATTTGCATTTTTCTACCTATGGACATCCAATTAGACCAGCACCATTTGTTGAAGATGCTAGCTTTCTTTCATTGTAGGGTTTTGGTTCACTTGTCAAAATTCAGGGGTCAGTAGGTATGTGGGTTCATTTCTGGCTCTTCAATTTGATTCCATTGATCCACCAGTCGGTTTCTATGCCAACACCATGTAGTTTTTATTACTGTTTCTGTATAGTACACCTTGAGATCAGAGATGGAGATACCTCTAGATCTTTTATTGTACAGGATTGTTTTGGCTATTCAGAGTTTTTTGTTTTTCCATATGAAATTGAGAGTTGTTTTTTTTTTTGAAAATTTTAATAATTAATTAATTAATTAATTAATTAATTAATTATCTATTACAATTTATTCACTTTGTATCCGGGCTGTAGCCCTCTTTGTCTCTTCCCAGTCCAACCCACCCTCGCTTTTCTTTTCCTATGCTCCCTCCTGTAGTCCAGTGATAGGAGATGTCCTTTTCCCCTTCTAACTGACCCTAGCATATCAGTTCTCATCAGGGCTGGCTGCATCATCTTTCATTCTGGCCTCGAAAGGCTGCACACCCCAGGGAGAGGTGATCAAAGAGAATTCTTATTTCAAGGTCAATAAAGAATTCTGTTGGCATTTTGTTGGGAATTGCATTGAATCTGTAGATTGCTTTTGGTATGATGGCCATTTTTACTATGTTAATCCTACCGAGCCATGAGCATGGGAGATCTTTTCATCTTCTGATATTTGCTTCAATTTCTTTCTTCAGAGACTTGAAATTTTTTTCATGCAAGTTTTAAACTTGCTTGGTTAGAGTTACACCATGATAGTTTATGTTCTTTTGTGGCTATTGTAAAGAATTTTCTTTCTCAAGTTTTTTCTCTACCATTTTGTCTTTTGTATACAGGAGAGCTACTGATTTTTTTTTTTCTTTGAGTTAATTTTGTGTCCAGCCACTTTTCTGAAGGTGTTTATCAGCTATAGAAGTTCCATGGTAGAATTTTTGGGGTCACTTATGTATACTATCTTATCATCTGCAAATAGTAATACGTTGACCTCATCCTTTCCAATTTGTATCCCCTTTAGTTGTCTATTGCTCTAGCTAGAAGTTGAAGAGATACAGAGACAGTGGGCAGTCTTGCCTTGTCTCCAATTTCAGGGGAATTGCTTTAATTTTCTCTCTGTTTAGTTAGATGTTGGCTATAGGCTTGCTGTATATTGCCTTTACTATGGTTAGGTGTGGGCGTTATATCCCTGATCTTTCATGACTTTAAACATAAATGTGTGTTGGATTTTGTCAAATGCTTTTTTGACATCTAAGGAGATGATCATGTGGGTTTTTTCCTTCAGCTTGTTTATATAGTGGATTATATGGATGGATTTCCATACATTGAACCACCCCTGCATGCCTGGGATGAAGCCTACTTGGTCATGGTGGATGATATCCTTTACGTGTTCTTAGATTCTGTTTGCAAGTATTTTATTGAATATTTTTGTATCAATGGTCATAACGGAAATTGTTCTGAAATTATTTTTCTTTGTTGGGTCTTTGTGAGGTTTAGGTATCAAGGTAACTGTGGCTTCATTAGAATGAGTTGTGTAATGTTCCTCCTGTTTTTATTTTGCAGAATATTTTGAAGCATATTGTTATTAGCTCTTCTCCGAAGGTCTGGTAGAATTCTGCACTGAAACCATGTGGCCCTGGGCTTTTTTTTTTTTTTTTTTTTTTTTGGATGGGATTGTTTCAATGACTACTTCTATTTCCTTAAGGATATAGGATTATTTAATTTATTTACCTGATCTTGATTCAGCTTTGCAAAGTGGAATTGATCAAGAAAATTGTACATTTCATTTAGATTTCAAATTTTGTGGTGTATAGGCTTTTAAAGTAAGACCTTATGGTTGTTTGGGTTTCCTCAGTGTCTGTTGTTCTCTCCCCCTTTTCATTTCTGATTTTGTTATTATGGATAGTTTCCCTCTGCCTTTTAGTTAGTTTGAATAAGAATTTGTCTATCTTCTTGATTTTCTCAAAGAAGCAGCTCTTGGTTTTGTTGATTCTTTGAATTGTTTTCTTTGTTTCTAGTTTATTGATTTCAGCCCTGAGTTTTTTTTAATTTATTTATTTTTTATATTAATCACAGGTTATTTACTTTGTATCCCAGCCATAGCCCCTTCCCGCATTTCCTCTCAGTCCCACCCTCCCTCCCTCATCTTCTCTCTGCCCCTTTCCAAGTCTACTAATAGGGAAGGACCTCCTCCCCTTCCATCTGACCCTAGCTTAATCAAGTCTCTTCAGGACTGGCTGCAATGTCTTCTTCTGTGGCCTAGCAAGGCTGCTCCTCTCGGGGTGGGTGGGGGGGATGGGGAGCAGGGGCAAAGAGCTTGCTATTGAGTTCATGTCAGAAATAGTCCCTGTTCCCCTTACTAGAGAACCCATTTGGACACTGAGCTACCATGGGCTATATCCAAGCAGGGGTTCTAGGTTATATCCATACATGGTCCTTGGTTGGAGAAATAGTCTCATGAAAGACCCCTGTGTCCTGATATATTTGGTCCTTGTGGCGCTCCTGTACTTTTCAGGCCTTACTAACTTCCCCTTCTTTCATATGATTCCCTGCACTCTGCTGAAGGTTTGGTTATGAGTCTTAATATCTGCTTTGATACACTGCTAGGTAGAGTCATTCAGAGGCCCTCTGTGGTAGGCTCCTATCCTTTACTTGTTTTCTCCTACATCCAATGCCCATCCCATTTGTCTTTCTAAGTGAGGATTGGTCATCTTACCCTGAGTCCTCTTTCTTGTTTATCTTCTTTAGGTGTATAGATTTCAGTATATTTATCCTGTCTTATAGGTCTATATAAGTGAGTATATTCCATGTGTGTCTTTCTGCTTTTGGGATACCTCACTCAGGATGATGGTTTCTAGGTCCCACCATTTGCCTGTATATTTCATGATTTCCTCGTTTTTAATTGCTGAGTAGTATTCCATTGTGCTTCTGTATCCATTCCTCAACGGAGGGGCATCTGGGTTGTTTCCAGATTCTGGCTATTACGAATAAAGCTGCTATAAACATGGTTGAGCAAATGTCCTTGTTGTATACATGAGCATCTTTTAGATATATGCCTAGGAGTGGTATAGCTGGATCCTGAGGAAGCACTATTCCTAATTGTCTGAGAAAGTACCAGATTGATTTCCAAAGTGGTTGTACAAGTTTACATTCCCACCAGCAGTGGAGGAGGGTTCCCCTTTCTCCACAACCTCTCCAGCATGTGTTGTCTCTTGAGTTTTTGATCTTAGCCATTCTGATGGATATAAGGTGAAATCTTAGGGTCGTTTTGATTCGCATCTTTTTGATGGCTAAGGACGTTTAGCATTTCTTTAAGTGTTTTTCTTCCCTTCTACAATCCTCTACAGAGAGTTCTCTGTTTAACTCCTTGCCCCATTTTTTCATCGGATTACTTGATTTTTTGCTTTTTAACTTCTTGAATCATTTATACTGGATATTAGCCCTCTGTCAGATATAGGGTTGGTGAAGATCCTTTCCCATTCTGTAGGCTGTCATTTTGTTTTGATGACAGTGTCTTTTGCTTTACAGAAGCGTTTCAGTTTCATGAGATCCCATTTATTTATTGTTGCTCTTAGAGCCTGTGCTGTTGGTGTTCTGTTCAGGAAGTAGTCTCTGTGCCAATGAGTTCTAGGGTCTTCCCTACTTTTTCTTCTAACCGATTTGATGTGTCTGATTTTATGTTGAGGTCTTTGATCCACTTAGAGTTTAGTTTTATGCAGGATCTATTTTCATTTTTCATCAAATACGGATCTATTTTCATTTTTCTGCATATAGACATCCAGTTGGACCAGCACCATTTGTTGAAGATGCTGTCTTTTTCATGGTTTTGGTTTCTTTGTCAAAACTCAAGTATTCATAGATGTGTGGGTTTGTTTCTGGGTCTTCTATTCAGTTCCTTTGATCCTCCTTTCTGTTTCTATGCCAATACCATGCAGTTTTTATTACTATTGCTCTACAGCTTGAGATACCTCCAGATGATCTGTTGTTGTACAGGATTGTTTTGGAAATTCTGAGTTTTTTTCTTTCTCCACATGAAGTTGAGAATTTTTCTTTCAAGGTCTGGAAAAAATTGTGTTGATATTTTGGTGGGAATTGCATTGAATCTGTAGATTGCTTTTGACAGGATGGCCATTTTCACTATGTTAATCCTACTGATCCATGATCACGGGAGATCTTTCCATCTTCTGATGTCTTCTTCGATTTCTTTCTTCAGAGACTTCATGTGTCTTCATAAAGAATAAGCCATAGTTCAAGATCCATTTACAAAGAGTTTACGTTTTCATTATATTTAATAAAAATACCAACCATATTTAAATAGAACCATTGTGGAGCATCTATGTGTCCTCATCCACTAATTCACTTTGTGTGGGCTGATTGACGTACAATTTTTGTGTCATGGTCCTTACCTAGACTACAGTCCAGTGTTGATATATTCACATACTTGTACAGATTTCTCATTATCTTTTTATCATACCCCACATTTACATAAAAATTACATGCACAGTAACAGATGATTGAAAGCTCCTGGCAGCTGCTAATATACTTTTTATCTCTGGATTGACCTATTGACCTATAGAGCATTACAAGTAATTGGAGCATTGCAAGTCATAAAGCTTTTTAATTGGCTTCTCTCATTTAGCATAATGTTTTAGAAGGTTATCAGTGCTATGTTAAGAATCAGTACTTCATTCATGTTTATTGAAGAATAACATTACATTGATTGCATGAATAAACAAAACTTTGTTTATTTATCAATCCATGGATATTTTAGTTTGGTATAAGCAGAGAAATGTTTCTCCAAAGTGTTTATATCCTTATCTCAGACCTATGAATATGGTAATTTATAGCGGAAAAAAGTCTTT
Organism: Psammomys obesus; assembly: GCF_907164565.1. Classification (NCBI taxonomy): domain Eukaryota; kingdom Metazoa; phylum Chordata; class Mammalia; order Rodentia; family Muridae; genus Psammomys; species Psammomys obesus. The sequence continues at coordinate 44,175,322 of NW_026593286.1, read as the reverse complement.
ACATATTTCTTTCAGGTACCAGAGTTGGAGATTAGGGAATTAACCTCAAGTCATCTGGGAGACCTCATGTAATCACAGAAATCTTTCAGTGTGTAGAAACTTTCAAGTCTGTGGTCAAAGGGAAGAGTATCTATGAAAGAAAACTAAAAGCATGAATCACTGCTAAAATTTATGGTTGATGAAGAGGGCTAGGAAATGTGGGTAGATTATAGAAGCTAACAGAAGAATGGTGTGAAATCAGCGGAATTATCACATCGACCTACCTTATTTTAAGCCCTTAGATTGATGGTTGGTACAGCAATGGAAAACTAATACAGGGATTCTCCCACCGCTTTGTGGTCTTTATGAATAAAAGTTTACAGTTTTATAAAAGTATTTGTATGGATGCCTATCTTTATTTTCCTTGTTTATTTACTTAAGATTAAATTTCTCTTTGCATGGTAAACTGCACGGGTACTTCTTAACCATCACTTGTATTTGTCCTTTTGGTCTTATATCCTGGTGGCTTATCAAGGATTTTCTTACTTTGGCTTTAATTTGCATTTTCCTAAGCAAGTTAAACATTCTTCTTGTATTCAGTAGCAATTTGAGTATCTTTTTACTTATGCATATATTCAAATCTTTTATCTATCTTATTAGTCAGTTTTCTAGTTGCTATAACAATATGCTTTAAAAAAGCTGTTTCTGGAAGGAAAGGTTTATCTTGCTTACAGTTTAAGAACATTTTGTCACGTAAAGGAAGGCCTGGTGGCAGGAGCCATCACAGTGCATTGACCATTAGGAAGCAGAGAGCAGACCAGGAATGGGGCCAGACTTTCACACTCCAGGCCAACCTTCATTGACTTACTTCTTACATCAAGACTCCATGTAATGATCCCATCACCTCCCAGAACAATCCCACCAGCTAGCAACCAAGTATTCTAAGCATATGAGCCTATAGGAAATACTATAAATTCAATTTGTATATCCATTAAAAATTTGGGTTATCTTTTTATTGCTAGAGTGGTCTTTATGTGTTTTAGATACAGTTTCCCTTGTCAGGTATGGGGTTAATAAAAAATTTGGGGGGTGAAGTAGCAATTACTGCAATTAAGAGTAATTTTTGCTCTTGTGGAGAACCCAGGTTCAGCTTTCTAGCACCCACATGGTGCTTGGTTTCCATCAGTAACTCCAGTTTCAGGGGATCTAACATACTCTTCTGGTCTTTGTGTGTACCAGCACACACATGGTGCACATGCATGCATGATATCATAGCACTCGTACATGAACATAAAATAAAATAAATTTAAAAATGTTTTATCACATTCTGTAGATTGCCTTCGATGTTTCAAAGTTTGATGAAATTCTGTTCATCCTTCTTTGTCTCTTGTGATTTCAGTTTCATATCTAAGGCAGTAATTACTAATCAAGACTCAAAAAAGTTCATGTCTACATCTTTTTCTTTTTAAGATTCTTAAAAGTTTTATCTCTTATATTTAGGCCTGAAATACATTACATTTTGGTGTATTGTATTGTGAAGCACACCTCAATGTTTTTTATGGGAAAGAGAGTCTTCCAGCACTGGGAGGCAGTTAACTTCTCATTGAAAATGTAGTATCTCAAGAGATGATTTTTGAGTATTTATAGGGTTCTTGGTGCCTCAGAAAGACTGTATTATGCTCTGTGCTGATTATCTGCCTTCCTGGCCAGTGCTTCTTCTGACAGTCCTCTCCACTGAGGAATGTATGAAGATGCTTTTGTCCCTATGTGAGGTGCCAGTACCTTGTTAATAGTGTGCAAAGTTTAATAACTAAATATACTTTTGTATTTTTCATTTTGCTCTCCTTTCCTCTAGTTTTTTGATTGTTTGTTTTTTTACAAGACATACCTACACAATCTTTTTATGAGTTGATGTGATTAAGTCTAGTTGCTAGGCATGGTGGCACACACCTTTGATCCCAGCGTTTCAGAGCCAGAAGCAAGTGTACTTCTGAGAGTCTATAGAGCAAGTTTCTCAGTAGACAAGTCTATATAGTGATTACATGTGTTGAACAAGCAAACAAAAATAATAACTGAACAAGAATTTTAGTATTAATTTATCTCTGTAGTATCTTCCTAGAAATGATGTTTATCTAGTGCATGATTGAATTTTCTTCCTATTCTCAATTTCTTTATCCTCTGCTTTCTGCAGAACAGGAACTTTTCTTATCTGTTCTTAAACAAGGCATGGCTTTATGTGAACCTAAATTTTTCTGTGACATGATGACCCTAGAAAGTATTGTCTAGAAAGTGTCATATTTTCCAAACAGTTAAACACCTATCATTCCTTAGGGTCTTCACTCTGGAAAAGTCTGGCATTCCCCAATTAGGAAATCATTACTTTTCAAATTTGAATGTGCACGCATATCAATGAAAAGTTTTCTTACAGTGAAGATTTCTGATTTATTATGTGGGTAGAGGCTGAGATTCTACATTTATGGCAAGATCCTGTGGGGTACTAATGCCTTTGAGCCCACTACCATATGCTTAAAAAATGTCCTAGCATTGTGTATCTGGGAGCTATTCATCTTTGGATTCATATTAAACCAGAGCAAATCATTTATAATTCTTAGTTAAACAAACAAACAAAAGGCTTTTAAAAATATAACAAAATATTTTTCTCGCTGGCAAATGGTGGGATCTAGAAAAGATCATTCTGAGTGAAGTATCCCAGAAGGAGAAAGACAAACTTGGTATATACTCGCTTATATAGACCTACAAGATATGATAAACATAATGAAATCTACACACCTAAAGAAGATAATCAAGTAAGTGGACATGGGTGAAGATGATCAATCCTCATTTAGAAAGACAAATGGGATGTGCATTGAATGTATGACAGGAGTCTACCGCAAAAGGCATCTGAAAGACTCTACCTAGCATTGTTTCAAAGCAGACACTAAGACTCATAACCAAACCTTGGCAGAGTGCAGGGAATCATATGAAAGAAGGGGAGTTAGTATGATATGGAAAGGATAGGAGCTCTACAAGTACCAAATATATCCAGGCACAGGGCCTTTTCTGAGACTGACACTCAACCAAGGACCATCTATGGATATAACCTAGAACTTCTGCTCGGATGTGGCCGGTGGTAGCTCAGTAACCAATAGTTTTCCAAAGTAAGGGGAACAAGGACTATTTCTAACAGGATCTCAAGGGCAGGCTCTTTGACCCCCCCCCCCCCAGGGGAGGAGCAGTCCTGTTAGGCCACAGAGGAGGACTTTGCAGCCAGCCCTGAAGATACTTGATAAAACAGGGTCAAATTAAAGGGGAGAAGGTCCTCCCCTATCAGTGGACTTGGAAAGGGGCAGGGAGGAGACCAGGGAGGGAGTTGGGGAGGGGGAGGGAATGAGGGAGCGGGATACAGCTGGGACACAGAGTTAACAAATTGTAACTAAAAATAAAAATAAAATTAAAAAAATATTTTTCTCACAATCAAGTGAAACAAACAAGTCTGTTTCATATGCATTGCAGTAGTCACAAACAGGCTAGGTTAGATTTGCCAAAAAAAATGTAAACCTTTCCTTTGAAAAGTCTGCAGACATTTTACAGTTAGCTGCAGTGTTACAATGGCTGAGTTTCATATCTGGTTGGCTGGAGTTACTACTCTGGTCTTTTGATATGTTCTCTGTGTTGTGTCTCACTCAGAAAGATGTTGCCTCATCTGTTTAGGAAAGCACAGCATAGATTTCACTGGCTAGTCAAAGAATGAAATGGGGTAAGAGTTTGGCTCTCTTTACCTGTTCCATGCTACTTTCCTCTAAGCTTTCCCAGCAGACTGTCAACTATGTATGTCAAATTTCTTTGTAGCAAATTTGCCTTCAGTTATATAGACTCAGAATATATACATAGCTATTTGAGTTTTTCTGATGAAATCTATGACCATTCACCTGGTATTCACTTCAAAATCAGAGTGGATGCCATTTGAACATGATTTTTAAAGGGAGTTGCACATCCATGTATTAAATCCTATGTGTAAACCTGTCCTAAAATGTTACTGAAGTTCTAAAACCACAAACTACATTTCTTTTAATTCTTAAGATCATTTTAGTTTTATTTATGTTTGATCAGTTGATGGGTTTATATGTCTTTTGTTGTTTTCTGTAACCTTCAGCCTAGAAAAGGAATGGAAGATTTATTGATCAATAATGCATTTATTAATTACACCTTTACTTGATAAAGATTTTTTTTTAATCTCTCAATTCAGTTGGAGCTAACATCATAGATTTGTGAGTGTTGATAGGACTGGTGTAAAAACAAGAAAGGTATACTGCTTCTTGATGTAAACATGCCATGACCTCATGTTTTATTCTACTTTCTGTGACTTACACAAACTTTTGAGTGTGTGGGTGTGTTAATTTAGTTTTATTTTTTTCTTTATTAATTACATTTTATTCACTTTTTGGTATCCCCCTATGGTTCCCTCCCTCTCTCCCTCCTCCCGTCCAAATCCCTCCCTTCCTCCACCCTCTGCATGCATGCCCTCCCTAAGTCCATTGATAGGGGAGGTCTTCTTTTCCTCCTCTGATCCTAGTCAATTAGGTCTCATCAGGAGTGGCTGCATTGTCTTCTTCTGTGGCCTGGTAATGGTGCTTCCCCCTCAGGGGGAGGTAATTATAGGGCAGGCCAATCAGTTCATGTCAGAGACAGTCCCTGTTCCTATTACAATGGAACCCACTGGATACTGAACTGCCATGGGCTACATCTGTGCAGGGGTCTTAGGTTATCTCCATGCATGGTCCTTGGTTGGAGTATCAGTCTCAGGAAAGACCCCTGTGCTCAGACTTTTTGGTACTGTTGCTCTCCTTGTAGAGTTCCTGTCTTCTCCAGATCTTACTATTTCCCACTTCTTTCTTAAGATTCCCTGCACTCTGCCCAAAGGTTGCCCGTAAGTCTCAGCATCTGCATTGATAGTATGCAGGGCAGAACCTTTCAGAGGTCCTCTGTGTCAGGCTCCTGACTTGTTCCCTCATTTCTCCTTCTTCTGTTGTCCATCCTCTTTGCCTTTCTGGATAGGAATTGAACATTTTAGCAAGAGTCCTCTCTCTTGATTACTTTCTTTAGGTGTACAGATTTTAGTAGGTTTATCCTATATTATATGTCTATATGAGTGAGTATATACCGTGTGCATCTTTCTGCTTCTGGATAGCTCACTCAGGATGATCTTTTCCAGATCCCACCATTTACCTGCAAATTTTATGATTTCCTTGTTTTTTATTCCTGAGTAATACTCCATTGTTTAGATGTACCCACCACAATTTCTGCATCCACTCTTCAGTTGAGGGGCATCTGGGCTGTTTCCAACTTCTGGCTATTACAAATATGGCTGCTACAAACATGGTTGAGCAAATGTCCTTATTGTGTACTTGAGACTCTTTGGCGTATATACCTAGGAGTGGTATGGCTGGATCTTGAGGAAGCGCTATTCCTATGTGTCTGAGAAAGCGCCAGATTGCTTTCCAGAGTAGTTGTACAAGTTTATATTCCCACCAGCAGTGGATGAGGGTTCCCCTTTCTCCATAACCTCTCCAGCATGTGTTGTCTCTTGAGTTTTTGATCTTAGCCATTCTGATGGGTGTATGGTGAAATCTTAGGGTGTTTTGATTTGCATTTCCCTAATGGCTACTGAGGTTGAGCATTTCTTTAAATGTTTCTCTGACATTCGGTATTCCTCTATTGAGAATTCTCTGTTTAGCTCTGTACACCATTTTTTAATTAGATTACTTGATTTTTGGTGTTTAACTTCTTTAGTTCTTTATATATACTGGATATTAGTCCTCTGTGAAATAAAGGATTGGTGAAGATCCTTTCCCAATCTGTAGGCTGTCATTTTGTTCTGACGACAGTGTCTTTGCTTTACAGAAGATTTTCAGTTTCATGAGGTCCCGTTATTGATTGTTGCTCTTAGAGCCTGTGTTGTTGATGTTCTGTTCAGGAAGTTGTCTCCTGTGCAAAGGAGTTCAAGGCTCTTCCCCACTTTTTCTTCTAAGCCGTTTAGTATGTCTGGTTTTCTGTTGGGGTCTTTGATCCACTTGGACTTTAGTTTTGTGCAGGGTGATAAGTATGGATCTATTTTCATTTTTCTACATGTAGACATCCAGTTAGACCAGCACTTTTTGTTGAAGATGCTGTCTTTTTTCCATTGAATGGTTTTGGCATCTTTGTCAAAAATCAGGTGTCCATAAATGTGTGAATTTATGTCAGGGTCTTCTATTCGATTCCATTGATCCAGCAGTCTATTTCTATGCCAGTACCATGCAGTTTTTATTATTGTTCCTCTATAGTACAGCTTGAGATGAGGGATGGAGATACCTCCTGAAGCTCTTTTACTTTAGAGAATTGTTTTAGCAATTCTGGGTTTCTTGTTGTTCCATATGAAAGTGAGAATTTTTCTTTCAAGGTCTGTAAAGAATTTTGTTGGTAATTTGATGGGAATTGCATTGAATTTGTAGATTGCTTTTGGTAAGATGGCCATTTTTTCTATGTTAATCCTGCCAAGTCATGAACATGGGTGATCTTTCCATCTTCTGACATCATCTTCTAATTCTTTCTTCAGAGACTGGAAATTTTTTTCATACAAGTCTTTGACTTGCTTGGTCAGGGTTACACCAAGGTACTTTATGGCCTTTGTGGCTATTATGAAGGGTGTTGTTTTCCTAATTTCTTTCTCTGCCCATTTGTCTTTTGTATACAGGAGGGCTACTGATTTTTTTGAGTTAATTTTGTATCTAGCCATTTTGCTGAAGGTGTTAATCAGCTGTAGGAGTTCCCGGGTAGAATTTTTGGGGTCACTCAGGTATACTATCATGTCATCTGCAAATAGTAATAATTTGACTTATTTCTTTCCAATTTGTATCCCCTTGATCTCCTTCAATTGTCTTATTGCTCTAGCAAGGACTTCAAGAACAACTTTGAAGAGATGTGGAGAGAGTGGGCAGCCTTGTCTTGTCCTTGATTTCAGTGGGACTTGCTTAAGTTTCTCTCCATTGAGTTTGATATTGGCTATAGGCTTGCTGTATATTTCCCTTACTATGTTCAGGTATGTGCCATGTATCCCTGATCTCTCCAAGACAGTAAACATGAATGGGTGTTGGATTTTGTCAAATGCCTTTTCAGCATCTAAGGAGATGATCATGTGGTTTTTCTCCTTCATTTTGTTTATGTGGTGGATTACATTGATGGATTTCCATATGTTGAACCACCCTTGCATGCCTGGGATGAAGCCTACTTGGTCGTGGTGGATGATCTCTTTGATGTGTTCTTGGATTCGGTTTGCAAGTATTTTATTGAGTATTTTTGCATCAATGTTCATAAGAGAGATAGGTCTGAAGTTCTCTTTTTTTGTTGGGTCTTTGTGTGGTTTAGGTATCAGGGTGACTGTGGCTTCATAGCATGAGTTCCTTCTGTTTCTATTTTGTGGAATAGTTTGAAGAGTATTGGTGTCAGCTCTTCTTTGAAGGTCTAGTAGAATTCCATGCTGAAACCATCTGGCGCTGTGCTTTTTTGCATGGTAGATTTTGATGACAGCTTCTATTTCCTTAGGGGATATAGGAGTATTTAATTGGTTTACCTGGTTATGATTCAGCTTTGGCATGTAGAATCGGTCAAGAAAATTCTCTATTTCATTTAGATTTTCAGATTTTGTGGCATATAAACTTTGGAAGTAAGACCTAATTATTGTCTGGATTTCTTCAGTGTCTGTGGTTATGACCCCCTTTTTGTTTCTGATTTTGTTGATTTGGATAGTTTCTGCCTTTTAGTTAGTTTGGCCAAGGGTTTGTCTATCTTGTTGATTTTCTCAAAGAACCAGCTTTCGGTTTCATTGATTCTTTGAATTGTTTTATTTGTTTCGAATTCATTGATTTCAGCCCTGAGTTTGATTATTTCCAGCCATCTACTCCTCTTTAGTGTATCTGCTTCTTTTTTTTCTAGGGCTCTTAAGTGAGCCATTAAGTTGCTTGCATAAGATGTTTTGAATTTCTCTTGAAAGCACTTAGTGCTATGAACTTTTCTCTTAACACTGCTTTCATTGTGTCCCATAAGTTTGGGTATGTTGTTCCTTCATTTTCATTGAATTCTAGGAAGTCTTTAATTTCTTTCTTTATTTCTTCTCTGACCCAGCTGTCATTTAAGTAGCAAGTTGTTCAGCTTCCATGTGTGTGTAGGCCTTTTGTTATTTTTGTCATTGAGGTCCAGCTTTAGTCCATGGTGATCAGATAGGATACAAGGGAGTATTTCAATCATCTTGTATCTTTTGAGTCTTTCTTTGTGACCAACTATATAGTCTATTTTGGAGAAGGTTCCATGAGGTGCTAAAAAGAAGGTAAATTCTTTTGTGTTTGGGTGAAGGGTTTTGTAGATGTTAGTAAGGTCCATTTGATTCATGACCTCTATCAGAGTTATTGTTTCTTTGTTTAACTTCTGTTTTGTTGACCGGTCTTTTGTTGAGAGTGGGGTATTGATGTCTCCAAATATTAATGTATGGGAGTCTATGTGTAGTTTAAGTTTTATTAAAGTTTCTTTTACAAATGTGGTTGAATATGGGTCATAGATGTTCTGGATTATGATATCTTCCTGGTGGATTTTTCCCTTGATGAATATGAAGTGTCCTTCTCTATCTCTTTTGATTAATTTTGGTTGAAATTATTAGAATGGCTACTCCTGCTTGCTTCTTGGGTCCACTTGCTTGGAAAACTGTCTTCAAACCCTTTACTCTCAGGTAATGTCTATCTTTGTGACTTAGGTATGTTTCTTGTATGCAACAGATTGTTGCGTCTTGTTTACACATCCATTTTGTTAGTCTGTGTCTTTTTATTGGAGAATTGAGTCCATTGATGTTGAGGGAGATTAATGACCAATGGCTGTTAGATCCTTTCATATTGATGTTGGCTATGGTAGTGTGTTTGTGTGTGTTTGCCTACTTTTGGTTTTGCTGTAGTGAGGTTATTTATTTCTTGTGTGTTCTTGAAAATAGTTACTTTTCTTGGGTTGTTTTTTTTTTTTCTTCTAGTATCTTCTGTAACGCTGGATTTGTGTGTAGGTATTGTTGAAATTTCTTTTTGTTGTTGAATATCTTGTTTTTTCCGTCTATGAGGACTAAGAGTTTTGCTGGGTCAGTAGCTCAGGCTGACATCTGTGTTCTCTTAGGGTCTGCATGATATCTGTCCAGGCTCTTCTGGCTTTCATAGTTTCTGTCGAGAAGTCAGGTGTGATTCTGATGGGTTTGCCATTATATGTTCCCTTGCAGCTTTTAGTATTTTGTCTTTGTTCTCTATACGTACTGTTTTCATTATTATGTGACAGGGGGATTTTCTTTTCTGGTCTAATTTATTAGGTGTTCTGTAGGCCTCTTTTATTCTTAAAGGCCTCCCTTTTAAGTTGGCGAAATTTTCTTCAATGATTTTGTTGAAAATATTTTCTGGGCCTTGGAGGAGGGAATCTTCTGTTTCCTCTATTCCTATTATTCTTAGTTTTTTTCTTTTTATGTTGTCTTGTATTTCTTGGATGGTTTGTGCCAGGAATTTTTTAGTTTTATTATTTTCTTTGACGGATACATCGATTTTTTGCATTGTATATTCCACACCTGAGATTCTTTCTTCCGTCTCTTGTAGTCTGTTGGTTATGCTTACCTCTGTAGTTCCTGTTTGCTTTCCTAGGTTCTCCCACTTCATGATTTCCTCCATTTGAGTTTCTTTAATTCTTCCAATTCTATCTTCAGATCTTGAACTGTTTTTTTGATTTCCTTCATCTGTCTGACTGTATTTTCCCGGTTTTTCCTTCAATTCCTTCATCTGTTTGTTTGAACATTCCTCTGTTTCTTTTATTTCTTTCAGTGATTTAATCATTTCCTCTCTGAACGCCACAAGCTGTTTGGCTGCATTTTCCTGTATGTCTTTATGGATGTCCATAATCTGTTTTATTATATCTTCCCCTAAATCTTTACTCATTTTATTTGCTTCCTCCATTAACCCCTTCATAAGCATAGATGTTAGGTCATCTTCTTTAATTTCACTTATCTTAGTGTGTCCAGGGCTACTTGTCCCTGGATAACTGGGTTCTTGGGATGCCATATTATTTTGCCTTTTGTTGGTTGTACTTTTTCACTGACCTCTACCCATCTCTCTGTCTCAGGTGTTGTCTTTTAATTTCTGGTGCCTGCTGGGTCCTGGGGAGAATCCACTTGGCGGGGTTCTGAAGTTCTCTGCTTTTTGGGTATAGTCAACTGAATGGTTGTTCTTCTCAGGAATTGTCACAGTTCACTTCAGGTGTATGAACCTGTGTGGTAACTGTTGTGTTCAGGAAGGCTCTCCTCTCATCAGGAGAGGTCCTGGTGATGCCTGTCCTGCTGCTGGGTTTCTTGCTCTGAGTTTAGTGAGCAGCAGCTGTTGCTCTTAAGGTGTAATTGTTGGGTGCAGTCCTCTTGAAGAACCAGGGATTCCCACAGTTTTCTCAGTTTAGCTAGGGATAACTGGTTGATCCTTGGAGCAGTATCTGAGGGCTGCTGTAATGGCTCTCTGGATTTTGTAGGTCTGAGGATGCAGCTGTGTGCCCCAGTGCTCTAGTGATACTCAGTAATGGTGGGTGAGAACAGTGCTCATGTCTGTAGTAGAAGGCTACAGCCTAGAGTCTGCGTGAATCCAGAAAGAATTTTGGAGCTGGGTGTCCTGAGCGTTGGACCTGATGATCCCCTCGCTGTGGGGTTTCCTCCTGACAGGGACACCAAGCCTTTGCTTTGGGGACAGCCATTCTGTCTGTGATGGCGAGTTGAACCTGCAGGCACAGACTTACGTGGCTCCGCCTTTCTGCCTTTCTGGGGATTGGGTGCCTGGGCATCTGCTGAAACTGGGTAATTTTTTCCGGAGACCTTTTCATGGTGGTGGTATTGGCTGAGTTCCCCTGAGATCAGACCAGCCATTCCCCTCCCTATGGGTTTGCACCCGACAGAGAAATTCAGTCTCTGGTGCCCTGGGGCCCACAGTTCTATCTGGGGCATTGAGTCAGGTATAGGCAGAACTCTGTGCCGATGCCTGGGTCCTCAGCTCTGGCTCTGGGCTGGCTCCTGGGTGCCCGCAGAACCCTGAGTCTTTTCCAGTGGATGTCTGGGTGACCTAAGGTCGGTCCCAATCATTTCTTACACTGTGGGCTTATCTCTCAACTGCAAATCTCAGTCTCTGATGTTGTGGTGCCCACAGTTCAGTCTAGGACAGTGATCAGAGCATGCTGGTGTGTGGCTCTGGGCTGGTGACCAAGCGCCTAGTGGAACCAGGATCTCTTCCATGGTTTAGCAGGGTGAGTTAAAGCTGATTGGATCTCCCACCGTGGGGTATCCTCTCAACTGGGAAACACAGTCACTTGTGTTTTAGGGCCGCAAGTTCTGACTGCTGGTCACTGTGCAGATCCTTCTGTGCTGCTGGTCAGAACGAGAGTCCTCCTGGTGCCGCCATCTTGCCGCATCCTTCACACACAAACTTTTTTAACGAAGTTTTCTCCACCTGAAAAAAAGATGTAACAGTCCTTTGCTGAACTTTATTTAAAAATCCAATACCTACTGTGTAGTTTCTGATAAGAAAGAACCACTGACTTATAGTGGCTCTCAGGAGATGAAATGAGATGGTAATAGTGTTTATGATGACAGTGGTACTGCGGCTCACCATTGAAAGATCTGAGCAGGGGCTGGAGAGATGGCTCAGAGGTTAAGAGCACTGTCTGCTCTTCCAGAGGTCCTGAGTTCAATTCCTAGCGGCCACATGGTGGCTCACAACCAATCTATACTGAAATCTTGCCCTCTTCTGTCATGCAAGTATGCATGCAAATGGAGCACTCATATGTAAAATAAGTAAATAAAATTAAAAAAGAGATCTGAGCAGCATAGCCTGTGTGTAAACCCCATAGAAGTCAGAAGAGCCACTGTTCTCACCCATACTTCAAACTGTACTTCTGCCATCAGAAGTGTATATCAGGGTGTACCCCTTAACCACAGTTGAAGTCTGCCAACCTTCCTCACTTGAGCTCTCAACTCAGTTTAGTAAGTTTTTTCCATCTACACAATGAGGTTGTTTCAGGAATGCTGGGAATTCTGGATGACCTCCACAGACAGTGATCATGTGAGGTGCAATGGTGTGCTTTTGTTAAGTACTGGGAAACATGATTATCCTATCAGTAAGTTCCCCCTGTCCTCCTTTTAAAACAGAGTACCTGAATTTCATGACAAATAATTTTTGACATTAATGTTGAAAGCTGAGGGAGACTCATGGATTTCTCCACAATGCTGCTGCCTTGTAATTGTATCTTTGAAGGCATAAAATAAAATAGCTTATTGAAAATGCAAAATTCAGTTCATCCTTTGCAAATACAATTGGAATAGAAAATGCTATCAAGCATACTCATAATTATGGGCCCATCCTTTCAAATCTCTACAATTATGGACACATCATCTTTCTGATTTAAATCAAAAGGGAAATGTTAAAACAGAGTCTGTGAAAATAGAGAAAAGAAAGTTCATTTAAGTAAGGCACAACAGAGCGAAGGGAGCTAAGCTAACATCTTACTTATTTCAAAAGAGCATGACCAAGGAAGTAGAAATAGAAAGAAGAGATTTGTTTTTTCCAGAGGAGAATTTGAGAATGTGGGATTGTATTTTAAAAGTACTACCTGTATGCCCTTCCTGGCCACTCCAGTCACTTGCCTCACCATACTTGGCAGTTGCTCAGCTTAGTCACAAGGGATGGCCTGATTCCTTCTTCATCTTTGGTAGCAGAATGTGTTGGATCATTGTCCAGGTGTCTTCCAACTTTGAGAAGCAGGTTCAGCAAGTTTTGATGGCTGGCATGAATATAACCCACTGTTTTTTTATTGTTTTTTCACTGTGAAATAGTATAACCATACAGAAAAGTACACATAGAGTTAAAATCTGGCAATATTCATATCATCTCTTTCTCCCTCTCTCCATTTCAGCTATAGCTAAACACTTGTGACCACTATTCCATCTCTCCCCTCCCCCCCACCAATGTTGCCTATTTATTCAAGACTCTCTGCTCTGAGATTTCTTTGCTGTGAGAAATTTACTTGTGCTTTCTAACCTCTTCCTAGCTCTCAGGATTCTGGTGAGTCAGCACCTGATATTAGGAATTAAAATAGAAACAGACTGTTTCATGATTTTGGTAAGATTTAAGTTGTTATCTGTGCTCATGCTGTACTAACTAATTATCATGTATATATGCCCTAATCCTGTGATCTTCTAACTTATATAAAGTTGTGAGTTACAACCTTTACTAAAGGCACATATTTTAATATGAGAAATGCTGTATATAACTTATCTTGTGGAAGACAGACCAGGACAGGATTAAAAGACTATGATAAAATAATATTACAAATATTTATACAAAGAGCTTATCCAATGCTTTTATCCATTTGCTAGGTAAAGTGTTCAAAGGCCACTGAGCCCCTAGGCATTAGAGATACTAACAAAAGTAAAAACCTTTGCTTTTGTGAAGTGTATTGTCTATTTGTAAGCAGGCAAGTGAACAAATACATCAAATGGTAAAAATATATGACTGCATAGCAGAGTAGGTGTAGGATTGGGGTGGGATCCTTAGTACAGCTCCAACAGTCAGCACAGCCATTTAATACGGGAGCATGTGAATGATGGCCAGACAGAAATGGGGACAAATTACAGATTTCACAGATAACACATGTTAAGGATCAATGGATCCCAAGGGCTTGAAGTGAGAGGATGCTTTGCACGGAGCCATGCGCTGCTCCCTAGCACAGGTCTGTGGCCGCTAATGGAGACATCATTCTATCTTTTTTATATGTGAGGAAATTAAGGCAAAATTTTGGCTCTTTCAGTATCATACTTGTAGCTGATGACAGAGCCAGAAGTAACCTGTCTTCAGGATTCTAGAACATTCTAGTTTTGAGGTACTACAATTTATTTTTTAATGCACTAGGATTTACAATAATACCATCTGGGATTGCCTTTACAACTTACTTTGGTTGGATTACATAAAGTCTTTGCACATCGGTTTCCACAACTACAAGGTGGGAGACATACCCTGGACTGTGAGAGCAATAGCGCAGTATGGCTCACATGAGAACAGTAGCGCACTTGCACACATAATGTGCTGCCAGAGGACACTGTTTTTGTGGCATGGTACCTGATGGACCAACTAAAGTTTGTAAATCGACCAGATTCAATGCCAAGCCTAGGTGGCAATGCACAGCACTTTAGATCTGTGGTGTCTTAAGAATCAAAAGGATAAATTTAAATGTACATTCAAACAAAGCCAATGCCTATTTTTTCTTTCCTGCCTGTCCCTATAGATAACGCAGAAATGTAAATATGGCTTGATGTGTTTAGCTGGCACAAACTCTACTACTATATATTTTTACCTATTTCTATTTATCTTCTAGTTTCTTGATTCCTTTTATGTTCTGCCAAATCTCACCCACTTGTCCTTGAGCTGTGCGATATAGAGCTGGTGATGATGGTGTTTGCCTGAGATGAAGCCTGACTGTACAAAGTAATCAGAGTCACTTACCATGCTGTAACTCAGCCTATCCAGTGACTGTTCAAGGCTATTATATTTGAAAGAAGCTGCTGGTTTGTCTGTACTACCAGCAGCTGTACTTTAGGAAGAACCTAGAATTAAGTTTCTGGTCCGTTTTGGTCTGAGTAGTGAAGGGAAGACCATTTTAGAGAAAGAACTTCCCAAGTAAAAAGGACAAAAAGACTGAAATAGATAACTCAGTTGAGGGGCCAAGGAAAGGGCTGGAAAATCTGGAACAGAGTGAGAGTGGAGAAGAAATGAAGTTGAGGAAATAGGTGAGACTAGATCCTACAAAGACAGGTCAGCCATAAGCTGTAGCTTTACTTCGATCGCTCACTCAGTAGGACATCAGAGACTATTATTAAGTAAAATGTCACATGACTCATTTAACATTCTGACTGACATGAAGATATGGCCACACACTTAAGAGCCTTGTACACAGATTTACTTGTAATATGGTACAGTCTTTTGTTAGATGCCACAAGAGTAAAGATGAGAGAAATGTTTGACGTCCTGTGTAGTGGGAGACATCTGTAGCCCTAGTTACTCAGGAGGCTGAGACAGGAGGACCATTTGAGTTCATGAGTTTATAACCAACCTAGATAGCATAGTGAGGTCCTGTGTCAAAGAAGAGTGAAAAGAGATATGAGAGAGAGAGAGAAAGAGAGAGGAGAGAAAAACAGGATATTTACAGCATACACAGAGGTGATACTACAATTTGCTAATGATAGAATTGAGCTATATGGTTAAAGAATGAGATAATTTGTAGATTTTGAGTATAATCAATTGAGTCAGTTAGTGATGTCATTTATAAGAACATTAGAAACCTAGAAAGGGTGAAGGTGGTATATCAAAGATGCTGTCTGGCCTAGTTACAGAGGAGAGGCCAGAATCCAAGTGCTAGTGCTGGTTAGAGAGTTTCAACCTGGCATCAGCCTTTGTGTGGACAGTTGATATAAACTAGCGATTCCTTAGCTTTCAGCAGCTATTTGAACCAACTCACTGGCTCGTTGTGATTACCTAGGAAAACAATTAGCATGAACAGAGAACAACTTATACTTTTTATCCAAGAAGGAAAGAAGAAGGAATACAACCCCAAAGACAATGGTGAAACTTTTGAGAAGAGGGAATCATCTCAGCCTGTTGTCCATGGGTATGATATCAACAATATTGCTACCTTAACAAGAAGACTCAGTGTGCCAAGCTAGCTATGTCTTTAACAGTGATTTAAAGAATACACTTCTGTAGAGTCACTGTTCACTGTGGTGATAAAGACCTGAGAAAAACAATTTAAAAGGAGGAAAGTTTGGGGATACAGAAAAGCATACCGTTCTTACAGAGAACTAGAGTTAAGTTCCAAGTACCCTTGTCATGTAGCTTAGAAGCACCTGTAACTCCAGCTCCAGGGGAATTTGGCCTCCACTGGCACTATATTTGGTTGTACAATCATACATATAAACATAATTAGCACTTTAAAATAAAGGAGGAAAGATTTAATTGGGCTCACAGTAGTTGCCTACTACACTGATTCCAGGCTGTAGTTAGTATAAGGAAAGGGAAGCTGCTCTTCTCGTAGAGAAAATACAGCCAGAGACAGAAGGGGTGGTAGCAAATAATATCTTCTCAGGCATGCCCCCTTCATCCAACTACGCCCCAACTCCTGCTTTCTATAATTGTTTAATAAATGCCATTATGGTATAAATTAATCAAGGAACTTATTTGCTCAGAACCCTCAATGTACCTTAGTTAGGATTTCTATTGTTGTAAAGAGACACCATGACCATGGCAACTCTTTTAACAAAAATCATTTAATTGGTTCGGAGATTTAGTCCATTGTCATCATGGCAGCAAGCATGCCCACAGGTAGACATAATAATGGAGAGGTAGCGGAGAGTTGTACATCTGGATCGGCAGGCAGAAGGAAGAGAGAATCACACTGGGCCTGGCTTGAGCTTCTGAAACCTCAAAGCCCACCTCCAGTGACACACTTCCCCTAACACGACCACACCACCTCCAACAAGGCCTTACCTCCTAATAGTGTCATTCGCTATGAGCCTATTAGGGACATTTTCTTTTCTTTTTTCTTCTTCTAAACGTCTATCGATCTTTTGTTAATTTCATATCATGTACCCCAACCCCATTCATCTCCTGTTTTTTTCATATTTGCCCTATGCTCTTACAACCTCTCCCCCTAAGAAGAAAATAAGAATAACTAAAAACAAATTAATGAACAAAGCAAAGCATCTTACTGTGAAACTGTGGTGTGTCATGGTGTGTCACACAGTATACCCTTTTGCCCAAACTTGCAAATGTTCATTGCATTGAGTCATTGGTCTAGTTCAAGCCCTCTCTGGCTTTTTCTATACTATGAATACTGGATCCTCACTGAGACTCCTCTTGGATATTCTGTTGTTATCCTGTGTTATGGAGATCCTGTAGCTTTGGATCTGCGGGACTGACCCCTTCATGAACTCCAGCAGTTCATATATGGTGTAGGAGGTTGGAGTAGCCAACTCAAAACCATGGATCTCATCCTGAGTGAAAGCTGAGATGTTCAGACTGCTGGCTTTCCTGCACCTGTGCCACCAGGGTGAGCTCGCCTGTTTTGCTCAGGCAAAGGGTAGGACCAGCCCTTGAATGCTACAGCCAGGAGAGGCAGGGGCAGCTCTCTTTGGGGTCCATTTTAATTCAAACATTACATGAGGTGACCACCTCTCAGGGACTGGAGCCACAAACTGGAGACTAAGCTTTCAACACATGGGCCTTGGGGGGGGGGGGGGGGGTGATCCATATCAGCACCATAACTATTTTACTCTTAAAATAATTTAAAAAAAAGAAAAGAAAAGAAAGAGAAAATATATAATTATCACTCATATTAGAATTGAAAAGCTGCTAATATGTGAATGCAAATCCATTTGATGTCATATTACTTTAAGTAATTATTTATTCAAGATTATTATACTGATTAAAGTTAAAGGCAGAAATAATGTTTTTTTTTTCTTTTTGATTCATTTACTCAATAAATCTTACCAAACAAGCAAAAAAAAAAAAAAAAGTCCAAGAATAAAAAGCATGAAGAAAGGAAACAACCAAAATATTAACATTATAGTATGTTTTTCCATTTTTTTCATGTGCCTCTGAGGCACTGCTTAAGTAATTTAGGTAATAATATATGGATATTAACAACTTTGTATAATATTTATAATGTATTACATATTTTATGCATGATGTGAGCTTTACTGATGGTATTCCAGAGGGTAGAGCTCCCTGGGCCCCTCCCGCTATTCTTGGGGTGTGGGATGGAACTATGAGGGAAATGCTCAGTGTCAGAGGCTGTGTTGGGACAAGGACTCTTTAGCAGCTGAGGGTCTCTCTCTTGCTCTCATGTTTTTTCTGGGGTAGGTAGTCCAGGGCTTCTTACTCCTTGGAGGCCATGTAGGCCATGAGGTGCACCACCCTGTTGCTGTAGCCGAATTCATTGTCATACCAGGAAACAAGCTTTACAAAGTTATCATTGAGGGCAATGCCAGCCCCAGCATCAAAGGTAGAAGAGGGGGAGTCACTGTTGTAGTCACAGGTGACAACCTGGTCCTCATTATAGCTCATGATGCCCTTTAATGGGCCCTTGTATGCCTGCTTCACTACCTTTTTGATGTCATCATACTTGGCAGCTTTCTCCTATCGACGTGTCAGATCAACAACAGACACATTGGGAATAGGAACACAGAAGACCATGTCAGTGAACTTCCCATTCAGCACTGGGATGACCATGCCCACAGCCTTGGCAGCACCAGTGGATGCAGGGATGATGTTCTGGGCAACCCCATGGCTGACTCAGCATAGTTTTCCAGAGGGGTAATCCACAGTTTTCTAGGAAGCAGTGATGGCATGACTGTTGTCATGAGTCCTTCCATGTTGCCAAAATGTCCATGGATTATCTTGGCCAGGAGGCTAAGCAGTTGGTGGTGCAGAAAGCATTGCTGACAATCTTGAGTGAGTTGTCATATTTCTTGTAGTTTATGCCATCACAAACATGGGGCCATCAGCAGAAGGGGAAAAGATGACCCACCCTTTTGGACCCACCCTTCACGTGGGCCCCAACTTTCTTCATGCTGGTGAAGACACCATTGTGTCTAAGGGACAATGCTGTCACTGCATGAAAAAATATGGCTGTCTCTGGAACAGGGAGGAGCAATTTTTAAAGGAAGTGACTTCCTTTATTGCAAACTTTTAGGTAACATATTTTTAAATGCTTCTAAGTCTTTAACTTTACTACTTTTAAGTAGTTCCTACTTTCTTTGCTTTATCTCTCAGAAGACACAGCAATCAGAAATTCCACATTCATATCAGTTGTACACAGCAAAGTAAAAGCTTGTCAATTTACCAGCTTAGAAACTGGACTTCTAAAGCTTGCTGACAGTAAGGGACCCTCAAAACCATCCCACTCTGCAATGTCTTCCTTTACTTCAAGTGAAAACATATCATGAATGTTCCATTCTCAGGTTAAGAGAATTACAAAAACAATCTTTTAAAGTATCTAAATCAAATGACTTTCAAATAAGATGACTACTAAAAAAAAATCATTAAAATATATATTCTGAAATACTCTGGGCACAGGAAGCTAAATATATTTTCTGTACACAAAAGATCATTATTAATATCGGTTGAGACAATGACTATTTTTGCTTGTTCTTTGAATTGCATTACCTAAATCTTTTAAATGACCTCATAAAAATCTAAATAAGAAATAAATGTCATGCCAAAAAATTTGATTTTGACATTTTTGTACTGTGGAGTATTATTATGTCTTTAGTTGTACATATATAAGCTTAAGGTGTTAATATTTAAATTGAAAATTATCAGACATCGCCTTACTGATAAAGGTGTGGATTGAGAAAAGACCATCTCAGGGGCCTATAAAATAAAGAATACAATTGTCATTTCATGTGGCATTAAAAATAATCTGATTCTTTAGGGAAATAGAAATATACCTTTAGTGAAGATGAATTTATTTTCAAGAAAAATCCATTACTAAAAATTATAAAAATTGCAGATAATCGATTGATTGTTCTATATCTATGCATGCAGGTCTCTTAACTCTGCTCAAAGTTTTATCTTCTTCCCATAACAGCTTATTCTCATAAAGTGGATGACTTTATGTTTCTGGCCAGTTGATCTCATTGACAGACATCTCTTGGCAAAAGTACAAAGGGGACTTTGGAAAAATACAAAATAATACAAAAAAAAAGGAGAAAATAATAATTTGGAACAATCCAAAGTAGGAGAAGCTGAATTAATTTCATCTGAGATAATACTGACCTGTACTTTACTATAGTAAAAATATTTGTATAATTACACAGGAAAGTCTGATATTTTCAGGGTTACTATTTAGAAAGGATTACCATACATATGGGGAATTAAGATGCATAGATTTGAAGTGATTTTCACAGCATCTCATTGCTACTAGTAGCAAAGCCAAGACTCTCCTTTTAAGCTGGGATATTCTCCATTTTAGGATGTGTGAGTGATATGATTAATGGACACCCATCCACAAGAATAATAAATTCTAATGTTCTTGTGTTCATTCTGTAAGCCAGCAAGGTAATAGTAGCTTATAATATCTCATCAAATAGTTCAGTGATAATTAAAAGAAAGGAGCCTGAAGGCTTCAACTCTAAGGAGACAAAGGCATTAATTGCCTGTGCTTTGTATATCTGTGTACTAAAAATATTGCACTGGAAACTAGAGAGTTGGCTTGACGATAAGAGTACTTGCTGCTCATGCAGATGACCAGAGCTTAATTCCCAGCACCCACATGGTGGTTCACAACCATTCGTATCTCCCGTTCCAAGTGATCTGGCACCCTCTTCTGGCCTCTGTGGACATCAGGCTTAATGAAAGTGGTGCACAGACATACATTCACACAAAATATCATGCAAAAAAAAATGTTTTAAAACAGTTTCATTGTACCCTCCATAAATTGTACACATTCAAATTACCAGAAATGCATATACATCACATTAAGGAAAGAAATAAAAGCACTTCCAGGTTGAGTTATTTATCTAAGAGTGAGTCTAGATTGGATTTCTCTACTTCATGCTTCCTGTGTCTTCTGTGTATTTCTGTCATTTGCATGAGTCTGCACCTGTGCCCGCCTGAAGGCTATCATACTGTATTTTCTGTATGTATCATGTGACTGTCCCTAATACAGGGCTTTGTTCTGTATTTATTGAACAGCACAGAGAGCTTCCCATGGGGAAGAAATGAGGGATACTTTATAGAAATATTTAACAGAGTTTTAGAAGGAATTAAGTCACTGGCTCCACAAGATCACAACTAATCCAGACAACAAATATCATTGCTTATAAACTAATATCCATTTATAGAAATTTGCTTTCAATTTCTGTGTTTGCCAGTTTCAGAAAATGATCCACATTATCTGGTCCAGGAATACAGAAAAGTGCATAATTTAAGATTACAGTTATGCTTGGGTTGTAATAGTTGACTACAAGGGGAATCCAAGTAAGTAAGGTTTCCTGTTAACATGGTTTTCTTAGAAGAAGTTTAAACAAGCAGGCTGAGTGCACAGTGGGATAGCAGTCTAAAGTTTTAAGTGACTTCAAGGTATTTTATTACCTCTGGCTGGGAGGTCCAGCAAAAGTTCCAGTCTCTTAGAAAGTAAGAGATATTTTCAGAATATTGCATTGCCTCAGCACCCCAATATTTACAATTATATGCTAATCAAGTCTTATTTTTTAAAAGAAGAAAAATCCTGTCTAGTAACCAGTGTGTGAATGGTGTGGGGGGAGTGTTTTCTGTAGTGCTGACTGTAGTCAAGTAGATTTGCTTTAAATACTTTTTATCTTTTGGGGCTTTAACAGCATTATAGAAACAATAGACATTGCTTTCCTTACAATTTTGGAGACTAGAGATCTAAGTTCAAGGTTGCCATAGAGGGAAAAGGTCTCTCTTGCAGCTTCTAGACCACGGCCATTTTAATGTGTCCTTATGCAGCCTCTCCTCTGGACTCCTATGCTGGGGCTCTTCCTCTT
This sequence comes from Psammomys obesus, assembly GCF_907164565.1. NCBI lineage: Eukaryota > Metazoa > Chordata > Mammalia > Rodentia > Muridae > Psammomys > Psammomys obesus. The sequence goes on along the minus strand of NW_026593286.1, from coordinate 44,153,703 downwards.
CTTGTGAAGACTTCAGTCACACTGGATTAGGGCTCTAGTTATCACCTCATTTAACATTTATTACTACCTTAAATTCCCAATTATAAATGTAATCAGATTAGAAACTAGGGATTCAACATCTGATTTTGAGGAGACACTATTCAGTCCATAGCAGACGTATTAATCAGCCTCAGCAAATACTTGGTCTAGCCATTTAGTTGTGAAGTTTCAGGGGGATGCATTCACCCAATTATTCACATTAAACTGCTGAGATTTTTGTTTGTTTGTTTGGTTGGTTGGTTGGTTTGGTTTGGTTTTTTAAATCTGAGACAACTTTGACTCAATGTTTTGACTGGAGATGTGAGCTTTGGAAGAGACTGTCCCTTCTATTTCATTATGCTCCCCAAATCTCACAATAGCAAGTGGCAAGGTCACCTACAAAAATGATGTTCCCTGTGACAACACACCCTTTGCCTGTTCCTAGAAGCCAGCCCTTGAGCTGTGTGACCGAATGTCATTGTTTTCACTCCAGAGGGATTATATCTAAACCTATCTATTTTTTTCAGCCAAGTTATTCTAATGCAGTAGAGAATAGAGATATAGTTAATTTTGGAAGGAAGAGCAGCAAAAAGCATAAAGTAACTTAAGTACGCGATTTAGTCCTGGCAAATGATCTGTGGCCTACCGCCCACACTTAATAAGAAACGTGACAGTGTGCCCCTCACCTGCTGCAGCACTCTGGAGAGCAGGCACTATACCTCATCTGGGCAGCACAGTAGAGCTGACCCTAATGGGGGTGGGAATGTGAGGTGCGCGGGCCCAAAACATGTGAGCAAGGGAGAGCTGGCCCTGAAACTTGTGTGCCATATAGCAGCACGGACAGGGGAAAGACATGCTCCCCACCTTTGCCCCTTGCCACCTAAGGCAGGTGGAAGAGCTGGTCCTGAGGTCCCGAGAGCAGGAGAGTGCCCTTACCTCACTGCGGCAGCACTCAGGAGAGTGGCTCCTCCACCTCGCCTGGGCATCAGGGTTGAGCTGGCCCTAGCTGCAGGGTTCGTTGGTGAGCCAGCCCTAAAGGAGTAAGAGCAGATCAGCTCAGATACCTCTCAGGACCAGATCCAGGACTTTGGATTGTCCCACCCCAAAATCTACCGCATAGATGAACTGCTGGAGTGCATGAATGCAATCGTCCTACAGGATCTCCATGGTGTAGGGCAACAACAGGATATCCAAGAGGAGTCCCAGTGAGGTCGCAGTATTGATAGAGTAGCAGAAACCAGAGCCCTCATACCAGACCAATGAGTCAGTGCAATGAACATTTGCAAGCCAACAAGTGTGGACAAAAGGGTATATTGTGGGACACACTGTGACATACTACAGCTTCCACGTGAGATTTTTTTTTTCTCTGTTAGGGAGGAAGTTGCAAGGATAGAGGGTGAATACAAGGGGAACAGAAGAAGGGTGGGATTAGGGTACATGATATGAAATTCACAAAGAATCAGTACAAAGTTTAATGAAAACAAAAAGAAACTTGAAATTCAGTGGTTTTCTATGAGCTCTAGAGCTGTGCTTTTGTTTGGGGATTTTGCATGCACCTTCTTTGTACTCGCCCGTGTTGAGTCCCTATACCAAAATACAGCTTTCCTATTTGGTAGATTATTTTGTTGACAACAAAGAGGTCTTGCACTATATGTTCAGATGTCTCTTTGTAAATGTTATCATTTAATCGTAACTCACCCACAAAATTTATAAAGAAATTTTTTTCCTCTGAAAGTTTGAACCACACAGTATAGAAAAATTAAAATACATAATCTAATGTTAACTACCTTCCATTATATATGAAAGTATAAAGTTTAGTGTGTTTAATAGAATAGACTAGTGACAAGGTCATTAGAGAGACAATTACTGTGCACACAGGCAGTTTTATAAAGGGCCGGCAGGTAGAGAGATGACTTGATTAAAAATCCAGATTCAGGACATTGAATTGTCCCACCCCAACATCTGCCCCATAGATGAGCTGCTGGAGTGCATGAAGGTGCTGGCCCTACAGATCTGAAACTACAGGATCTCCATGGTGTAGGGCAACAACAGGATATCTGTTTTTCCAGAGAACTGAGGTCAGTTCTTGGTGAGTGTATCTGCAGCTCACAAACACCAGGTCCCAATGGCCTGTAACTCAGGGTTAGGGTTAGGGAAATCCAATGTCCTCCTCTGTCTTCCTAGGGCGCTGTTACACACATACTTGCATAGAAGCAGGAAATGTGTGTATGTGTGTGATAAAAATAAAAATATATTTATAAAAGATTGAAATACCTAAGCATACCCATGTTACCTCAGCCATCAGAGAGAATCAGTGAATCCATGTAGAAGCACACATATAAAACTGTACTTCTCCAAGACAACAAGGAATAGTAAACTAACTGCAGGTGTTTAGAATGACAGTTATAACCAATCAGGAAATTTTATTAGGTAGGCTAGGTACATGTGACATTTCACAGGAATTCATTAAAGTAAAAGACAAATGGCTGTAAGGTTTCATGTTGTGAGCTCCATCTTAATGTGATTATTAGCCCAAGTTCAAAGGAAATATGAAATTTTAGTCAAAATAAGTGTATTTCAAAATGTTTTGCATAATTCGTCATAGTCTCTGGTAAAAATATCCAGATCACTTCTTAGAGATTTAATTCAAGACCTTCCACTACACTGATATTTACCCAATGAGCCATAGAATTTCCAGGAAACAATGGTGTGCTAAATGAAGCATCATCCCTCACTAGAAACTCTGCTATGCCCTTGTCAATAACTTTTTACCTTATGAGACATATTAAATGTTATTTTTTTATTAACTGCCTTGTGTTCTCTCAGATTGGAAAGTGAACACAGTTGAACAAAACTGAAGCTCCTGTAATAAGTAGTAGGAGAGATGGGCAAATAGTCTCTTTAACTCAGTACAGACTTAAGCTACAGTTTACTTGTGGGTGTCTGCTTGCTGGTCACTAGTTATGTCTCCAGAAGACTGTGAGAGGGCAGTGAATGAGCTCTTGTTCCTGGGGTGTTTCATCAGCCATCTGTTTTGGGGAGAATAGTTATCTTCACTATAGGCCCACTAGAATCTAGGGCTTCAGATCACAAGTTTTATACATACGTACATACATACATACATGCATACATACATAGACATATACTCACACTTCCTTGATTTTTTTCTTACCCTTACCTTTCCAATCTATGGAGAACATCACTGTATCTTAATTTACTTCAAGTCTGGACTTTTAACATAAGTATACCCACAGTCACTTTCTTAGTTGTATATACTTAAATGTTTTTCTAATCTTTGCCTATAACAAACAAATTTGCAGGGAACATTCTTTTCCCTGAATCATTACATTCATCATTTCATTAGCAAAAATCAGTTGTCTTAGTCAAAGTTCTTTTGTTGTAAAGAGACACTATGACCATGGCAACTTGTATAAGGGAAAGAATTTAACTGGAGCTGGCTCACAGTTTCAGAGGTCTATTATCAGCATGGCGGGTAGCATAGCAGCATGCAGGCAGACGTGGTACTGGAGAGGAAGCCGAGAATGCTACAGCCTGACCTGCAGTCAGCAGGAAGAAGGAGAGCTACTGGGCTTAGCATTCGCACCTGACACCGCAAAGCCCATGCTCAGTGACAATTCCTCCAACAAGGCTACACCTACACAAGGCCACGCCCTGTAATCTCTCTCAAGTAGCATATATAGCTTGTTGTCACTCCACATGTATGGACCCATATTTAAACGCCACTTCGAGAAACCCAGTATTTCCATCATCCCAAGTGTTTCCTTGTTCCACTTTCTAACCAGTAACACCCATTCTTAAGGATTAGCACTTTCCTGATTTTATCAACTGGGATAACTCTGCCTTTCCCAAACTTCATGTAAAAGACTCAAGCACTACGTATTAAACCTTTCATAACCTGCTTTCATTCTGTATGCTTTTTGAGACTCATCCATATCTTACCTGTAATATATGTAGGTCTTTTTTGAGGGTGGTGTTTTGTTGTTCTTGTTTTTGTTTTTTTTGTTTTTTTATTGCTGGTAAGTACCTGTTCTTAACATATGTCATAATTTGTTCTCCTAGTCTGCTTTTGTTGTTTCTAGTTTGGAACCATTAGTTTCTCCACATATTCTTGTTGTTGTTGATTGGAGTTTTATTTTCAGTATAAATGTAGCAGTATAGACAAATGAAAGAAACACCTGATGTTCAGATACAAACTTCTCCTTATGACTTACTTTACATACATAATATCAAGTTATGATGAGTTGGTTTTTTGTTTTGTTTTGTTTTTTGTTTTTTTAATTTTTATTTTTTTAATATTAATCTCAGGTTATTTACTTTGCATCCCAGCCATAGCCCCTTTCCTCTTTCCCTCGCATTCACACACTCCCTCCCTCATCTCCTCTCTGCCCCTTTCCAAGTCCACTGATAGGGGAGGACCTCCTCCCCTTCCATCTGACCCTAGCTTATCAGGTACCTTCAGGACTGGCTGCAATGTCCTCCTCTGTGGCCTAGCAAGGCTGTTCCTCTCTCGGGGGAGGGAGGGAGAGTTAAAGGAGCCAGTCATTGAGTTCATGTCAGGAATAGTTCCTGTTCCCTTACTAGGAAAACCTACTTGGATACTGAGCTACCATGGGCTACATCCGAGCAGGGGTTCTAGGTTGTATCCATCCATGGTCCTTGGTTGGATAAACAGTCTCATAGAGGACTCCCATGCCCTGATATATTTTGTCCTTGTTCTCCACACATTCTAACACAGCCATTCTAGTTATATATCCTCATTTCTCTTGGATTATAGAAGAAAGTAGAATTTCCAAGTCTTAGGAAGGTCATAGTTAATTTTATCAGAAGTAACAGGCTATCTTACCAGCACTTGGAACCTTTGACAAAGCACGTGCGTGCCCTGTGTAAATAGCCTACTTATTCAGGATTCCCTATATTTAACTTGATACACACAGAGCTTGCTTTGTTTGTTTGATAGGTTGGTTGGGTTTTCTTTTTTCTTTTTTTTTTTTTTTTCGTCTACTTGTTATGACATCCTGGTAGGTAATTTTTTTTTTTCATTTCAAAAGAGCATGCATGTCTACAGTGGACCTAAATTTGAGAAGTTTAATTTTGGCTGTGAAAATAATGTTTATAACATTTCTACATATTTCAGCTTTTAAATAAGTTAAACAATAGCTACATAACTAGTGTGTACACTTAAAGTAAATCATTTGTATTTTCCCTGTTAATCCAAAATGAGACTCAGTTTTGAGGTTAGGCTTTTAAATTTAAGCCGTAAATTTCACTACTTAGTTTGACCTGGTGTAATGTATTTTGTGTAGCTATAAGGCGAATTCCTGTTTCTCCAATTATGCATACATCGCAAGATTTATTGCCTTCACTTCCGCTTTAGATGTTGTTTGTCAGCGTTTATTTCTAATGTTTAACCAGAAGTGGACTGTTGGAAGTCCGGTTTCTTTAGGTGGGGACAGATATTGTACTTTCCTCATAGTATGGGCAAGGCTTTAGTGTCAGGCAAACAGGTAGTTCATCCTTATTTTTATGACAGCCTCATTGGGCCCTGTCACATTCTGATACAAAGCTCATTTCCCTTTTTAATTAAATTTTTATTTTTATATTAATTATAGCTTATTAACTTAGTATTCCAGATATATCCCCCTCCCTCATTCCCTCCCAATCCCATCCTCCCTCTCTTACCTCTTCCCAATCCCCTCTCCAATCCACTGATAGGGGAGGTCCTCTTCCCCTTCCCTCTGATCCTAGCCTATCAGGTCTCATCAGAACTGGCTTATTGTCCTCTTCTGTGGCCTGGTAAGGCTTCTCCCCCCTTGCGGGGGGGATGTCAAAGAGCCTTCCACTGAGTTCATGCCAGAGTTACTGAGTTGCCATGGGCTACATCAGAAAGAAGGGAAAAATAGTGTGATCTGGAGAGGACAGGAGCTCCACAAGAAGACCAACAGAACCAAAATATCTGGACACAGGGGTCGTTTCTGAAACTGATACTCCAACCAAGGACCATTCATGGATATAACAAACCATGATTTTCTTGTCTTTCAACCCGAAGAAAATAGCCCAGAAACCTCTAAATAGCATATTGAAAAAATCAGGCATGACCGAATCACAGTCTCTCAGAGAAATGGTTTTATGGAAGTTTCTCTAGTTACTTAGCCCAGCTACTGAGAGATATGGAGTGTTGTCAACATTTATCTCCTAACAGGGATCTCACTCTTTGAATGTGTATCAGATGTCATGAGGAAGCCTGGATTTGCTTTAGACTCTATGATGAATCAGAAAATCAACATCCACTTTCTGGCTGTAGCAAGTGGATGTCATTTGTTTCCACTCTTAACACTGTTGTGTGGTAGCTCAGTGTTCTGTTGGCGAGTTATGTTGTATGGAGCAGCAGATGGTACTGGATGGGGCAGACAGATGGTGTGGCTTTGCCTCAGTGGAAGCGAGATAGTTGATGGTACTCCAGAGGTAAGCATTTCCAACAGACTACAAGAGATGGAAAAAAGAGTCTCAGATATTGAAGATGCAATGGAAGAAATCGATGCTTCCATCAAAGAAAATGTTAAATCTAAAAAATTCCTGATACAACCATCCAAGAAATAAAGGACAGCATGAAAAGATGAAACCTAAGAATAATAGGCATAGAGGAAAAAAGATGCCCTTCTCCAAGGCCCAGCAAGTCTTTTCAACAAAATCATAAAAGAAAATTTCTTCAATTTAAAGAAAGAGATTTGTAAGCAAAAAAGAGGCCTACAGATTAGTTTAGATTAGATTAAAGCAGAAAAGAAAATCCTCCAGCAATATTATAATCAAAACACTAAATGTACAGAACAAAGAAAAAATACTAAGAGCTGCTGTGACAGGTACAGCCTACCTTCATGGCCGACAACAACAGCTTACTCTGCTTTTGGCAATAAAAGCATGCTTTGCTTCCAGAGTTGGTAGTGAAAGCAGCAACTCCTACTTCAGGAGAGTCAATTTCCTGGTAGGACTTCTGGGGAATAATGCTCTGGCATGGCTTTGGTGTTGTATCATGTCTGCTTGGCCCTGCTGGAGATATTGTCACTTAATGTTTAAAAAAAAAAAAAAGTCTACTAAAAACTATGATTGTGAAACTTGTGGCATTCATTACTCTAATTTCTTCTTTCTCTTCTCCCTTGCAACTATCTGAGGAAGAATCATTAATTTATAACTCTAGTTTAGTAAATTGTGTTTTCAAAATTCGTAGTAAGGAAACATATAAATTTTGTGTCCTCAACACATATGTAAGTATATCTTGCTATACACATCTTATTGATTTATAGAGAGGCCATCTTCTTTTTCTTTCAGACACTATTAATGATAGATTTTTAAATGGTCCCTGTTTTCTGTAGTTTCAGTTGATATGTTTGTGACTTTATCCAGGAAACATAACTCAGTGATCCTTGGCTGTGCAGGGTCTTAAAGTTAACAAGGAGTTTTGAGCATGCTCTTATGTGGCAGGTCCTTGCCAGATCCACTATGAGTTGGTTAACCTCTGCTTTCCAACGGGGAAACCAATGTCTGTATCTTTATGATTCTCCTCTGTTCCAGGTTAGATTCACTAGAGGAAGAATTCCCTGCTAGCTAGGTCCAGCAGGAAGAGCAGGAAGTCTAAGCACAAGTTTGCAAATAGTGTTACTCTGCCTTGAACCCTCTAATGTTAGAGGCTGCAAAGGACAGCGAACTGGGACATTTAAATTCGTCTTCAACAGACTTTCAGTGATTTCTTCTATCTTGGCTCTTCTCCCCCGTCTCCAAAGGCACCTGATGCCTGAAAACACAGCTTTGAGAAGTCCTTTGCTGGTACATTAGGTTGGTTTTTGTCTTGTTTTGGATTTTCTATATTGTCAGCTTAGGTTCTAGCCTTCTAGCTTTACAGCTTGGATCACTGACAACCTGTCCATGTGCTCTCAGAGTTGAAAAGGTTTGTTAGTATTGTATTTGTCTTCCTTAGGGTTTCTATTGCTACACTAAAGCACCATGACCTGAAAACAAGTTAGAGAGGAAAGGGTATTTGGCTTACACTTCCACATCATAGGCTATCATCGAAGGAAGCCAGGACAGGAACTCAAACAGGGTAGTAATCTGGAGGCAGGAGCTGATGCAGAAACCATAGAGGAATTGGCTTCCTCGTCATGGCTTACTCGGCTTGCTTATTTATAAAGCCTACTACCCCAGGAATGGCACCACCCAAAATGGACTGTGCCCTCCGCTATCAATCACTAATTAAGAATATGCCCTGCAACTGGATCTTTTTTTTTTTAATTCTTTATTAATTACACTTTATTTACTTTGTATCTCCCCTATGGTTCTCTCCCTCTTCCTGTCCCAATCCTTTCCTTTCTCCACCCTCTTCATGCATGCCCCTCCCCAAGTCTACTGATAGGGGAGGCCTTCTTTTCCTTCCTTCTGATCCTAGTCAATTAGGTCTCATCAGGAGTGGCTGCAGTGTCTTCCTCTGCGGCCTGGTAATGCTGTTTCCCCCTCAGAAGGAGGTGATTAAAGAGCAGGCCAATCAGTTCATGTCACAGACAGTCCCTGTTTCTATTACAATAGAACCCACTTGGATACTGAACTCCCATGGGCTACATCTGTGCAGGGGTCTTAGGTTATCTCCATGCATGGTCCTTGGTTGGAGTATCAGTCTCAGGAAAGACCCCTGTGCTCAGACTTTTTGGTTCTGTTGCTCTCCTTGTAGAGTTCCTGCCCTCTCCAGATCTTACTGTTTCCCACTTCTTTCATAAAGTTTCCTGCACTCTGCCCAGAGGTTGTCCATAAGTCTCAGCATCTGCATTGATAGTCTGCAGGGCAGAGCTTTTCAGAGGTCCTCTGTGTCAGGCTTCTGACTTGTTCCCTCTTTTCTCCTTCTTCTGATGTCCATCCTCTTCTACAACTGGATCTTATGGAAGTATTTTTTGAAACTGATGTTTCCTTTTTTTAGGTGACTCAAGTTGATGTAAAAGTAGCCAGGACAGTATTCCTTTAAAGTGTGCATGTGTGCATGTCTTGAAAACAGTCCTCTTGTTGTCATTTTCATCCTGCATAAAAGAAACTACTAAAAAAAGTATGTTTGTGTGTGTATGTGTGTAAGAACAGAGCAGTCTTGACCCACAGTTGGTTGATTTTCTGAAAATTGTGAGGCTTAGAAATCTACTATACTGGGTTTGCTTTCATCATCTTTGCCTGATTAGTTATTCAACTTGACTATGCAGTGTATATCTTTCAACAATGTATTATTAAACTTAACTACATGTGTGTATCTTTGCTTAAAATAGAATAGGGAATAGCTAAAAGAAAGAAATTCAGTATATCCTAAAATACATACTCATGTATTTCTGGTCCTGCTAGTAGGGTTGCTGTAAGCTATTCTAGCACAAAGATTTGTCCTTCACAGACTGGGAAGGGTCTGAAGCAGTGTCTGTGTGCAGGGTGAAGGTTCTGTTTCCCGGAAGGATGTTTCAAGTGTTAAGAATCCATATTTGCCATCCAAACAGCATGCATCTTGATGGTTCCCATGGTGGAATTACGGCAAATCAGAAATGATTTGCTTCAGTTCTGTGAAAGCTTTCACATCAGCACATTCTCTGTATTCTTCATCTCTCTAGTGCCTCCAGCAAAGATTTAATAAGCCCTGTTTGCAAAACAGAAAGAAAAATGCTAATGGCTCAGTGGAAAGCCCCATTAATGTTTCAGGCCACTGGCTGTTGAATCCAAATATAGATTTTAGGAAGGAGCAATGAACAAAGTGAATGTCCTCTAAAATAATAATAATTCAAAAAAATGTTGTCTTCCTTTTGCTGTAAGAAGAGAGATTAAAGTTGGGTAGTGACAATAGGAAAATAATTAATAGTGCCAGCATTGCCATCTAAAATATATTGATTGGTATTTATTTGAAATTCTTTAATTTCTAGTTACTTTAAATGAGCACGTTTAGGATTTTTGTCCATATTGAAATCCACGGGACCCTTTAACAAAAGATCCATTTTATCAAGGGTTGTTCAAAAAAATGAAAAAAGAAAAAAAAAGGCACCAAAGCGTGTGTGTGACATGAGCATGCTGCAGTGTTAACTGAAAAGAGCTCATAGATGTACAGAAATAAAATACTTTTCCTGCCAAAATATGTACTCATCCAAACTCTGAGTCATGATGTCAGTTGGTTGGGGCAAAAGTTAGCTAACAGCTTCTGATTTTGTTAGTTGCCTAGAAACGGAGCTGAAGAGGTTTCATGTCTTCAGCAAAGTGTTTGGCTGTCTCTGTGAGAGTGTCTAGGAGGAGGCTACATGGCTCTGGAGAGCCAGCCCCTCTGTCATGTCTCCTCACCTGTGGATGCAGCAACCTCAGGTTGAAATCTGTAAAGCATGTTGAATCTGTTCTTAATGTACATGGACTCTCTTTTGACTCTGTAAAGAAGGCAGTGTGAAAACTACTTGTACATCATTTGTGTCGTACAAAGACTCAGGCGCAATGTAGAGATTATCTGAGCTTTAAGGGAGGATATACTTAAGCTGTGTACAAATACTCAGCCACATCATGTAAACAACTTAAGCATCTGTTGACTTAGGTTTTAGGTGTTCCTGGAATGCAGCTTCCTCAGCTGGTAAGGGATGTCCCTACCTGTAGGGGCAGAAATGATTAAGTGCTAAAATCCACTGGCTTCTCTTCTAGAGGACCTGGATTTAGTTCTCAGTACTCAAGTAGTGTCTAACAATGTCTGTCAACAGTTTTCAATGTCTTCACATGACCCGTGGGTACCACATGCACATGAAGCACAGACAACATGCAAGCAGATACACATAAATCTAAACAGACATATGAAGTAATATATACATAAAGCAAAAACAAATAAATCTTAAAAACAAGCAAAAAATAGAGGTTGTCTGTTAGCAAGCTTTGGTTTAATGCAAATTTATCTGCTCACTAGTGTAAGCTGTGGGGATGAGGCAGAGTGTTGCAGATGGACATGGAGGTCAGGGGGCAACCTCGCATGTCATTCCTGAGGCATCAACAATCTCTTACTTTGAGAGGAGGTTTTTTGTTGTTGTTTTTTTGCTGGGCTGGAACTCACCACTTACTGCCTTCCTGCTCCACAATCATGACCACTTATTATCACCCCGCCATCCATTTTGTTTGTGAAGACTGAATGCTGGTGCCCATGGTATCAGAACAAGCACTTTACCAGTCCGGTTAAGTCTTTTAAAGATTACTTTATGTATATATTTTCTTAAATCCTAAGGTAGCTAAAAGTAATGTGGGAAAAATAGAGAATGGTAGTGTTGCCTTGAGTGTCCTGTGTAAGTCCAGGCTGTCTGAACTGTGGGATAAGAGCTAAATCTTTACAGCTATTGTGACATGTGAACTCATGAAGGTGAGTAGAATCATTAGCACTTCACAGGATATCTCATGCCAACAGATTCCAGAATAGAATTAAATATCTAATATGAATTATTGATGAATTCCAGATATCAAAAGCTTCTCATTGGTGTTGTTTATTAAGATAAGTAACATTTATTGAGTGCTTACTGTATGTCAGGCCTTCTATTAACAATCACAAAGTACATTATTGCTGACTTTGGATTTGAAGTGATTATTATTAATCTGTCATATATAAGAATGTTGAGCTGTAAGTATCTCAACTGAAATTATGTAGACAAGAGTTAAAATGCTGCTTGTAGCTGGATCTCTCTGACTCCAAATCAAGATGTTTAAATACACTGCAATAGCATTGTACAAAGAGCATCCAGTGAGAATAATGTCAGAGTGTAGCATAAAAATACATAGCAGTTTCTTCCTCTCTGCTCTTCTCTCTCTTCCTCTCCTTCCTCCCTCCTCCCCCTTCTTCTCTGAAAACAAAGTCTCTCTGTAGCTCAGGTTGGCTTTGAACTTATCTTTATCCTCTTTCAATCTTTCAAATGCTGGGATTGCAGGTTTGTGCCATTAGCTTCCTTTATATCATTTACTTATTCTGTGCCATACAGAGAAGTAAATGACTCATCAATTTATTATTTTTTTGTATTCATCATACAGTTGTGCTCTGAAGGGGAAGCTATCCTAACTAAAGCAGTTAGGGAGACAGGCAATATACTTATAGTGGCAAACAGCAAATTCACGAGATCTGAGCTCAGATATCTCAGCATTCCCAGTGAAACCAACCCCCTTAATTTGACACATTTCTGTATGTGACAGTACCCCACAGAAAAAGCAGTTTCTCTGCTTCTGTGATGTCACTTTCCACATAAAAGGAGAAGCCACTTTAAGGCCCATTCATGGGCTTTTGGATTTGGTATTTTGAGTGTACCTTCAAGAAGCAACACTGGGAAAGTAAGGGCTTGGACATGGTATTAGCATCATATTCTACATATCTGTATGCCGCAATAATGCATGCTTTTGGACAGCTGCCCCGTGAGCTCCTTTGATGAAGCCTCAGCATTCCACCCTTATTTACAGAAAGCCACAGGGCCCTCTTTGAGTCTTGGCTGAGTAGGGGAAAATTCTCAGGTCCCCTCCCCACCCCCCACCCCGGCTTTTGGTAGAATAGCTATTGTAGAATTATTGCCCGTAGGAAAACTAGTCAAAAAAAAAAAATCCTTCAACGTGTCATTTAAAATGCCATTGAGATGTAAAATGGCAATTTCTTAGTTCAGAAATAGAGGTATTGGTACTTTTTGTTCCTAATTTCTGCTTTGAATGAAAGAAGGGAATTGGACATTGTTTGCAGCTATTGTTTGGGTAATTTTACCTCAGCTTTATTAATATTAGGATTATAGATAGGCGAAGATGGCGACTAGCACACACAGTTTCCGAGCTGTGGAAGAGATAAAGTTCTGAGCTGATGTGTGGAAGAACTTCTGAAGCCAGGGAAACAACGGAGAGACTTTCTAAACAACAGGGAACATCGCAGGAGGTGAAAACCTTGGTCTCGGGTCACCCACGGACTTGATTGGGGAAGGTGAGAAACGATCCTTTGATCTCTCGGCACTCCCCTCCCCCAGACCTCCCTCCTCCTCGGCACAGGCACAGCCGACTTGCCTTTCTCAGCGCAGACCTAACTGCCTGGGGCCTGCAGCCACTGAGGCGGAGCCCCAAGCCCTTTATCGGCAAAGGCCAGCAGTACTGTGTCTCGGAGCCCCAGATTCACTCGCGGCGGCTGCACCATCCTCCCAGGGCCCGAGTCTGCTAGACGCCATACTAGCTCCGCACGAGCGCCATCACTGACGGTACGGCCCGCCCAATCCCACAGTGACAGAGAATACGCTATATACTCACCAAAACCAGACAAAAACGCCATACAAGCTAGACACACCAGGCGCTGGGCCTCCGAAGCTTGGAGAGCACAGTGAAGAGACCCCAGGACTTCCCAGAAAGCATCTGGACTAGCAACCCAGTCTCCAGTTACAGCGGGACTTTCTAACCTGGCGGCGGAGCAGCACTGAGCTGGCGGGGCACATCAGCCCTCCAGTTTAAGACTAACCAGGGCCAAACCAGAGAACAGAAAGGCTGATTACCCCGATTCCCACTGACGTGACCACCCTGAAATCTCCAGCTGCAGCAAGACCTCATAACCTGGCAGTGACAGCAGCACGGAACTGGCGGAGCACATCAAAGAAGCAGGGCCAAACCAGAGAACAGAGAGCCCAGATACGCCAATCTCTGCCAAGTGTCCTGCCTGTAAGTGAGTGCACCCTTGAGAATCTGCAGCTCCACTGATCCTGGGCTCTGCTAAAACAGAAGCCAGGCATCGAACCCCCTCCCACCCATATACCCACTTTGGGAAACAGAGGGGCACTTGGAACATTGAAGTTCCTGCTCTGTGGGTCTAATTGAGGAGTTAAGGCAGTTAATGCCAGAAATTGCGCTGCGATCATCACTAGCGCCTGCGACATATACATTGCAGAGCCCCTCCCACACACTCAAGGGTTCAACATTAGCCATCACTCTGTCCCTCGAGACACACGCCCACACCCACTTACACACACACACACATATACACACACACACGCACGCACGCTTGCATTTGCCTCTGTTTGCGCCTGCGTACTTTCCTCCCACAGGTACAGCTAGTCCTCAGCATACGCTAAGGACACGGGACCTCTCTCAACTTCCTGAAGAATTCTCCAGACTCGAGAGAGAGACAGTACCAGTCTGATTGGCAGAATCCAAAAACAAACAGGGAAGGTCTCAGACAAGCCAATGGCCAGGGGTAGGCGAAAGAACACTTCCAACATAAATCAGGACATCATGACTTCACCAGCAAACCCCAAAACCGATGGATACTCCAATTCATCAGAAGCACAGGAAAATGACCTTAAAGCCATGCTTGCTCAATTATTTGAGGCTTATAAGGAGGAAATGAACAAATCTTTCAAAGAGTTGGCCAGTCAATTGGAGGTAAAGAAAGAAGAAATAGACAAAACCCTTAAAGAAACACAGGCAAACATAGCCAAACAAATAGAGGCACAAGTAGAGAAAAAATTAGTGGCATACAAAAAGGAAATGAACAAGGAAATAGAGTCCATCGTAGAGAGACAGGAATCCAAATTCAAACACATAAAAGAAATGGTGCAAGGCATGAAAACAGAATTAGAATCAATAAAGAAAACACAAAATGAGAAAACTCTTGAGCTGGAGAACTTGGAGAAAAGATCAGGAACCACAAAAGTAAGCATCACCAACAGAATACAAGAGATGGAAGAGAGAATCTCTGGAGCTGAAGACACACTTGCAGAAATTGATACTTCTCTCAAAGAAAAAGTAAAATCAGAAAAATTCCAATCACAAAATATCCAAGAAATCAAGGATGCTATGAAAAGACAAAATCTAAGAATAATAGGAATTGATGAAAAAGAAGACTCCAGGCTCCAAGGTCCAGAAAATATTTTCAAAAAAATCATAGAAGAAAATTTTCCCAACTTAAAGAAAGAGATGTCCATAAATATACAAGAGGCCTACAGAACACCAAATAGACTAGACCAGAAAAGAAACACATCACGTCACATCATAGTCAAAACACTAAATCTACAGAACAAAGAAAAGATATTAAAAGCAGCAAGGGAAAAAGGCCAAGTAACATATGAAGGTAGACCTATCAGAATCACACCAGACTTCTCATCAGAAACTATGAAAGCCAGAAGGGCCTGGGCAAGCATCATGGAGACTCTAAGAGATCACAAATGTCAACCGAGACTACTATACCCTGCAAAGCTTTCAATCAACATAGATGGAGAAAACAAAATATTCCATGACAAAACTAAATTTACGCAATATCTATACAGCAAACCAACCCTACAGAAGATACTAGAAGGAAAACTCCAATCCAACGAAAACGAATTCACCCAAGAAAACAGGGCATACAGATAACATCCCAACAAAAATGAAAAGAAAACAAGCAATGAAACAAGGTAAGATCATCGACTCCATTACAAAAGGAACTAACATGCATTGGTCAATATTATCTATCAATATTAATGGACTCAACTCACCAATAAAAAGACACAGGCTAACAGAATGGTTACGGAAACAGGACCCAACATTCTGTTGCATCCAAGAAACACACCTATGCAACAAAGATAAACACTACCTCAGAGTAAAGGGCTGGAAAAATGTTTTTCAAGCAAATGGTTCCAGAAAACAAGCTGGAGTAGCCATCCTAATATCTAATAAAATAGACTTTCAACCCAAGTTAATCAAAAAAGATAAGGAGGGCCACTATATTCTCATCAAAGGAAAAATCCAACAAGAGGACATCACAATTTTGAATATCTATGCCCCAAATACAAGAGCACCTACATTCGTAAATGAAACAATATTAAAGCTTAAATCATACATTGATCCTAATATCTTAATAGTAGGAGACTTCAACACCCCACTCTCATCAAGGGACAGATCAACCAGACAGACACCAAATAGGGAAATAAAAGCACTCACAGAATCCCTAAATCAAATGGACCTAATAGATGTCTACAGATCTTTTCACCCAAACTCAAAAGAGTACACCTTCTTTTCAGCACCACATGGAACCTTCTCCAAAATAGACCATATAGTTGGTCACAAAGCAAGCCTCAACAGATACAAAAGGATTGAAATAATCCCTTGTATACTATCTGACCACCATGGACTAAAGCTGGACATCAACAACAACAGAAACAACAAAAAGCCGACACGCACATGGAAACTGAACAACTTACTACTCAATGACAGCTGGGTCAAGGAAGAAATAAAGAAAGAAATTAAAGACTTTCTAGAATTCAATGAAAATGAAGGCACAACATACCCAAATTTATGGGACACATTGAAAGCAGTGCTCAGAGGAAATTTTATAGCACTAAGTGCCTACAAGAAGAAATCCGTAACATCACATACAAACAACTTAATGGCCCAACTGAAAAACCTTGAAAAAAAAGAAGCAGATACACCCAAGAGGAGCAGACGGCTGGAAATAATCAAACTAAGGGCAGAAATCAATCAATTAGAAACAAATAAAATTATCCAAAGAATCAATGAAACAAAAAGCTGGTTCTTTGAGAAAATCAACAAGATAGACAAACCGTTAGCCAAACTAACTAAAAAGCAGAGAGAAACCATACAAATCAGCAAAATCAGACAGGAAAATGGGGACATAACTACAGACACTGAGGAAATCCAAACGATTATTAGGTCATACTACAAAAGCCTATATGGCACAAAATTTGAAAATCTAAATGAAATGGATAACTTTCTTGACAGATTCCATCTACCAAAATTAAGTCAAGATCAGGTAGAAAGACTGAATAGTCCTATATCTCCCAAGGAAATTGAAGCAGTCATTAACAGTCTCCCCTCCAAAAAAAGCCCTGGACCAGATGGCTTCAGTGCAGAATTCTACAAGACCTTCAAAGAAGTACTAACACCAATTCTCCTCAAACTATTCCATAAAATAGAAACAGAAGGAACACTACCAAACTCATTCTATGAAGCCACAGTCACTTTGATACCTAAACCACACAAAGATCCAACAAAAAAAGAGAACTTCAGACCTATCTCTCTTATGAACATTGATGCAAAAATACTCAATAAAATACTTGCAAACCGAATCCAAGAACACATCAAAGATATCATCCACCATGACCAAGTAGGCTTCATCCCAGGAATGCAAGGGTGGTTCAACATACGGAAATCCATCAATGTAATCCACCACATAAACAAAATGAAGGAGAAAAACCACATGATCATCTCCTTAGATGCTGAAAAAGCATTTGACAAAGTCCAACACCCATTTATGTTTAAAGTCTTGGAAAGATCAGGGATACAAGGCACATACCTAAAGATAGTAAAGGCAATATACAGCAAGCCTATAGCCAACATCAAACTCAATGGAGAGAAACTTAAAGCAATCCCACTGAAATCAGGGACAAGACAAGGCTGCCCACTCTCTCCATATCTCTTTAACATTGTACTTGAAGTCCTAGCCAGAGCAATAAGACAACTAAAGGAGATCAAGGGGATACAAATCGGAAAGGAAGAGGTCAAAGTGTCACTATTTGCAGATGATATGATAGTATACATGAGCGAACCCAAAGATTCAACCAGAGAACTTCTTCAGCTGATAAACACCTTCAGCAAAGTGGCAGGATACAAAATCAACTCAAAAAAATCAGAAGCCCTCTTGTATACCAAAGACCAAAAGGCCGAGAAAGAAATTAGGGAAACAACACCCTTCACAATAGCCACTAATAACATAAAGTACCTTGGTGTGACTCTAACCAAGCAAGTGAAAGACCTGTTTGAGAAAAACTTCAAGTCTTTGAAGAAAGAAATTGAAGAAGATCTCAGAAGATGGAAAGATCTCCCGTGCTCATGGATTGGTAGGATTAACATTGTGAAAATGGCCATCCTGCCAAAAGCAATTTACAGATTCAATGCAATTCCCATCAAAATACCAACTCAGTTCTTTACAGACCTTGAAAAAAAGATTCTCAGCTTCATATGGAGAAACAAAAAACCCAGAATCTCCAAAACAATCCTGTACAACAACAGATCATCTGGAGGTATCTCCATTCCCGATCTCAAGCTGTACTACAAGGCAACAGTAATAAAAACTGCATGGTATTGGCATAGAAACAGAAAGGAGGATCAATGGAATCGCATAGAAGACCCAGAAATAAACCCACACACCTATGAATACTCAATATTTGACAAAGAAGCCAAATCCATTCAATGGAAAAAAGACAGCATCTTCAACAAATGGTGCTGGACCAACTGGATGTCTACATGCAGAAAAATGAAAATAGACCCATATTTATCACCCTGCACAAAACTAAAGTCCAAGTGGATCAAGGACCTCAACATAAAACCAGATACTCTAAATCAGCTGGAAAAAAAAGTGGGAAACAGCCTAGAACTCATTGGCACAGGAGACAACTTCCTGAACAGAACACCAACAGCACAGGCTCTAAGAGCAACAATCAATAAATGGGACCTCATGAAACTGAAAAGCTTCTGTAAAGCAAAAGACACTGTCATCAAAACAAATAGACAGCCTACAGATTGGGAAAGAATCTTCACCAACCCTTTATCTGACAGAGGGCTAATATCAAGTATATATAAAGAACTAAAGAAGCAGAAAAGCAACAAACCAAGTAATCCACTTAAAAAATGGGGAACAGAGCTAAACAGAGAATTCTCGAAAGAGGAACATCGAATGGCAGAGAAACACTTAAAGAAATGCTCAACCTCATTAGCCATTAGGGAAATGCAAATCAAAACGACCCTGAGATTTCACCTTACACCCATCAGAATGGCCAAGATGAAAAACTCAAGTGATAGCACATGCTGGAGAGGTTGTGGAGAAAAGGGAACCCTCCTCCATTGCTGGTGGGAATGTAAACTGGTTCAACCACTCTGGAAGTCAATCTGGCGCTTTCTCAGACAACTAGGAGTAGTGCTACCTCAAGACCCAGCTATACCACTCCTAGGTATATACCCAAAATTTGCTCAAGTACACAACAAGGACATTTGTTCAACCATGTTCGTAGCAGCTTTATTTGTAATAGCCAGAACTTGGAAACAATCCAGATGTCCATCAACGGAGGAATGGATACAGAAATTGTGGTATTTTTACACAATGGAATACTACTCAGCAATCAAAAAGGAGGAAATCATGAAATTTGCAGGCAAGTGGTGGGATCTAGAAAAGATCATTCTGAGTGAAGTATCCCAGAAGGAGAAAGACAAACTTGGTATATACTCGCTTATATAGACCTACAAGACATGATAAACATAATGAAATCTACACACCTAAAGAAGATAATCAAGAAAGTGGACACAGGCGAAGGTGATTAATCCTCATTTAGAAAGACAAATGGGATGTGCCTTGAACTTATGACAGGAGTCTACCACAAAAGGCATCTGAAAGACTCTACCTAGCAGTGTTTCAAAGCAGACACTAAGACTCATAACCAAACCCTCGGCAGAGTGCAGGGAATCATATGAAAGAAGGGAAGTTAGTATGATATGGAAAGGATAGGAGCTCTACAAGGACCAAATATATCTGGGCACAGGGTCTTTTCTGAGACTGAAACTCAACCAAGGACCATCTATGGATATAACCTAGAACTTCTGCTCGGATGTGGCCTGTGGTAGCTCAGTAACCAAGTAGTTTTCCAAAGTAAGGGGGACACGGACTATTTCTAACAGGATCTCAAGGGCAGGCGGTTTGACACCTCCCCCCAGGGGAGGAGCAGTCTGTTAGGCCACAGAGGAGAACTTTGCAGCCAGCCCTGAAGATACCTGATAAAACAGGGACAGATGAAAGGGGAGGAGGTCCTCCCCTATCAGGGGACTTGGAAAGGGGCAGGGAGGAGACCAGGGAGGGAGTGTGGGGTTGGGGAGGGAATGAGGGAGCGGGATACAGCTGGGACACAGAGTTAACAAAATGTAACTAAAAAGAAAAAATAAAAAATAAATAAATAAATAAATAAATCAACTCTGTTTCATTGAAAAAAAAAAAAAAGGATTATAGATAGGCATAATGACATTCTTGTTTTTTGTTGTTGTGGTGTTTTTTTGTTTGTTTGTTTTGCTTTTACAGCATGGGTTGGTTTGCAACCTGTCCCACTATACAGAAAGTAAGTGGTTGATAGACATGAATCCATTGAATCTCATGTCTTATTTCAGCCTTCTTTTTCTTCTGAAAAAAAGTGTGCCCCCCTTTTTAAAAGATAACTAGACACATCCTGAACAGTGATTTTGAGGTTTCTTTTGAGAATTGGGAGAAAGCAGCCTTCAGGGAAAGCAGTTTTTGGGTGTTTTGTTCTCAGCAAAGTTTTTTTTTTTTCTTTTTGCCAATTATTTAAGAGCCTGTGCTTTAGAAAAAAATTCTGACTCAAAACATTTTTATAGACCATTCTCTGTGGAGAAGGGCCATCTGATACTTCCATTAGCTGTGGAAGAATTCAGGGGGTTAGAAAGTGCAGAAGGACAAATAGCTGGTCACTGAGCTAGCTCAGACACAGCTCTCTAACCACCTACTCCAGGTCAGTGAATGCAGCACATGATTTTTTCTGCAATAAACCAAATCTTCAGTCAGTTTTTTTATTTTCTAATAGCAGCCTTTAAAAACATTCCACCTTGGGGAGATCCAAGATGGTGACTAAACCCTGGGTCTCTAGTATCTAGCCACATGCCTTCCTGCTATGCTCACCAGCCAGTGACCAGGGCTTGAAGCTTCAACCTCAGCCTCCTTAGAACTGGGAGCCATGGGAACAGCCCCAGTCACTGCACCAAAGCTCAACCCCCATCTCTCTAGGAAGACTGACCAAACCTCTGGGTTTGCTGGTTCTCCAAGATGGCTGTGCCCAGCAAACACAGTGTCTAAGCACAGTGTTTTGGCAACTGCAGCTCATCAACCTCAGAGCAAGAAAGCCAGAGGTGAGGCGGCTGTCTCCTGGACTTCCTCAGGTGAAAGGAGAGCTCCTGGGCTTCTAATGAATTCTGTTAGTCAATAGGATCATACACCTGAGGAGATCCTCAGGAATTCCCTGAGAACCACCCGTTAGTAAGAGATCATACCCACCAATCTGAGGAGGGCTTCTGCAGGAACAACCAGCTTCCGGAGCAGGGCTCCTTCTGCATCCCCAAGAAATCCAGTAGGCAATAGAGTCTAACAGCCAATGCCATAGGCTACCAAATGGCTAAAAGACAGCATAAAAACACAGTCAACAAAAAACAAAACAATATGGCATATCCAGAATCCAGTTATCCAAAGGAAAGTAGCCCTGGATACCCTAACATAACTGAAATTCAAGAAAATGACCTTGAATCTATGCTTATGAAGATGATAAAGGAGGAAACTGATAATATCCGTAAAGAAATACAGTAAGATACAGTCAAACAGATTGAGGCCATCAGAGAAGCTTGTAGAGTTGAATAAACAAACAAACAAACAAATAAATTAAATAAATAAATAAATAAAGCTTGTAGAAATGAATAAATCACTCAAATACAGGAAAACTCAAACAATCAGGTTAAGGAAATCAATAAAACAGTTCAGGATCTGAAAATGGAAGTGGAAACAATAAAGAAAGCACAAACTGAGGCAATCCTGGAAAGAGAGAAACTTAGAGAAGAAAACAGAAACTACAGAAGTAAGCATCTCCAATAGAATACAAAATGTGGAGGAAGGAATCTCATAGAAGATACAATGGAAGAAATTGATGCATCCATCAAAGAAAATGTTAAATCTAAAAAATTCCTGACACAAAAAATAAAATCCAAGAAGTGAAAGACACTGTGAGATGATGAAAGCTAAGAATAATAGGAGTAGAGGAAAAGAGGACTCCTGTCTCCAAGACCAGGGAATATTCTCAAGTCATAGAAACAAAGTGCCCACTTAAAGAAATTACTATAAGCATATGAAAGTCCTACAGAGCGCCTAGTAGATTAGACCAGAAAAAAAAATCCTCCTGCCACATAATAAGTAAAGCACTAAATGCACAGAACAAAGAAAAAATATTAAAAGCTTCAAGGGAAAAAGGCCAAGTAATGTATAATGACAAACCTATCAGAATCCCACCTTCCTTCTCAACAGAGACTTTGAAAGTCAGAAGGGCCTGGACATTATGTCATGTAGATGCTAAGAGAACAAAGATGCTAGCCCAGAGTACTATACCCAGCAAAACTCTCAGTCATCACAGATGGAGAAAACAAGACATTCCATGACAAAAACAAATTTAAACAGTACCTATCCACAAATCCAGTGCTACAGAAGACACTGAATGAAAAATCCAACCCAAGAAGGCTAACTACACCCAGGAAAACACAGGAAATAAAAAACATCACTACAGCAAAACTAAAAATAAACAAGCACACAAAGGAGGAGGAGAAGAAAGAGTAGGAAGGAGGGAAGGAAAGAAGGAAGGAAGGAAGGCAAGAAGGAAGGAATTAAAAAGTCATGGTGCCAGGAATTAACTCATAGCATTGCTTTAATAGGAAACTTCTTGGCTTCTCTAGGAACTACTTTGAGCAACGTAATAAGTAAAGTCTGTCTATTAATTTGTTTTCCTAGCACACTGTAGCACAAGTTAAGTTAGAATATGATTGGGTGAAGCAGTAACAGTCAGTCACACAACCTCTTAGTTTTTCACTCACAGTTGTACCCAGACTCTAATGAGACTACGAAGCTGTCAAGCCTGCTGGTAGTGGTAGCTCACTGTCCAATAGATAAAAGAGAAAGTGTGCATCAAGTGAATGAAAAGAACAAGAAATACGTCACTCAAGGTCTGATACTGTATCCGTGGCAAGTGTGCAGCAGGTGGCCGCCCACACCTTACTGAGCACTGCGTGGCTGGGGAGCACCACAGAAGCCACCATGCCACTGCCAGAGTATCATTCTGTCCACTTGAGTTTCTTCTTTTTATTTTAAATTTATTTTTTTTATTAATTGCGGTTTATTCTCTTCGTATCCTACCTGTAGCTCCCTCCCTTGTCCCCTGCCAATCCCACCCTCCCTCTCTCTTCTCCACCCATGCCCTTCTCCAAGTCCATTAATGGGGAGATCCTCCTCTATTTCCATCTGATTCTAGCCTATCAGGTCTCATCAGGATTGGCTGCAATGTCTTCTTCTATGGCCCTGTAGGGCTGTACCCCCCTCAGGGGAAGTGATCAAAGAGCAGGCCACTGAGTTCCTGTCAGAGACAGCCCCTGTTTCTCTTACTAGGGAACCCACCTGGACACTGAGCTGCCATGGGCATCTATGCAAGGGTTCTAGGTTATCTCGACAAATGAAGCTAATCAAGGAGAACCCTGGGTAAGATGATCGATCCTCATTCAGAAAGGCAAACGGGATGGACATCAGAAGAGGAAGAAAACAGGGAACAGGAGCCTACCACAGAGGGCCTCAGAAAGACTCTATCCAGCACTGTATCAAAGCAGAGGCTGAGACTCATAGCCAAACTTTGGGCAGAGTGCAGGAAATCTTATGAAAGAAGGGCCTGTCCTGGAGGGGACAGGGACTCCACAAGGAGAGAGAAAAACAAAAATCTGGGCCCAGGGATCTTTTCTGAGACTGATACTCCATCTGAGTTTTTATTTCCAGGGTCAGCTGCCCACCAGCACAAAGCTTGTATCTTTCCCAGTGGTGCCTGGAGCTTGGGGGAAAAGGGCTCAGTGTAGAAGCAGGAAACAATACAAAGGGAAGAAAAAATAAATTGTATCACACTGTTTCTCTTTACCCCTTCTGAAAATAACGGGTTTGGGTTATAATATAATGTTTATCAGGCAAACCAAGTCTGGAATGCAAGCAAGAAAGTAAAAACAAACCAAAATGAGATCATAGGGTCTAAATGAGAAGCATCAGTCCTGAACAGAGAGGCAGCCAGGGCAAAAATCTTGATTTTATTCTTGTGTCAATAATGTCTTGATACTAAATATTTATTCCACTATCAAGGAGATTACAGGAAAACATTAGGGTGTAGAATTCTTTGTGCTTTCTTTTTTGTTCTTTCTATAAAGAAGGAGACTCCCATGCATATAATACACACTTATGTGGAAATAAATAAGAATATACAAATGTTCATAAACAATCTCATTTTTAAAAAATAGTATTTATTATTACTTAATGGGGATGAGAATGGGAGTAGATCAAAATTTATTTCTTGTTAATATGAAGCTGTTTTCTTCTCCACTTCAGTGGCCTAATTTACATGGTATAGATTAATAGTGAATTTTTAAATGTATAATATCTGTGTATATTAGCAAAAATAATATGCTTTAATGTGGTATGCTCATATGTGCCTATAACCTTCTCTGTTTACATTCACCCACCATTATCCTCCTCATCTTCCTCCCTCTTCCTGTTCCCCCTTCTTTCCTAAGAGTTT
Organism: Psammomys obesus; assembly: GCF_907164565.1. Classification (NCBI taxonomy): domain Eukaryota; kingdom Metazoa; phylum Chordata; class Mammalia; order Rodentia; family Muridae; genus Psammomys; species Psammomys obesus. The sequence continues at coordinate 44,129,299 of NW_026593286.1, read as the reverse complement.
TTCTCCTTTCTTGTCATCCCACCCTGCTAATTTGTACATGTAAAAGGAAGCATGCCTTTCTGAGCCTTATTTCACTTTACATGATGACCTACAGTTCCATCCATTTTCCTGTAGATAACATAGTCTTATTCTTTTAGTTGAAGGAAACTCCATTGTGTTTTCCATCAGCCTTTCACCCACTGTTGAGCACCTTGGTGGAGTCCCTAACTTGGCTTTTGTCTGTGATGTTATGATAAATGCCTGTGCATATTCATCTTTGCTGACTTTGAATCCTGTGTGTCCGTTCCCAGAAGTGATATAATTGTATCATATTACTGCCAAATATTTTTTTTGAAAAAAATCCAAATTCCATTCTAATTTTCATATTTGGGGGAACTAATTTATATTTCTATCAACAGGAATGACTCACATGATATCCTTGGGAGAATTTATTGTTGTTTATTTTCTTGATTACTGGTTGTTTGTTGTATCTTCTTTTCTTTTTTTGTTTATACATTTTATTTCATACAATTTCTAGTCTCATTACATCTGAGGCACATGGTTTTTCATACCAAATATTGGGCAATGAGGATATTAAGCAACTTATGTTTTCATAGTTGTCCTTTTTTGCCCACAGTTTCACTGCAATGAGAATGAACATGGGCAGAAATTAACTTTGGTTCTTTCCGATTTTGTATTGTTCACATATCTTGTGCACAATACAAAATACCTCTAAGGGAAAAGCAGGTTTTTTTTTTTTTTTTAAGATTTTAATCTATTACATATATAGTGTTCTGCCTGCATGTATGCCTGAACACCAGAAGGGGGCACCAGATCTCATTATAGATGGTTATGAGCCATCATGCGGTTGCTGGGAATTGAACTCAGGACCTCTGGAAGAGCAGCCAGTGCTCTTAACCTCTGAGCCATCTCTCCAGCCCAAAAAGCAGGTTTTGAATTTGAAGGGGAAAGAGGCCTGGATAAGAATAAAATACTACACCAGGCACAGTGTCAAATGCCTGTAATCCCATCACTCGGGGAGGCAGAGCTGGGGGTATTCATGTGAGTTCGAGGCCAGGCTGGTCTACAAAGTGAGTCCAGTACAGCCAAGGCTACACAGAGAAACCCTTTCTCAAAAAGAAGGAGAAGGAGGAGGAAAAGGAGGAGGAGGAGAATTAGAAGAAAAAGAGGAAGTGTGTCTTGTTAAAGATCTTGATACTGCAGTTTGGCTTTTCTCTCAGTTGAGAATCAGTTGTCTGGTGAGATTGAAGCTTCCATTCACAGATGAATGGAGAGATTGGTGTGTAGCAGAGGTTGTGTCTCAAGTCTTTGAGAAAATGTTGAAATGTTAATAAATAATGCAGAAAGAGTTGCCATCTGGAAATTATTGGATTCTGGCTTTCTATCATATTTCCTTTTAAAATTTTATTAAAATATAATTTCATTATTAACAGTGTCAGGGGTGGGGTCCCTCTCATGGGATGGGTCTTAAGCTGGAGCAGTCATTGGTTAGCTACTCCCTTCATTTCTGCTCCGTCTTGACTCTTGCATATCTTGTAGGAAAGACAAATTATAGGTCAAATTATAGGTTTTGTGGATGGGTTGCTGTCCTAATCTCTCCACCAGAAGTCTTACCTGGCTACAGGAGATGGCTGGTCCAGGCTCCATATGCCTTATTTCTAGGAGACTTAACTAGGGTCACCCTCATAGATTCCTGGAAGTTTCCGTCGCCTTCTATAACCACCTAGCATAACCACCAGCAGAGATACTTCACCTAGTAACTGATGGAAACAGATGCAGAGACCTACAGCCAAACATTAGGATGAGTTTGGGGAATCCCGTGTAAGAGAGGAGGAAGGATAGTAGAAGCCAGAGGGGTCAAGGACATAAGAAAACAAACACAGTCAACAAACCTGGGTCCAAAGGGGAGCACAGAGACTGAACCACCAACACAGGAGCAAGCATGGACTGACCTAGGCCCTCTGCACATGCAGTTGTACAGCTTGGTCTTCATGTGGGACTCCTAACAGCAGGAGCACAACTGTCCAAAAACTGTTACCTGTTTTTGATCCCTTTCCCCTAACTGGGCCACCTAATTTAGCCTCATTAAGAGAAGATGGGCCTAGTCTTACTGCAACTTGATATGTCAAGGCTGGTTTATATCCAGGAGAGGCCTCCCCTTTTCTGAAGGAAAAGAGGGAGGGGTGGATATGAGGAGGTAGAGAGGACAAGAGGAAGGGGAAACGTCAATTGGGATGTAAAGTAAATTAATTAATTAATTTTACAAAATATAATTGTCTCGCCTCCTCAGTTTTTTTAGGCTCACCCCTGTCTCAGATTGGTAGCTTCTTCTTCCCTGATTATTCTTATTGCATATGTATGTGTGTGTGCATGTATTTATGTGTGTGTATGTGTACACAAATAACACATTCTTCTCAGTCCACTTTTGATCTTTGTGTGTGTATGGTTTCAGGGACACTTCGTATTGGCCAACCAATTAGGAGGCTCATCCATGGGAGTGGCTAACTGTCCCTCTGTCAGCAGACATCATCTGCCTGTATTTATGAATTCCCGATAGATACAGTAGTTAAACAAACAAAAAAATACATATATCAAAAAAACACATAGGGTTAGAATAAGGAGTGACTTCCTGGGTCTCATAAAATGGCTATTTTTAAAGGACTATAAAGCCCTATAACGACTGCAGCCCTATGCTGCAGAATAGAACTTTGTGGTCAAAACCAAATGGTGAAAGGATGGTCGTGTCACAGAGGGCTGATATCCTTAAGAAGAAAAATAATACACCAGAAATAAAGAAAAAATGATTACCACGATAGAACAAAAAAAAAAAAAAAAGGGAAAACAAATGGTCCCTACAGCTATGAAATCCTTGTCTATAATAGTTAGACAAATGCAGCAATGAACTACATTGTGTCATTTTTTTTTTTTTTTTATTTCTTGGCTTCTCACTTCACCATGCAGTGTGCCCACATGCATGTAAGAAAACAGACATGGGTTTGCAGTGGGAGAGCACAGAGCCACATGCTAAGGGAAAGCTGATGATAACATATGTTAAAATGTCTTGTGTACTTGTTCTTGACACACCATCTCGTACTGGAACGGTCTTGAGCTAGGCTTGTGCGATTCTTGGATGTAGCATCATGGATGATCAGCAGGCACTCCTTGTTCTTCAGTGGGTGTGGCTAGTTGAACAATCCATGGCATATTCTTAGTACTGAGTATGAAGTATGGAGCTGTAAAAAAAGATAGATAGTAGCCGCACTTATGATTTTATTTACGATAGACAAATCATGGAAACAGCCTGTATGCCATCCATACATGAACAGAAAAAAAAATGTGAAGTATTGCTGAGCTGTAAAGAGGGAATTTTATTTTATTTTTGGGAAGATGTATTAAGCTAGAGGTCACATGGGACAGGTGAATTGAGCCAGACTCAAACTAGTACAGCTTTTTCCTTTCATTTGGATTCTAACGGAGAAAGAAAACATCATAAAAAGTTGAAGGTAGAGTTTGGGGGTTGGGTGGAGGGCATGAGAGGAAGCTAGAGGAGAAACAAGTTAGAGGAGTAAGGCTGACTATAACCAAAGCATGTGGTGTGCATGTACTGAATGCTGTAGTAAACCCAATTATTTTGTACAATTAAAGTGTGGTAATAAAAAGAGCTTGAGAATTTCTATCTGTATGAATCTCAAAAGGGTTCCAAAATTCAATATTGTTCAAACAAATAAAACCTTTCACCTTTGGTGTAAAAGGAAAATGTGAAAGCCTGTTTATGTATCTTTTTCACATATAGAAACTGTACAGTTGTAGGAAAAGGGAAACTGCTGAGATGGACACAGACGCAGGGATCAAATGCCTTAGTGTATTAATTTTGAATCATGTAAATATGTTTCCTGTCTGAAATAAGATTTACAAAAAATAATGAATCCGTGGGTGTTGGTTGTATTTGTAAGTGGCTTTGGGGTATTTGGGAATGGGCCATGATGAAAAAACATCCCTTTCAATTAACAGACATCAAGGTGCCTGTCAGATGCCAGCATGCACAGGTGCTTGCAGGTACTCATTGCTGCTTCTCTGCAGTGCTGAATAAGGCCATGCTTGCTGTTCCCTGTAAAAAGCCGAGTATTATTAATTGAGCAATTGAGTGTTGAATAGAGCACTTAAATGTTTTGATCACCTCTGACACAGAAGGAAATTTAAGAAAGTTCGTCATCTACTCACATCTCTGACACCATGTGCGGTAAGCTAGTGCCAGAATCCATCAGATTTCCATCTGCATCCAAGTCATCACCTCTGCAATTTTCAATGTTCTTAAACATTACCTATTGAAGCTTTTAAATCCAGTAAGTGCGTTCATATATAAATACCCAATTACCAAGTTCAGATTTTTGACTTATGTTTTAAAATGAAATGAACCTTCCCTGCAGCTGTGTAGTTAGAGGCAGGAGATCACCTCGGTAAGTGATGCTCACTGTTCTTGCTCAGAGCATTCTTCTCACAGTTTAAACAGAGGTATGATGCTGTGCAAGCCCCATGTACTGCCTACATCAGTGTCAGCCATAACTCTGTAGACTTCTCAAGGGGAGGAAGAGGACTGGGGCAAATGGGAATTTTCAGAGCTGGAAGAATTCCAGGGATGTTGGAATAATCTTTTCAAGAAAATAATAGTGCCTTTGTGTTAAAGCCAGGAAATGAGACCAGGAAGTCTAGAGTCCTACTTTTTTTTGAATATAAATATAGATATAACCAGATTACTTTCTAAACATTTAGCTTGGACATGGAGAATACCTTGGACTCTTTGCTAGGATTCTTCATCATCTTCAGGTTTACCCCAGCTCAAGGCAGTCTGGATAGAGAAGCTCTTCTCAGAGTGACTGCATGTGGACGCACTGGTCCAGCCCTTCCCTTCTAGTGAAGCCCGTCTGTTTCTGATGGAGTCAGAGAAGAGGTCTGGGGAAAGAAGCATATCTGCACTCTGCTTTCCTTGAGCTTCTACTTGGGAACAACAGATGGGAAGGAGACTTCTTCCATAATGAAGGTGACCTGAGCACACTGCTCCTCATCACCATTCCATGATGTGTTCTTCCCGCCTCAGATACCCAGTCATATGACAACATGGCGACAGTCTTTTCTCTTTTAAAAGTAATGCTTTTAGGTAAGACATGAAGAATGAATTTGGCATAACATTACTTCCAAGTATAACTCTGCCCATTGGCACTTCTCTTTTGCTCAAACCTGTACAAACAAGCCTTTATGGTAGTGCTGACTTGAAATAGACACTGGTGGTATGATGAGTCTGTCATTACCCAGATATGGACCTCTGCTCTGAGTGGCTGTCGGTTTCAGCTCCCCCTGCTCTTAACTTTATTGCTGAACCTGGAAGCCTTCCTCCCAAGCCCTATACTGTTATTCAGCATTCAGTCTACCAGAAAGAAAACCTTTCCATGCACTTTCTGTGAGACAAAAGTGAACAGTTTATCAAGGACAAAGGAACCGATAGGGTACTGCCTTCAAAACTCCTATTATCTAAGATTTGGAAGCTCACATTTGGAGTGTTCAGTGGATGCTAACTTTAATTTGTAATCAAGACCTCCCATTACCTCATTCCTAGGACAGAAGGTTGACAGCCTAGGCTTCTGCATTTGCATATCAGCAGAATTCGGATCCTGTCTACTGGAGGTGAGCATGGCGGTGTGTGGCCTGTCAGATGTGTCCTGAGGAAGGCCACACTGGAGTGTGGGCACAGAGAGTCAGTGACTGTTATGTTTGGACGCTGTTACCACGTTCTTCCCCTACATCCTCATTGTTCTCAGTCAAGAAAGAAGGATCCAGAGGGTGGACTTCCATCTGTAAAATAAATCACCTTACAAAGAGTCCTCAGGAGATGGGGGAAGTTAATGGAAAAGAAAAACAAATAGCATATGCACAACGGCAATGATCTTTCCTGTCCTTTTCTCTCCGTGATTGTCATGGTAGCTCCAGCCCAAAGACAAGGTCATTGTGATCTTATCCCTTTTGTTAATGATTCCAAACCATTCATGCTTTGGACCTTTCTAACTTTCCTTTCTCTTTTTTGAGAAGGGGACTTGTTCACCATTCACTGTTACACTTGGGCAAGTGACTATGCATAGTACGTACCTCACCTTTCTAAGATGCTTAGTTTCCTTCCTTGCTTCATGCCCTGCTTTATAGTTTGCCCCCCTTAGCTTGTTAAACCTCTGATCAAACAGAAATAAGCAGAAATATAATGACTTTTTTTTTTTTGCTTTTGTGTGAGTGTGTGTGAGAGAGAGAGGGCGGAGCCGAGAGTGTAGGGAAAGACAGAGTTAGCTAAGTTCTGAACTACTGCCAGCTCTTGCTTGCTTTTTTTTCTAAACATAGCAAGCAGTCCATGGGGAATAATAGACTATATCCAATCTTGCCTGGACTATTACTACACAGATTACACTACAGCATTCTCAGGGAATGTTCTCAACTGAGGGAGCTTCATGCATTCTAAATTTAAAATTTTTGGTCCTTTGTCACAAGTTTGGAGTAAGCTTGTCTTCTCACTACAGAGGGGTTAAAATGCTTCTAAATCAGATATATTAAACAAATAAGATGTATGAAACAAAAATATGTTACCCACTAAATTAAAATTTAAAAAAAAAAACACACAACAGAAAAAATCCTTGCAGGATAGCACCAATTATTTGCTGAAAGAGAATCTCTCCTGTGTTTCCAAGCAGATTAAGCAGAGTACTAAAGTGAGTCGGAGAAAGAGAACAACTGTGAGCTGGATTAGCAAGGAGGGTCTTGTAACAGAGTAGGAATTTGGAGTCGGTGTGTGAGTGATGACTATATTATTATTTTCAAAAGGTTTTCATGAAGGCATCCCAGGCTGTAACTTACTGTGAGACACAGCACACAGGTGAGAGGAGCTTTGCATGTGCTCAGCTATTGGTGCGATTCTGCTGTTGTTGCCATTTTAAAGCTGGCTTAATAGATAATTCAATAAATGTATCTATCTCTCACCTATCATCTGTCCCATTGGTTCTATTTCTCTAGAGAACCCCCATTAATACAGGAATGAACTGGGCATTTTGTACCCACTTATGATGATCTACTTTGCTTAAGAATCAAACCTTTATTTTCTAAAGATCCTTTTTCATTAGCTCAAACTTGAATGATGAACACTTCTGAACAGGCAAGCATGGTCTTCCTGTGACAAACCTGGTAAACAGCACTGTTACGGACTCAGACCAAGGGTGTTTGTAGACAGAGAATTTGGAAAGGGGATAGTTTGCTGTCAAAAGATCATCCTTTTAGTGTTTAGGACAGATAGTGACATTTCACCATGGTTTTCTCAGTTACATCACTGGCCCACATAGGCGAGAAACACTAATTCTATCCTTTTAACAATAACAGTGATCTTTATAATCCCTGTGTTAGACATTTTGTGCAAGTCTGCTTGGAGTTGACAGTTTGATAATGGTTGGATACTTTGGTGGTGGTGGTGGTAATGGTTGTGGAGGTGGTGGTGATGGTGGAGGTGGTGGTGGTAGTAATAGTGGTGGTGGTGATGGTGGTGGTAGAGGTGGTGGTGGTAATAGCGGTGGTGATGGTAACAGTAGTAGTGGTGGTGATGGTGGAGGTGGTTGTGGTAGTGGTGGTAATGGTTGTGGTGGAGGTGGCTGTGGTGGTGGTAATGGTGGAGGTGGCTGTGGTGGTGGTAATAGTGGTGGAGGTGGCTGTGGTGGTGGTAATAGAGGTGGAGGTGGTGGTAATGGCAGTAATGGTGGCGGTGGTGGGTACATACATGTCGTACAGAGTTGCAAATGCCTTTGAATTCTAAAATGTATGTCTCCAGAATCCTATAGGATCATTACCTCCAGGTATGAATTTGCAGTAGCAGAGAAAATACTTAATAGAAAAGCCTAATGGTAGCCTGTTACTTTGTTTGTATTAACTTGCCAAAATAGTTTTGTGTTACCAGACACAAAAAGACTTTCGTCTTTTATTTCTGACTATTTTACTCCTGAGTGAAGTGAGGAGTAAATCTGCTTGGACTTCATTTTATTCTAGAGAATGTCTAGGAGTCATCTGATATGCAGATGGCCTAAAACTGAAGAAGTGAGTTTCTGAGGAAATCTTGGCAGGTTAGTTTGTCTGTGTACTTGCTGACTCTTGCTAATCTTGGAGGTTTTTCCTTCTTTACTAAATTTCCAGTACAGCTGGATACTCAAGATGCTGAGGGCCACCAAAGGCTAATTAAGACACTCCTTTGTTCAGTGGTATGCTGAACTCTATTATGATGCAAATCAGAAAACAAGGCTAAGTCCTAGACCTCTTGCCAGAGTGATTTTTGACTGTTTAAAATGGAAAAAAAATCTATGTTAAGATAGAAGAAAAATTGGTTCAAATTTACACTTGTGTAAGAAATCTTAATGAGGATGTTTGAGGACTTAGGATGCTGATTGTTTTGGCTTTAATAAAGCAAGGTAGAGAGGCACGGGGAAGCCTGTAGGGGGACACAGTAGCTCGGTTGCCTACTCTGTCCCAGAGAAGAGTTTTCTAATAATTACTGCCTCTGACAAATAAGAGGAGGGTCTTTTTTTTTTTAAGGTAAAGTTAGTGTTTTATTTTACTTAAATTAGTCAAGCTGTCATTGGTTTATCATGTTACAGTCAAATATTACAACTTTCTACAGATACTAATTAATGTAGAAGTACTTGTGGTAAGACTCTAAAGAGATGGAAGAAATCAACAAAGCACACTTAACAGATGAAGTTATCTAAAGGCCAAGACAAAAGTCCTTCTTCAGCCAAACCTGCACTTTTATTTTGTTCAGATGCTGTCTTACTATTTAAATGTAGCCTAGGTTGGTTTTGATCTTACTGCATATCTGGGCTAGCCTCAAACTCGTGATCCTTTTGCCTCATCTTCTAGAGTGGCCACCATATCTGAATGAATCGTTAAACTTTTTACAGCTTTAGACTCTAAATCCTGAGGACACCCAAACATGCTGGATATATAGCTTGTGCCGCCATGTCTATTTCTGTTGCAGCAAAAGTTATTCAAACCTTGATCAGATTCCATTTAAACCACACTCCTGAAATTGATACACCATGTATCAAGACCCAAGCTCCTAAGAAAAAGACAAATTGAGGTTGGGATTTGGGGAAGGGGGCGGTGTGGTTCATTGTCTGTAAATGTCCACCACAATGCTAAAAAACAAAACAAAACAAAAAAACAACAAAAAAAAAGAAAAAAAAAACAGTTACACAGCTAAGACAAATACAGCAACATAGGACCACAAATAGAGCTCAGTTGTTGAGTGGGTGCCCAGCATGTTAAAGGTCCTAGATTTGCTCTCTGTCACCAAAAGAATAAAAATAAAAACAATATGAAAACCTTAGGAAGAAGGAAGGAATCCAGCCTCGGCTCTAACTTTAAATTGAGTTGTGTACTTCTCACACTTCACCTGGGAAATTCTCAGAGCAATTCAGGAATAATTCTAAGGCTTGTGGGGTGCTAAAATGAGAAGAGTTTTCCCCAGTGGCTTCCACATTTGCTCCAAACCACTGGTAGAGATGTTTTACTTAAACTGCATAATGCTGCAGAGATTCTACCCCAAAGTTATAGAAAGGAGCATTGGAAGCCTGACTGTTTCAGGCTTGAGTTGTCCAGGTCTACTTGTTCAAAATTGGGTTGGTCTAGGTCTTGTTGTTCCAAGCCGAGTTGGTCCAGGTCTGGTTGTTCAAAATTGGATTGGTCTAGGTCTGGTTGCTCTAAGCTAAGCTGCTCCAAGTCTGGCTGTCCCACATTAGAAGGTTTACCAGATAGCTGGAATGGAGGTTAGGATGCTCAGTCCTTCTGAGCTACACTGTTGCTGGTCTTCAGTTGTTTTTTTGTTTTGTGACATTACCTATATTTCATTCTTTGGTTTTGGGACCAGGTCTTAACCTGTTTACAGCTAAGGTTCAGAATGGCAGAAAATTCTTACATCTGCTGGAGGTTGAGGTACCTCTGCCTCTGAAACCAGTCCTTGAGTGGACACAGCTGTCCCTGAGAGAACACAGTCTGTATCTTCTATTTCTTGGCATGGACCTTGGTCTCTAACTTCTTCTCAGAACCAGGGAGGTATAGTGTGGGACTGGTAGAGGAATCAGGGCTGTCCTGAGGAGATAGGCCCACAGAGAACAGGTGAGAAGAGGCAGTCTCTGTGAAGCTTCTTAGCAGCAGATACTTGTAAGCAAGAATACTTTTCCTCAGGACCATGAACTGCAGACATTGAAGAGTCCCCAGAATTTGATGATTCCTCGGAACAGGCATATAGTGGGGACCAGGGGCATCCACACTCATGCCACTCAGAAGGTTGAGGGGAGGGGGGAGCAGTGACTTTTTTTAAAGGTTGTTTGTTTGTTTTTCTTTTTTCAGACAGGGTTTTCCTGTGTAGCCTTGGATGTCCAAGATTCTCTTTGTAGACCAGGCTGGCCTCGAACTCACAGAAAGCCACCTGCTTCCTCCTCCCCAAGTGCTGGGAATAAAGGCATGTGCCACCACACCTGGCTTTTTTTTTTTAAAGTTTTTTATTATTATTATTTTTATCAACAACAACACTGAGAAGTCAAAACTCAGTTTCTATGGGGAAAGATTTTAGAAATAAAACTTAAGATGTCCACATGTAAAATTATCAAGAAGCAAGAATGTTCTTGTTCTTTTTCTCAGAAGACTGAGAAACTAACTCGGAGGGGAGTGTTGTAATTCATGACCCTCAGCAATATCTGAGTGAGCTATCATTTCAATTAAAGGTAAACACCAAGTTTTTGAGTTAGTGATCAACATTTGCAAAATTTTATCCAATTTTAAATATGCATTTACTTGTTTTGTGTATGTGGTTGTAGTTTTATGGCTCCATTGCATTGTATGGATACATTAAAGGAAAATTTATAAGAGTTGGTTCTTTCTCTTTTTAACTATTTTTAAAAAGAATTATTTTAGTTTATTTACTTTATATCCCAAGGGTGCCCTTTCCTTCTCTCCTCCCAGTCCTCCACTTCTCTGTCTGCTTCTTCTCCCATCTCCTCTCCATTTCCCCCCAGAAAAGGGGAGGCACCTTCCACACCCCACATCAAGTCACATCAGGTCTGAGCATATTCTTATCCCCTGAGGCCAGGCAGAGCATGGCTGTCAGAGGGAAGTGATGCCATGTTTGAAACAGCAGCTCCAGGTGCCTCGTATGAAAGCCAGGTCACCCATCAGCCACATATGCGCAGGGGGCCTAGGTCCAGACCATGTATGCTCTGTGGTTGATGTCTCAGTCTCTGTAAGCCCCCACAGGACTGGGTTAGTTATCTCTGTTGGGCTTCTTGTGAGGTTCCTTTCCCCTCCAGGTCCTTCCATCTTTCCCTCAACACTTTCACAGGACCCCAGAGTTCTGCCCCCTGGTTAGCTGCAAATCCCAGCATCTGTTTCAACCCACTGCTGGGTTGAGCCTTTCAAATGACACTCAAGTTAGACTCCTGTCTGCAAGCATAGCAGAGCATCATTAATAGTGTCAGGGGCTGGCTCTCTACCATGGGCTGAGTCTCAGGTCTATTTCTTGCGCTTTCAGTGTGATAGGATCCTCAGGACTTGTCCTGGTAGAATGGCTGGGTTTTGGTGGTGTCGTAGGCCCTGTTTTTGTTGCTGGTGTTTTTGCACTGACCTCTAGCCATTTGGTTAATTCTGTTATTAGGAGGACTGGTAGTCTCTGATGGTAATAAGTCTCTGGTGTTGTAGGTAGAGCTCATAGTTCCAGTTGGCCGCAGCCCTCTTGTTTTCCTGCTGCTCTCTTATCTGTGCTTGTCTCTCAGCCTCAGGTTGGGGTGGGTCCCAGCAAAAGGCTCAGGCCTGGGAACTGCTGCTCCCTAATCCATGATGGTCTTGGGGCCGCAGATTAGGGTGGGTCCCAGGAAATGGCACAGGCTGTGGTACTGCTGTGTGGGTGTGGAGTGGGCACAGGGGTGGAACACAGAGGTCCCTGGGCAGATCTGTCCACTTTTGCTGGCAGGCTGTGGCAGGCCAGTAGATCATGGGTAGGAAGGGAAGTTGGGGGTGTCTTACCTTCTACTATCTGATCTGATCTGTGTTGGTCTCCGGGCTTCAGATCGGCATTGGTCCTGGGAAACTGTGCAAGCCTGAGAACTGGCTTGTAGAGTGTGCAGAGGAAGTGGAGCACAGAGCCCTGGGCAGGCCTGGCCACTGCTGCTGGCAGGCTAAGGCAGACCAGTAGATGGAGCGGGAGAGGGACTCTTACCTGCTCCTTTCTTATCTGTGTTGGTCTAAGGGACCACAGATCAGGGTGAGTTGGTTTTTTTATCATGTGATCCCAGAGATCAAACCTGGGCTAGCTCCGTGGCAAACACCTCTATCCCGAGTCATGTCACCAATCCAGTTTGATCCTTTATAATTACAAATCCTTCAAACACCATTCATTGATGGGCTTTCTCTGAAAGCAGCAGCGGGTTGCAGATAATTCACACTGGATAGGAGATATTTGATCATTTCCTTCTGTAGGTAGTACCTGTTCAACTGGTTGCTGATTATGACAGTTTTTGTGTCTTTGACATCATCTGGCACATTGCCAGAATACAGCTTGGCTAAACAAGGTCCTCAGCTCCTGTTTATCCTAACCATGGAAGTTCCCCAAAATGTGACAAACACTTACATAGGGTTGTGAAGGGCCTTTCCGGCCTTTTCTTTTTCTGGTGCCTTGGAATTATCCCTACATCTTGTGCAGTTTGTGCCCTTAATATCCATCCCATTCATTCCGTGTTTACTCACAACTGACTTCTTCTGCCAGATACACTACTTAACTCCCAGAAGGGCTCAAAGTGGGCTTTTCTGCCCTGTAAAAATCATAAAAGAATACAAAGAGATATAACATCCTGGCATAGTTTATAGAGAAAACAAATAAGCTTCCAAAGTCAATTCATCTTCTCTAATTTCTTTGAGAACGTGGTAAAATGAAAATGAGACTATAAACTATTACTATAAATAAGGTAAACATATACACAATACATCATAATTTAAAAATACTAGTGTACTCAAATAGGAGTTCAAACCGAGCTAGCACTACATTTGATGTGTTTTAATGTCAAATATAATGTTATTCTTTTTTACTTTCCTCCATGTCTGAAAATGGGAAATGGGTTTGAATGTTAGCAAGGGTCAGTGGATTACCATAAAAACAGTGGGTGACATGTTATGGTGGGCAGCACAATTGCCATAATTATAGGATATAGAAGGAATGTTAGCAAGATATTCAAAACAATACTGGAACAATTTAAATGACAACCACAGGGTTGTGAACATGTAAAAATGCAAATGATGATAATTATATTCTATAAAGGGTTTCTTGTCAACAAAAATTTCAAACTGTTAGCACAAGTTATAAATTATTTTGATGAGAATAAGAGGAGTTGAAGGAACATTTATATAATGTGTCTTAGAAGAAGAAATATAGCCAAGAAAAAGACATAAATAGAGAATACAGCTCTTGAGATATCTTCCTTGATAGGCAGAAGTGCAAAGCATACACATAAAATCTGTAAGTGAACTCTATGTCAGATTGGTGTGATAAACTAAATAAAACTTTGGTTTGTACATTGGAAGAATGGAAAACATCACTTCTGAAAAAGAGTTATATTTTTAGTATCTTATGGATATAAGGGCATTCATATCATATCTGGCTCTAGGTTTAGCTTTAAATCTAGTATAGATTTCTTTGCAATAGAAAGGTGGTAATTTCTGCCATAAATTTCAGTTAAAATAAATTAAAATTTGTACCAGATGAACATCATTCAAAGAGTTGGAGAATTCTGGAAAACATCATGCTTTAATACATTTGTTCTCTGTCATAAATACACCACACCTATCCATTATTTTACTTACACTCTTCGCTTTTTAACTTAATACTTTGAAATTGCAGTAGAATATTTGAAGTGACAATCACTCACTGAGAGGCACTGAAAAGTTGAAAAGGCATTGTATATATCTCTGAGCCCAGAAGAATCAAGCTCAGTGATTCACATTAGCATTAACAAAAGCAGCAGCTTCTTTCTCTGTTACAGAGTAATGGCTGCTTATAGTGACTGTGCTCTGCTTTGAACTGGCTTCATCAATTGTGGTAATCTGAATGAGAATTGCTACTGTAGGTTCATATATTTGAACACTTGGTCCCCAGTTGTTAGAACTGTTTGGGAAGGGTAAGAAGGTGTGGGCTTGTTAAAGAAGGTGGTGGACTTTGAGGTTTCAAAAGGCCATACCATTCCCAGTTAGCTCTCTCCTCTCTGTCTCTGTCCCTGTGTGTGTGTTTGTGTATGTGTGCTCACACAACGTGTATGTGTGCTAGTGTGGATCAGCTCTCAGCTACTGCTCCAATGCCATGCTTGCCTGCCTGTGACCATTCTTACTGTTGTGATAGTAATGGAATCACTCTGAGGCTGTAAACCCTAATTAAGTCTTCATTCTCTAACTTGCCTTGTTCGTAGTGTCTTATCAAAGCAATAGAACAGTAACTAAGACATTAGGGGAGTCACTCTTCTAAGCACTCTAGCTGGAAGGGCCAAGCAAATGGAGGACTGCATCCATCATGGCTGAATTGAGAAGTGTGGGTGTAGTGATAGTTGTGTCTCATTTCCTTTGGACAGTTCATCCCCCAATTATGTTTAACTTCTGTAGGAATTAAAGATAAAACTGAGCACATTGACATTCCTTCACCATTCATTCCTTTTGTTCTAATCCTTCATCAAGATAGTACTTTAGAAAGACCACAAGGATTTTTCTTAGGAAGAAATCATTTAATATGTATAATGTTATTTATTTCAAAAATGATTTCTAGGCTGTTACAAAATACTAACAGCATGCAGAACAATGTGACCCACCTTGGAATTTGCAGCAGAAATCACAGAAACGCACAGGGTTGGCGCTGGTTTGTGTGAGAAGTGGCTTTTTACCATGGGGGATAATCCGAGTGTTAGAGCTCTATGCTGTATCTGTCTTAAGTGAGCCCCAATTAAAACAAACAAACAACAACAAAAAGAAGACACAATCAAGGATTGTGGAGGGTGGGGTGTATCTAAACACAGTGATCAGTGTATACAGCTTTGAGGCTATTTCCAATAAGTGTGGGAATGATGTAACATTCTGCATATTAGAGTCATGACACTGAGTCTACTTTCCCAACTACTTTGAAAAAATATATTCTCTGGATGTTTATAATATGGTAGATGAGACAACACATGCATATAAACAAAAATACAAAGCAGGATTCATAAGCCATAGCCTTCTATCCACTAGGCATCTGGCTATGAAAACGGTGGTTATTTAGTAATTGACATTGAAGATTTTTTTTTATTACCATGATTTAGATCTTTAAATTTTTTTTTATCGAGGATCAACAGCTATGCAAAGTAGAATCAACTATTCAGTGTATCTCTGTTTCTACTTCTATCTAGTCTAAACCAATTTTGCCATTTCTTCCCAGGACTACAGGAGCACATATTCCAAGGGATTTTCTTGCTTTTGTGCACACTTCTGTACTGACTTATACAGTAAAACAGTTAGTGTTTAAAAAGTCAATCTAATTACACTCTTGATTCATATTTACAAACCCTTTACACCATGCTCTTAATGACTTTCCCTCTCTTTTGTCCATTCTCTCTCTCATTTTTTTCTTTTCTCATTGAAGTTCCATCACCCTAGACAAAGAAGCCTGTCTCCATAGAGGTGTCAAACTCTGTTACACCTGTAGCCATTGGCACTAACTGTCATACCCAGAAATCTTTCCATACCTAAAAATGTCTCAGGATTTATTTCCTTGGTTGTTCAAAGAAATAGAGCATGTAGGACATATACTTACATGTATTAATATATGTGCATCGACATGTATGTGTGTATATACTACTTTGATGCTTCTGTGATATGTTCCACTGTAAATATCTTCTAAGAATAATTAAAAAACAATGTTTACATTATATTGCAGAACTGAGGAAGTAAGAAGTGAACAGGCTCTGCTTGTAGTTTACCTATTTATTAGTTATATATTATAGTCCTTAATGTCTCCTGAGTTTAATCTCCTTCAGATATTATCATAGTCATTTCTCTGAGCATTTACTTCCTTGGCTTGGCTGTTTGATTCATAGTTCATTCCAAGAATCAGAGTTCTCATATACTTCCCAGATAAAATGCAAAGTTGTAAAAGCTATAATACTTGATTTCATATTTTTAAATTTTTATTTTTATATTAATTACAGTTTATTCACTTTGTATCCCAATTGTAGGCCCCTCCCTCAATCCCTCCCAATCCCACCCTCCCTCCCTCATCTCCTCCCATGCCCCTCTCCAAGTCCACTGATAGGGGAGAACCTCCTCCCCTTCCATCACACTCTAGCTTACCACGTCTCATCAAGACTGGCTGCATTGTCTTCCTCTATGGGCTGGTAGAGCTGCTCCCCCGTTAGGGGGAGGGGATCAAAGAGCCAGCCACTGAGCTCATGTCAGAGACAGTCCCTGTTCCTCTTACTAGGGAACCCACTTAGATACCGAGCTGCCATGAGCTACATCTGAGCAGGGGTATGAACGGACCTTAGTTGAAGTATCAGTCTTAGAAAAGACCCATGTGCCCGGATTTTTTGATTCTTTTACTTTCTGTGTGGAGCTCCTGTCCCCTCCAGGTCTTACTATCTCCCCCTTCTTTCATGGGATTCTCTGTCCAAAGTTTAGCTATGAATCTCAGCATCTGCTTTGATACACTCTGGGTAGAGTCTTTCAGAGGCCCTCTATGGTAGGCTCCTGTCTTGTTACCTGTTTTAATCTTCTTCCAAAGTCCACCCCGTTAGTCTTTCTGAGTGAGGAATGATCATTTTACCCAGGGTCCTCCTTCTTGCTTAGCTTCTTTAGGTGAACAGATTTTAGTATGTTTATCCTATATTATATGTCTAATATCTACCTATAAGTGAATATATACTATGTGTGTCTTTGTGCTTCTGGGATACCTCACTCAGGATGATCTTTTGTAGATCCCACCATTTGCCTGCAAATGTCATGGTTTCACTGTTTGTAATTGCTGAGTAGTATTCCATTCTGTAAATGTACCACAACTTCTGTTAAGGGACATCTGGGTTGTTTCCAAGTTCTGGCTATTATGAATAATGCTGCTAAAAACATGGTTGAGCAAATGTCCTTGTTGTGTACTTGAGCATATTTTGGATATATGCCCAGGAGTGGTATAGCTGGATCTTGAAGAAATGCTATTCCTAATTGTCTGAGAAAGCACCAGATTTATTTCCAAAATGGCTGCACAAGTTCGCATTCCCACTAGCAATGGAGGAGGGTTCTCCTTTCTCAACATCCTCTCTCCAGCATGTGTTGTCACTTGGATTTTCGATCTTAGCCATTCTGATGGGTATAAGATGAAATCTCAGGGTAATTTTTATTTGCATTTCCCTGATCACTAAGGACACTGAGCATTTTTTTAAGTGTTTCTCTGCAATTCAGAATTTCTCTATTGAGAATTCTCTGTTTAGCTCTGTACCCCATTTTTTAATTGATTACTTGATTCGTTGGTGTTTAACTTCTTGACTTCTTTATATATTCTGGATATCAGCCCTCTGTCAGATACAAGGTTGGTGAAAATCCTTTCACAGTCTGTAGGCTGTCATTTTGTTCTGACAACAGTGTCCTTTTGCTTTACAGAAGCTTTTCAGTTTCATGAGGTCTCATTTATTGATTGTTGATCTTAGAACCTGTGCTGTTGTTATTCTGTTCAGGACATTGTCTCTTGTGCCAGTGAGTTCAAGGCTCTTCCCCACTTTTTCTTCTAACTGGTTAAGTGTGTCTGGTTTTATGTTGAGGTCTTTGATCCACTTGGACTTTAGTTTTGTGCAGGGTGATAAATATGGTTCTACACATTTTTCTACATGTAGACATCCAGTTAGACCAGCATCATTTGTTGATGATGCTATCTTTTTACCATTGAATGGTTTTGGCTTCTTTGTCAAAAATCCAGTAACCATAGGTGTGTGGGTTTATTTCTGGGTCTTCTATTCGGTTCCATTGATCCACAATTCTATTTCTATGCCAGTGCCATGCAGTTTTTATTTTATTACTATTGCTCTGTAGTACAGCTTGAGATCAGGGATGGAGATACCTCTAGACAATATGTTACTGTACAGGATCGTTTTGGCAGTTTTGTTTTTCCATATGAAGTTGGGAATTTTTCTTTCAATTTCTGTAAAGAAATGTGTTGGTATTTTTATGGGAATTGCATTGAATCTGTAGTTTGCTTTTGGCAAGATGGCCATTTTCACTAAGTTAGTCCTACTGATCCATGACCATGGGAGATCTTTCCATCTTCTGATATCTTCTTCAATTTCTGTAGAGACTTGAAGTTTTTTTTTGAACAGGTCTTTTACTTGCTTGGTTAGAGTCACGCCAAGGTACTTTATGTTATTGTGAATATTGTGAAGGGTGTTGTTTCTTTAATTTCTTTCTCAGCCCTTTTGTCTTTGTTATACAAGAGGGCTATGAATTTTTTTGAGTTGATTTTGTATCCAGCCACTCTGCTAAAGATGTTTATCAGCTAGTTCTCTGGTGAATTTATGGGTTCGCTCATGTATACTATCATGTCATCTGCAAATAATGATACTTTGACTTCTTCCTTTCTGATTTGTATTCTCTCTATCTCCTTTAGTTGTCTTATTACTCTAGCTAGGACTTCAACTACTATGTTGAAGGGATATGGAAAGAGTGGGCAGCCTTGCCTTGTCCCTGATTTCGGTGGGATTAATTTAAGTTTCTCTCTATTTAGTTTGATGTTGGCTATAGGCTTGCTGTATACTGTCTTTACTATGTTTAAGTATGTGCCCTGTATCCCTGATCTCTCCAAGGCTTTAAACATGAATGGGTGTTGAATTTTGTCAAATGCTTTCTTGGCATCTAACATAATCATGTGGTTTTTCTTCTTCATTTTGTTTATATGGTGGATTACATTGATGGATTTCCATATATTGAACCACCCTTGCATGCCTGGGATGAAGCCTACTTGGTCATGGTGGATGATATCTTTTATGTGTTCTTGGATTCAGTTTGCCAGTATTTTATTGAGTATTTTTGCATTAATGTTCATAAGAGAGATAGGTCTGAAGTTCTCTTTTTTGTTGGGTCTTTGTATGGTTTAGGTATCAAGGTGACCATGGCTTCATAGAATGAGTTTGGTAATGTTCCTTCTGTTTCTATTTTGTGGAATAGTTTGAAGAGAATTGGAGTTAGCTCTTCTTTGAAGGTCTGGTAGAATTCTACACTGAAAAACACCTGGTCCTGTGCTTTTTTTCGAAGGGATACTTTTGATGACTGCTTCTATTTCCTTAGGGGATATAGGACTATTCAATCTATTTACTCGGTCTTAATTTAGTTTTTATAAAGGGAATCTATCAAGAAAATTGTCCATTTCATTTAGATTTTCAAATTTTTTGGTCCAGATTTCTGTAGTAAGGCCTAACGATTATTTGGATTTCCTCAGTGTCTGTTGTTATGTCCCCTTTCATTTCTGATTTTGCTGATTTGGATAGTGTTGCCTGCCTTTTAGTTAGTTTGGCTAAGGGTTTGTCTATCATGTTGATTTTTCTCAAAGAACCAACTCTTGGTTTCATTGATTCTTTGAATAGTTTTATTTGTTTCTAATTGATTGATTTCAGCCCTGAGTTTGATTATTTACAGCCCTCTACTCCTCTTGGGTTTGTCTGCTTCATTTTTTTCTTGTGCTTTCAGGAAAGCCATTAAGTAGCTTGTATGAGATGTTTCAAATTTCTTCTTGAAGGCACTTAGTGCTATGAATTTTCTTCTCAGCATTGGTTTCACTGTGTCCCATAAGTTTGGGTATGTTGTCCCTTCATTTTCATTGAATTTTAAGAAGTCTTTAATTTCTTTCTTCATTTCTTCCCTAACCCAGCTGTCATTTAGTAGCAAGTTCTTCAGTTTCCATCTGTGTAGGCTTTTTGCTATTTCTGTTGTTGTTGAGGTCCAGCTTTAGTCCATGGTGGTCAGATAGGATACAAAGTATTATTTCAGTCTTGTATGTGTTGAGGCTTGCTTTGTGACTAACTATATCGTCTGTTTTGGAGAAGGTTCCATGAGGTGCTGAGAGGAAAGTAAATTCATTGTTGTTTGGATGAAAGGTTCTGTAGATGTCTGATAGGTCCATTTGATTCATGACCTTTGTTAGAGTCATTGTTTCTTTAATTTCTGTTTTGTTGACCTGTCCTTTGTTGAGAAGTCTGCAAGTGACTGGGATCCAAATGAGAAGCTCACAGGTTGTCTGCTCTTTTCTCAGTGTAGATGTTCTGGCTTCAGCTGCCCCTCCACTCACCAATTTTCGAGTTTGAGATCCTCTGCCCCTAAGATACGGAGTGCCCTGACCACTGCCATCTTGGATTGATGATTTACTGTTTTTTATGCTCCATCTTATCTTTACCCCAAATGAATGCAAATTGAATTGCCCTCCAAGTTTATGATGAATTGTTAAGAAAGTTACCGTGTCACACACAATGGGCCAAATCTGAAGGCCCACATAACGTTTTCAGAAAGAATTACTAGCTAAAGAAGCTGTGTTTTTTTCATTTCAGTGTATTTTCTTTACATTCCAAGGGTGCCCCCTCTCTTCTCTCCCCCTAGTCCTTCATTATCCTCCTTTCCTCTTCTTCCCCTTTACCCCCAGAACAGGGGAGCCCCCCCCCGTCACCCTCTTCAACCCTCCCCACTGTATCAATTTACATCAGGACTGGGCATATTCTCATCCACCGAGAACAAGCAAGGCAGTGCTGTCAGGGGGAAGTGATCCAAAAGCAGTCAATAGAGCCCCTGTGAGAAACAGCCGCCCCACCCATCTAATCACCAGGCACTCCATTTGAAGACCAAGCCACCCATCAGCCACATATGTGCAGGGAGCCAGGTTCAGATCATGCATGTTTTGTGGCTAATGTCTCAGTCTCTGTAAGCCCCCATGGGATTGGGTCAGTTGTCTCTGTTGGGCTTCTTGTGAGCTTCCTGTCCCCTATCGACCCTTCCATCTTTCCCCCAGCACTTCAGCAGGACCTCCAGAGTTCCATTCCATGTTTGGCTGCAAATCCCAGCCTCTATCTCAACCCACTGCTGGCTGGAGCCTCTCAGATGACAGTCAAGCTAGGCTCCTGTCTGCAAGCATAGCAGAGCACGATTAATAGTGTCAGGGGCTGGCTCTCTACTGTGGGGTTAGTCTCAGGTTGGGCCAGTTATTGGTTGGACTGTCTTTGTTCTCATTTTATCTCTGCACTTCTTGTAAGCAGGGTAAAATTTGGGTCAAAGGTTTTGTCTGTGAGCTGTTGTTCCCCTCCTTCCACTAGTCCTGCCTGGCTAGGAGGTGGTCACTTCAGTCTTCATGACCCTTCCCCCTCTCCATGTTAGGAGTCTCAGCTAGACTAGCTAGTCTAATCTCAGTGAGTCCCACCCACATCCTCCCAGGAGCCTCCAGCTTGACAAAGATGTGTCCCCACTCAGTTTCCCTTCTTGTTTCCAGCCATCTCAACACCCACCCTCATTCTCCCAACATCTGATCCCCACCTATGTTTCCCTCTCCATTCCATCTCCTGCCCAGTTCCCTCTCTTCATTCTCTTCTGCTGTCTATTCTATTTCCTTACTGAGCGACATTCCAGAACGCTCCCTTGGGTCCTCCTTGTTACTTAGCTTCTTTGGGTCTGTGGATTTTAATATAGTTATCCTGTACTAATATCCTGTCTAATATCCACTTATAAGTGAGTACATACCATGTGCATCTTTCTGGGTCTGAATTACCTCACTTAGGATAGTCTTTCTTAGATTGTAGTTCAAAAACCTGTATGCCACAAAATTGGAAAATCTAAATGAAATAGATTGTTTTCTTGATAGATACTGCTTACCAATGTAGTAAAAATTATTGTAAGTGGTTTTAACTTTCATTCTTCTACTTCCATTCTATTTCTCATGATATTTCTGTAATTTCTTGGCAATTTGCCCTTTTTTTCTTACTTAAGGTTGTAGGATAATCCTTTTTTTCCATTAAGATGTTCAAATCTCTCAAAATTGTGGTTTGGTTTTTGAATTCTAGAAGTTTGACCTGAAATAAGCTTTTAGTTTGTTCCTGATTTCTTGTAAGCACAGTTGTTCTTTCTTATCTTACCGAACCATTCAACTAGTCACTGATTCCCTTGTTTGTGCAAGCAGCAATTGTACTATGTATCAATTTCTGTTATAGAAGATTTTAGGTCATAGTCACTGTTCTTTTGCTGTGAAGAGATACCGTGACTAATGTCACTCTTTTAAGTAAACCACTCAGTTGGGTCTTACTTGCAGTGTTGTATGAGTCCATTTTCATCATTGCAGGGAACACAGCGTACACATGGCACTGGAGCAATAACTGTGAGCTACTTCCTGATCCCCAGGTCAAGACAGACAAGCGGCCTGGCATGAACTTTTGAAACCACCCAAGGGGCATACTTCTTCCAAGAAAATCATACCTACTCCAACAAGGCCACAACCTCCTAATATTTTAATCTTTCTCAAATAGTGCCACCCCCTGATTACAAAACATTCAAATATAAAAGGCTATAGCATCCATTCTTTCTTAAAGCAGAACACATCCTAATCCTAGTTTGGAGATAGCAATGGGAACTCCTACCTTTAAGGTTTATACTTCCTCATTTCAGATTTAAGATGTAATGGTACTACTTATGCTGTAGCTGAACCCAATCATCTACTTGAAATAAATATGTTATGTATCCTTGGAATTATAAAATATAAGTGAAATTATGAATATGGTAAATAAGGGACTAGATTTTCAAAGTTTTGCTTAGATTTATCTTGTGGTCCTGTGACATTGAAGTTGTATTTTCAAACTACATCCTCACTGGTACATGGCATACTACATCCTCACTGGTAATTCGAAAACACTAAAACAAGCTAGTGCCTCCAGCAAAATTATGCAAAGTGGATACTTGCTCTTTCAATGTATAGGTAGGTACTCTTCTAGAGAAAGTTTGCTGCAATGTCTTACCATATTTGTTTATACAAGAAAACTTTTTTTCATATATACGGTTCCCTGGATGCCCTGGTACTAGCTCTGTACACCAAACAAGCCTTGAACTCTTTTAAGGGAAACATGTAACAAATAATCTTATACTTCATGTTTCCTAACATATGCATGAAAATTCCTTCACACAAGAGCTTAAATTATCTTCTAACTTGATGTTACTTTTTTCTACAACTGACAAACAAAAACTCAATCCATGTCCACATTAGAGCATTATGCCAAGGGTAGACAACTGTGTAAGAGAATTCACTATGCCTACGTACATACCTTGTATACCATAAATATCATCATACATTAGTATTACCATAATCTTCCATGGAAGAGCAACTTGGTGTTAGTGGTATGGTTCAGTCCCTGCTCAGCTGGTCTAATGGCCAGCCATTTAGTTTTAAAGACTCTTGTTGCTCTTTAGTTGTACCAGAAGTAACTGTCAAAGAAAAAAATATATAGCAGCAACAACAACAACAAAAAAAGAAATCTCTCCACATGGGTTCAAGAAATTAAAGAAAACTTGAAGGTTCTGGGTAGCAACATTACAAGGGAGCAGGATAAAGGGATAGTTGGAACTGGCTTCCTCCTGGCTCTGTTAAAAGTCTAATGGATAATCATTAGACTTTATAATATACATGAGAAATACATTGCAAGTCTGAGGCTACATCAACAATTTTGTCAGATAAGATTGCTGAATGTTTATAAAACTGAAAAACAGAAATTTCTGGATTATTACCACAGACATTTTTAGAGTAGGGATCCCTCATCTTCATTACAGTTTGTGGGAAATTGGGCACGATGCTCACTTTCTTTTCTTACGCTACATTTCAAGGTGTGTTTACTTTAGAGCCTATATATCTTTGGAGTCCAATACCAGTTTGGGCTACTTGTGGCAGCAAGAGCATTGACCTCCTCTTTCTCCTTATTCAAGATATGGCTTTACTATGTAGACCATGATGGATAGGAACTCACTACATAGCCCAAGCTGACCTTGAACTCATCATGATTCTCCTGCCTCAGTCTTTTAAATGCTGGAATTAGCAGTGTGTGTTTCCTACCCAACTTACTTGTTAGTTTCTAGTTAGGTGGACTGTTTTCTAGTTGGGCATAGTTAAAGCTAGGGATCTTTATCCTATAATTCTAGTCTGATTTTATTTTCATAGAGCATTTCATAGAGGGGTCATCTACTGAAACACCTTTTGGGGCTTTAGTTCATCAGATGGTGATAAAATACAATGGGCCTAACAATGATAATGACAATCTGGACACAATACTTTGTATCACTGGTTCTTAACTGTTGTTAAGCTATAGTTGATAATCTAGGACCAGCTCTATGTTAAAATTAAAGAAAAAGCAAGAAGCCATTCTCCTTCATTAGAGCTAAAAGTGAAATGACCTGGAATTTATTTCCTGCAGGCTTTGGTCTTTCTCTGATGCCTTTGCAGGAGTCAGTGGCTACAAAGAAATCAGGAAGCATAAGGCCTGGATAAACCCAAAACATAATAAATGAGCCTCAATGTATACAGTATATAGACCCCAAAGGAACCATTTCCTTATGTTTTGTCCTATCTAGAAATGCAGCCTCATTTTCATGGTCTTTAACACCTATCTTAAGTGCTAATCATTCATTCACCTAAGTCAGATGCCAAGCCTTCTCTAGTTTGAAATTAATAGTCCATATATTTTAATTATATTTACCACATTGTTTTCTACTGAATGAATATAAAGCTGTGCATCTATTTATGACTTCAATGTATTTAGTCATTCATTAACTTATTTAAGTAAAATGTATGGTCATTTAAAGGGAAATATTAAGGAAATCATTCAGGAAACTATAAAAAACATAGCAAGTATTAGAAAAAAAATGGCTCCAATTAATTATTACGTACTGAGCATCCTATGCCAAATAAAATGTAACATTTAACATTGCAGCAAAAAAAAAATTACTAGGTTCAATGATCATCACATAAGTTGTGGGTTTTCCAGTTTTTAATTGTGACTTTGGCAAGTGTTTCTGTGCCTCAGTTCTCTTTCTTTTTATTTTTTTATATTAGTTACAATTTATTTCCTTTGTATCCCAGCTGTAGCCCCTCCCTGTTTCCCTCCCAATCCCACCCTCCCTGCCCCTCTCTAAATCCACTGATAAGGGAGGTCCTCCTCCCATTTCATCTGCCCCTAGCTTATCAGGTCTCTTCAGACCTGGCTGCAATGTCCTCCTCTGTGGCCTAGGAAGGCTGCTCCACCCTTGGGGGTGGGGGTGGAGAGAGAAGGTCAAAGAGCCAGCTATTGAGTTCATGCCAGGAACAGTCCCTGTTCACCTTACTAGGGAACTCACTAGGATAATGAGCAGCCATGGGCTACATCTGAGCAGGGGTTCTAGGTTATATCCATGCATGGTCCTTGGTTGAAGAAACAGTTCATAGCAGCTTTATTCGTAGTAGCCAGAACCTGGAAACAACCCAGATGTCCCTCAATGCAGGAATGGATACAGAAATTGTGGTACTTTTACACAGTAGAATACTACTTAGCAATTAAAAAACAAGGAAATCATGAAATTTGCAGGCAAATAGTAGGAACTAGAAAAGATCATCCTTAGTGAGGTTTCCCAGAAGCAGAAAGACACACACGGTATATCTTCACTTTTAAGTGGATACTAGACCTATAAGATAGGATAAACATACTAAAATCTGTACACCTAAAGAAGATAAACAAGAAAGAGGACCTGGGGTAAGATGATCAATTCTCACTTAGAAAGACAAATGGGATGGACATTGGAAGTAGGAGAAAACAAGTAACAGGACAGGAGCCTACCACTGAGGGCCTCTGAAAGACTCTACCTAGCAGTTTATCAAAGCAGATGCTGAGACTCATAACCAAACTTTGGGCAAAGTGCAGGGAATCATATGAAAGAAGGGGGAGTTAGTATGACCTGGAGAGGACAGGAGCTCCATGAGGACCAAATATATCTGGGCACAGGGATCTTTTCTGAGACTGTGCCTCAATTTTGTTATGTATAAAAACTGGAAAGCATAATTTCTATCTGAGTTACAGAAAATCAAACTGTACCAAAGAGATCTCTAACATTACATGCTATTTTTAAAAGTGTGTAGGAGCCTATTTCACAAACTGGTTCATCATAGCTTAGATTCATGTGGAATTTATCCACATCACATATGTTTGGGGACTCAACGTGTGAAGTATCTGATTTGGTTCTTCACAAACATCTCAGTGAAGCAAACATTAAATTTTGTATCCAGGCTTGATGTATTTTTACAAAAACATCATTCAATGTAGAAATGTGCAGGGAGAAACCTACACTGATAAAGTAGGTTTAGGTTTACAGGTGTGCTTATAGATGTATTTTTTGTGAAGTTAAGCTATAGCCCTAAACATGAACAATGAGCAAGAGACAGCCTGGAGGAAACAAATGACATTTCTTCCAAGGTAACCTCATGTGTGGGAATTCTGGAAGACAGACATTGCCAAATGATAGCCATAGCTTAGTGGACAGAGAAGGAAGTGAAATGTGATATCCTTAGTGCCCAAGCGCAGGTCATCCAGGGCTTTGTAGGTCATGGTAAAGGACTTGCAATTCATTCTAAATGCTTTGAAATACCACTTCATTAAATATATATATATGTAAAATTTGTTTCTCTGTGTTCATAGTGCAATTGGGGGAAATCAGGAAAGTCCACTCGAGGGATGAGAGTGTACTGTTGGACATGATGTCACTTTGCAACAACCCTTTGACTTTCTCCAATATGTGCTTTAGTCCTTTAAGCCCTTATATATTACCTCAGATGGTTTATACATCATCTATCACCCCCAAGCCCCATGCTTCATGCTCTGCTGCAGAATTTTTATCCCTCCTGCTGCCACATTGACCCTTGATAGGTTCTTGAGTAGAAACCTATTTTATTAAGTCCTAGAACTGCCCACAAAACGTAAGTGTTTCATAAATATTTGTTAAATGGTAAATATATGTCCAGGGGTTCTTGGCAGTCAACTACCTTCAGAATTAAGAAGGTACTTTTAAAATCTCTCCGTCAGAACCATGTCCCCGGGGGCTTCCACTCACGCTGCTCATTGTCTTTACTGTAGAAGGTGCTGGCTGATCCTGATCATTTAATGCTGAGAACCAAGGAAGAGGTATAAACTGCAATAGTTAACTGGTCTTAACGTTATTTTAAAAATAATTAACTGAGGAATCTACATTTGTTGGCACTGAGGAACACCGCACTGTGACATTTATTTTTTAATCTATTATGTATTCTTTGGCAATATCATACATGTATGCAATGTATTTTAATCACACACACACACACACACACACACACACACACACCTCCAGCTCCTCCTAGCCTTTATTACTGAGTCCAATTAGTGCTTCTAATGTGGACATGGGTTTAAGGTTAACTGCTGACTCGTGGGCAACCTATCAGGGGGCAAATCTCTGAAAAAAACTGATTTTCCCTACCCCCTGCATCCCCAGTAATCAACTACTAAATAGTCTGCTATTATGGGTGAGGCTCAGCCCCATTTCCATCCATGATGAAATTTTGATTGGCTTTATCTGAATGGTGTGATATTTCTTATCCAGGTGAGTAGTTTGCACTGAAGAGGTTCTTCTAACTAACTTTCTGATAGATGACTCTCTTCACTGGACAGGTGGAGTATGAGGGCTTTCATTCTTTTAAAACAGCTAAGGACTCCCAAAACAAGGAAGGAATTAGACCACATTTTCTTCAAGTTTTGTATTCAGAAAGCCTGGAGTGGTATAGTGTTTAAATGTTTTGATTTTGTAAGAGGAAAATCTTGTTTAATTCTATAATAATGTGTATATTATAACATGATTTTAAGGCACCTGATTCAGACTCAAAACTAGAATGTTGAAGATAATAACAATAAACAAAAATCAAACCAAACTGGGCTTAGGGCCCAGGAAAACTCGCCAGATGCCAAGAATTGGGCAAGCAATAAACTAATTATAGAAATGAGGCAGGAGTGGATGGGACTATAATATATACTTTATAGCATCATCTCTGCTGACGAATTTTATGGAGATGTTGGTCACTGTGGGTGGAGTTCCTGGGGAGTTCATTTCAATGACAAAGTTTCCATGGATTGCCTTCCTGACATGTACGTCATAAGCATGGAGAAATATACAGTGCTCCTCCATTGTGTGAGAGCTTTTATAATGCTGTAAACTATTTGGAAACAAACAGACCAGAAGTAAAAATAGGCATTCATAACAGCTGTAACTAAAGTTAAAAGGAGAGTTTGCAGTTTCCCAGGATACTGAAATGCCATATGATTTACATAAACAAGGGAGGAAATCCTCTTAGTGTTCAGGGGTGTGTGTCTAATACCACGTCTAATACACATGTTTCCTGTTATTGAAAAATAGTCTTTAATATTTTAAGAACATTTTAGGGCCTGACTATATTCTGGGCGTATTGTTTCTTTTAACAAGAAAGTATAAGAGCAGAGTACAAGTATCAGGAGAAGCCTATTCCAGTCCCGTTTTCATCACAGGAGGAATGTGTATGTGTGGAAAGAAATAATCATTCCCAATGCTTTAAAAGTTCTAGAGCACTGGTTTTTAACTTTCTGAGTGCTGCAACCCTTTAATACAGTTCCTCATGTTGGGGTGACCCACAACCATAAAATTATTTCTGTTGATATTTCATAACTGTAATTTTGCTACTGTTATGAATTGTAATGTAAACGTGTTTTCTGGTGGTCTTAGGTGACCACTGCGAAAGGGTCCTTTGACCTCCAAAGGGATCATGAACTACAGGCTGAGAACCACTGGGCTAGAGGCTGTTATGACAGGCCATTTGTGATCAGAGATTGAAGCATTTCCTGTAATTGAGGTATTGAGGGAACGGTAGCTTTCTAACCACAGAAGTAAATGGAATTTGTGTGAAATATCCAGAACCTTTTATCCAAATATAACAAGCCAAAGCATTACTTTATGTCTAATAACTGGCTAAATTCAGGTTAGGAGCAAAGGGAGATTGTGCTAAGGCCATAAAGACACTTCATTCTGGGGCCTTACTTTAGTCTGGAGTCTCACCACAGCTACAGGAAGAGTGATCTCCTTTGGCTTCTCTCTTAGGCTCTCATACTTCAATAATAAGCTGTAGAATACATGAGCCATGGAGGCCTCTTTAAAAAGTGTGTGTGTGTGTGTGTGTGTGTGTGTGTGTGTGTGTGTACCTGGAGCTAAAGTTACTGGTAATTGTGAGTCTCCCAGTACTAGAAACCAAACTCATGTCATTCAAGAGCAGCAAGTCCTCTTAACCGCTAAGCCATCTGTGCAGCCAAGTAGAGGATTCTTCTCACCAATTTTAGAGCAAGTTCTTTCTCTCCCTCATGCCTGGAGTTTCTTTTTGCCATCTGCTAAGTAGCTGCACAGTCATTAGAAACAAGGGGAAGACACTCCCCAGAAGCACACTCTTCCTAAAGGCAATGGCTGGGATAAAACACTGCAGTGGGTGGAGTTTAGGGCTTTCCCCAGCTCCTTCATGGTTTTGCTCTTTATTCTCATTGACTTATACACACAGGGCTCAGTACCTCATTAGAAAGCCTTGTCAAGATCAGTAATTACCTTCTCCATCATCCTTGGGACTTGAAATCACAAAACAGGCAAATGCAGAAATGTCTGGGATGACTGTTTACCAGTACCTGTGCTTACCGTCTCCTCAGAGGTGATGCTGCCCACCTGCCTGCGGAACCAGCCATGAATGTGCTCAAGGTGGAAGGACTGTCCTGGTCCTCGGGTTTAGTTACTAAAAGAATTCACGTTGGAGTTATGCCCAGGATGCCAGGCAGATAGTCTTAATCAAATGCAAATTAGATACAAACTGGGTCATGCTATAAAGTCAAGTCTATCACTGAAGCGTCAGTATTTACAGTGAACTATAAAATTGGAAATAAGCCTGGGAGCTACCCCAAGGAATTGGTAACCTTCCCCTCACTTAAAAATTCAGCCTTCCTAATGAGCCCTACCTGATATCTGACGGCCCTGTACACTTCTTTCCCTGAGAGCTGTAACTGTGCACTTGTAGCCTTCATTAAATTACTTGCTGTTATTCAGTTAAGATATTTTTCGGTACAGTTGTATAAATTGAATGTAAGTGAAGCAACAATTGTATTATAAAGTGCTTTGGGAGGAGAAGTTATAACTTTTTTTTTCTCCTGCATTCCCCTCTCAGCAAAACAGTCCCCACCTTCTCTCCAGCATTTGCACATTTGGCATCATATAAAAATAATACTGAATGAGGAAATCAGCCAATTTGCCTGCCCACTAATCTGAGTGGGGTTTTTTTCTTGTTGTTTTGACAGTAACAAACAAGAAACCCACGCAGGCATCTATCACGAAGGTCAAGCAGTTTGAGGGCTCCACATCATTTGTCCGAAGATCCCAATGGATGCTTGAGCAGCTCCGCCAGGTTAATGGTATTGATCCTAATCGGGTGAGTGAACTTTCTAATGCTGAGGAAAGGAATTCTCCTCACAGGATGACTCTGCTTTAGCACAGTGGGGGTGATGTTAGTTAGAATCACTCTTACAATGCTCTTTATATTTCAGTCGTGTGATTAAAACTTCCCCAGATCTTTTCCTTTTCTAAGGGAAATTATAAATCTTTCATATTTGGTAGAGGAACCCAAGATAATGCATACAGAAAAATGCTGTCTCCAGCAACGTTTATTAATACAGGGCAGAGTTCAAAGAATTGTGTCCCTGGCTATCTGTTTGAAAACCCAAGGCTTGTCAAAGTTTCATTTGCCTCCTAATACCAATAAATTAATGGCACTTTAATGAATTAGGATTCTAACAGAAATAAATATGTTATGGTGTCAGCATCTACTCAAAAGACCCATTCCCTTTTGTGTGTACACATTACAATATCCCAAGATATCAGAGAAGTCCTGAAGTAACAAGGGGAATTTCTTTTTGACCTTGCATAAAGAAATTAACAAACAACAATGCTGAAAACTTAAAGGAATACTTTTTTTCTAGTAATTGGGCAGATACTATATGGTCAGATCTCTTGACTACTGCAATGCTACTATCCTAGGGTAAATACCTAAATACAGTACAGTTTTATTTTCTTGATAGACACATGCAAATTCTCCATGAATTTGATTCCTGGCAAATATGAATTTATGGTCCATTTATTTGGGGAAGGGTATTGTTTAGCCTTTATGCATCTTTTGGCAGGGCAGAGTTCAATGCAGAAGTCTGTGAAGGTCATGATCAATAGTTATTTCACTGTCTTTTCCAGGATTCTGCAGAGTTTGATTTGTTGTTTGAAAATGCCTTTGACCAGTGGGTTGCTACCACTGCCTCAGAAAAGTGCACCTTCTTCCAAATCCTCCACCACACCTGCCAGAGGTACCTCACAGACAGGAAGCCAGAATTTATTAACTGCCAGTCCAAAATTATGGGAGGTAAGTGGGGACTTACACCAACTGTTTTAACTATCCCATTTCCTGACACTTATTTTCATATAAGAAACTGGATGTTGAGCAAACATAATTAAAATCAAACAAAAGCATCAAAATTCTCAGAATTGACATTAAAGATATTTTATATCACATCTACAGGCAAAGACATACTTTCAATCTTCTACTAAAGCTTGTCTTTTTAGAAAACACTATCTACTTAACTAAAGTGGTTTGTACTATGAGAATAAGCCTGTGCTTCCGCTAGAAAAGCTTTTCAGTTTGATCTCTTTGCTCCCTTTGCTACAAAATCTGTTTCAGAACTCTCTTCCGGGTTCCTTCCTCCTATTTTTCTCAAGATGTTTTTCAAATTCTTCCTGTTACTGACCTTACTGTCCTTTCTTGTATTACTTTTTTTTTAATCACTGAATTAAAATACTTGACAGAAACAACTTAAGAGAGAGAGGATTTATTTTGAATCATAGTTCAGAGGCATACAGCCCATTCACGGTGAGAAAGACTCTCAGAGTTAGGGTGCCTAGAACAGCTGGGTCTGTGAGGCAGAGGTAGCCTGTAACCTTCAAATTTGTCTATTCCCCTAAACATAAGGTTCCGCAGCTGCAAATACACGAACTGGAGATGGTTTTTCCATCACATGAGCCTGTGACGGGCACTTCACATTCAGACCATAACATTTTCTATTAAAAGCCTTTCTTCTTCATTCAGGAACAACATACAAAGGTGAATTAGTATTCTAAGCCAGGCCTCAGAGGCAAGTATTGGCACTGGAAACAAAGAAAAGCATTTAAGGGTGCCACATCTTCCTTTCAACTGGCAAGGCTTCTGGGAAACCCAAATTGCTGAAAATGTAGACCTTGCCATCATCTAAATTAGGGGAGATTTTTTCTTTTTTTATTATCATTTATTACAATTTATTCAATTTCTTTCCTTGCTGTGGCTCCCTCCCTCATCTCATCCCAATCCCACTCTCCCACCCTCTTCTTCCCCTATGACCCTCCCTTAGTCCACTGATAGGGGAGGTTCTCCTCCCCTTCTGTTTGACCCTAGCCCATCAGGTCTCTTCAGAATTGGTTGCATTATCTTCCTCTGTGGCCTGGCAAGGCTGAAACCACCACCCCTAGGGGGGAGATAGTTTTTAACATTGGTCTTTGCACTGACCTAGTTCACTGATTTAAAAAAGTATGTTGTTGTTTTTTTAATTTCTATATTATTAATTACAATTTATTCACTTTGTATCCCAGCTGTAGCCCCCTTCCTCATCTCCTCCCCATTCTACCCTACTTACCTCTCCTTTCCCTGTGTCCCTCACCTAGTCCACTAATAAGAGAGGTCTTCCTCTGCTACTATTTTACCCTAACCTAACCTAACCTAACCTATTAGGTTAGGTACCCTAACCTAACCTCATCAGGACTGTTTGGATACTCTTTCTCTATGGCCTAGTAAGGCTACCTCACCAGGGGAAGGTGATCAAAGAGACAGCCACTGAGTCCTTGTCAGAGACAGCCCCTGCTCTCCTTACTAGGGAACCCATGTGGAGACTTAGCTGCCCACGGGCTACATCTAAACAGGGGGTCTAGGTCCTCTCTAAGCATGGTCCTTGGTTGATTCATCAGTCTCTTCAGGACCCCCTGAGCCCAGGTTTTTTGACCCTGCTGATCTCTTTGTGGAGCTCCTGTTCCCTCCAGAGAAAAGTATTTTTTAATGTGCCAATTTTGTCATCACCAAATACTAAGAGATGGTCTCATTAGAGGTGTCGCAGCCTCTTCTTGGACTCTACTTTTCTGTGACTGTGGGATACAGCGTGTTGCTCTGTGCTAACAACTGATATACTCATGCTTGCTTTGCTACTTGTCTTTGCGATGTTGTATTGAGAATACACGTCTACTTCATTGTCACCTCTGTGGCTATCCCCATCTCAGTAACCTTGGAAGATCTTTCTTATGCATCAAGGCAGTCCTATACTGTAGCTCTCCTGTTCAGTTCTAGAATATGTGGGATGATGGGTGGCTTGTATTTTCTTTAAGGAGCCCACTCCATACTGCATGAAACCGAAAGATTGGTTTAAAAGGGAATATCAAACACTTACCTATTTGGAAAATATAATAGGATCTATTCCCTGCTGTGTTTTTGCTACTGGTAACCTTTCCAGTTAATTCAGATTTGAAAGCCCGTCCTTACCCAATTTGGTAAATGGGCAAAATACATTGTTTTAGGACCACTTGTGGCTATTTTCAGTCAGTAGCAAGTTGTCTAGCAAAGCAACCTTTAACTCAGTCTTCATCAGAGTGGGGTTTCTGTTTTGACATGGTATCAGTTGAACATTTTTTTCACTAACATTGGTATGTTCACTGGCTTGCATAGCTGGAACCCCTGTGATTCTTGGAGAGGACTCTCCCTGACCACTGATTGTGGTCTTTATATTCTTTACATTTATATCTTCTTTATATTCCGCACTGAGAATGTAGAAACCAGAAGGAGACCCACTGTCATGGTACCCCCGCATCTCTCACATGTTCTTCATTCACCTAGAATATATTCACATTTCTCGCAAGTTATATCCAGCTGGGTCTATTGGCTATTCGCCCTAACTTCTATTATCTTTTATTGCCTTGTGAACCCCAAAGATGCAGCACTAAAATGGAAATCCATATTTCTAATGCTAAGCAGCTGGTATTTATATTGATAAAACTAGACTGCATTTTTATAGTCAAAATAAATAATTAATGAGATCAGACACCAAAACTAATTTTGCTTTCTCTGACTCTAGGTATTTCTTTTATTTCTCTAGATTTTTAGTTTTCCCAGATGTAGTACCTGACAATTGACTAGAGGAGTTCAGTTCTATTATTGTGATGATCTATAATTCCTAAGGCATAGCTTATTGTCTAATTATTTCTTGTCTAAGGAAGTCAATAATTTATTGGGTTAAACATTGGCTGCTCCTACATTCCTTAGGAGAACAAAAGAGCTGTTATTGAGCATGTCGTAATTTGCTGGCAGTGTGTATGTCTCTAATGAATCGAATCTGTCTTATTCAAACAGTTGTGTGTCTTTGATAACAGTTATATCAACACAGTCTAATGAATTAGTACTCTTATTACACTTTCTTCCCGTTACAGAATTCTGAAATTTAAAAATGGTGTTTCTTGGATCACTCTTGTCTGACCCCTTTCCTTTTGTAAACTTTTTCCATCTTCAGATTAAACTCTCACTAATTTCACAAAATCTTTTCTTAGATTTCTTAAGAGTCACAAAATCTTATTTTTAGGTCACAAGTTATAGATGCAAATATTCATTTTACTTTGACATAAGAGAATTATGCGATTTTTTTTTTTTACAAAACTTATTGCTGTTGGTATGCTGCCCTTCAACAATCTCTTTACATGTGTTATCTTACCTTGCATGAATGCAGGCTTTGGAAATATGTTTATTATCTCTATGAAAAAGGAAACAAAATCAGAGTTATTAGTTAGCTAGCCATGGATCATGTCATCAGTCAGAGACAAAGATAAGAATCCAGCAATGGGTTGCATAGCTCTATAGACATCTTCCTTAGAGAATGCTGCATGGCTTTGGGATAACTGGTGCTCCATGGAGTTGTTCAGGAATTGTTGAGAAATTTTTAATCAGAACATTCTTGGGTTTTCAAAGGGGTCTGGATAAGGGGGATGAATTAGAGACTGCGGATAGGTTTAAATGTCTTCCTTGCCACTTCATGGATATGTAAAATTTTCTACTTTTTGTCGTAAGGACCTTTAAAATCATCTCACTCTGTTGTTTGTATTTTTTTTGTTTTGAGGTGGGGCTCAGGATTTCAGTAGATTAGACAGTCTATAGCATAGATGGCGCCGTTGTGTCCATATATCCACTGCCTCCTAGAGAGTCCACATTAGCTCCAATGCCATGCTTGAAAACTGAGGCCCAGTGGTAAATGACATCAAGGTCAAAGAGCGTTTGCTGGTTCCCTGAACAACACTTTCTTTAATGCCAGTTCAATATAAGGTTATCATCAACAGTCCATGCCATCATAGCCCTACATTTATCAAATATGAAGGCCATGTGATTGTGTATGTGTGTCTATATGTGTGTTTCTCACGGGGAAGGTCAGTTATATAAAAGTAGTTTCTTTGAAAGAATCAAAATTCTCTCCTCCAAAATGATATTTCCTTAGCCCCAAAGGAAAATTGGAGACATTTTAGCCTTCTTGTGCTAGTTCATGTTCTTGATAAAGATGTGAGTAAAGTCTACATGGCAGTTGAAGGCTCTCAAAACATGGAAACAGAGCACTATTCTCTGAGAGCTGTGAAGGGGGACATGATGGCATCTCATGTTTTCATGAATGTTGCTTTTCTGGCCATCTTCTTATCTCTATATAGCTGAAGAACCAGTGAGGTAAGAAAGCATTTCCGGACTCATTCCTAGCCTTTATATACAACCCTCTCATTCATTAAAGATAAGTCTCTCTTCAAAATTAAAGCCTTCTGTTTAGTTTTCTGGTTCTTAAAAGTACCTAGCAAACCACACAGATTGAAGACAGGAGTGGGAGCAAGTTATAGCTGCTAAAATGTAACATGATATCGTGATAGGGATGCCTGAAGTTGAAGTATCAAATTCCCATGAGTTTGATATACTTCTGACATCATAACTTTTCTTTTTCTCTGTATTTATTTTAACCTGAAATGATAGTACAAGTTTATACCCCTGGTAGCATGTATTCTTGAATCTTAGGCTCCTGAGGAGAAACTTTCCATTAGGTGATTATAAAGAAACAGTCAGCTCCAAATAGAACATTCATTTAAATAATGAGTATTATATTTTATATTCATTCAAGATCCAAAGTCTTAATTTACTTCATTACCCTTAGTAAAACATGAGTACGTTCCAGTGCCTCCGACTTTACAACTTTTTTATAAGGTGTTTATAACTTCACCAATTATATTGATGGCTGATGACCTTTGTAGATACCTAGTGTTTTATGCTTCAGTTTTGGATTTTTAAGTCTTTGCACAACACAGTGAGATATCTTTTGAGAGAGGACTCAAGTCTAAACACAAAGTTCACATATGCTTCATAAACACCTTGTGTCCACAGCCTGAAGGTAAATCTCTGTAACAGTCTTAATGACTTTGTAGATAAAACAGAGTTTATCAGTGGTGAAGAAAATCTTCCCCTTAAGTACCCTGAGCAACAGGAGAGGGGCTGGGAAGTTTTCCCTTAGGGATTCTGAGCAACTTTAATCTCACACCTGTTTTTCCCTCTACCCCATCACAAAAATAATATTGGAGCATTTCGCATGTAATATATTGCCTGTGCTCAGAAAGTTTTAGATTTGGAAGTAATTCTGTGCTGCAGATTTTCAGATGAAGGATATACTATGAACTACAGATAACCGGCTGGGTGTTAACAACTTCTGTGTTGAAACCACAAAGTCAGTGCAAGTGGAATACTAGTTTAAATGATATAAATTATTTATGGAATAAAATAATTTATTCTCAAGGTGAGCATGCACTGAAGTGTATCTTGGAATTATTCCTGAATGCCAGGTCCAAAAGCCCTGACTAACTGGTTCAATTCCTTCCTAATTGTTTACTTCTTGATGAGTCATGTTCCAGTGGCTTTTCCTACTACTGTATGAGGCTCCAGCATGCACATCTTCTCATTGACTTCACAAGTGGTTCCTCTGCAATGACCATGTGTTGGGCTCTGAACTATCTGTGGAGGTACACCCACAAAGTGGGCATTTTCAACACTTTGATTAACTTTTCTGGTAGTCATCAGATGTAAAAAAAAAAAAAAAATTGCATATCAGCCAGCTGATAGCCATACTGCATTTTAAAGGCTGGCTAGTACCTGACAAAGAGGGACAAGATAAAATAAGTTTTCTTTTATTTTCCAACAGTTAATCAAGACAGTTTTCTTTCTATTAACTATATTCAGAATTTAGAATGTGGCAGATTGTTTCTCCATGAAACAGCCTATTTGAAGGGCCATATATTTGATCAGTAGCAAAAATTATTTCAGACACATTGCCCTTCTGCATTCACCTCTTCAAATGATGGTAGAAAGCCCAGACTTCTGAGCACTATTGGGATTCCAGGAACACAGGTGCCTCCAATGTCTCCTTCATCTCAGACTGGCCTCTGTCTGCCCCTCCTGATTGGTATGCT
Source organism: Psammomys obesus (assembly GCF_907164565.1). Taxonomy (NCBI): domain Eukaryota; kingdom Metazoa; phylum Chordata; class Mammalia; order Rodentia; family Muridae; genus Psammomys; species Psammomys obesus. The sequence goes on along the minus strand of NW_026593286.1, from coordinate 44,091,541 downwards.
AAAAAGGAAGGCCAAATGGCTCTAATCTGTTCCCCTGGGGTGGACAGAATGGAAAGATTGAATCATAATGTAACTTTGTGCTGTACTTTTATCTCAAACAAAACAAGGTCATCCTTTAGTGAATTGTGGGAATAGAATATGTCACCTTGTGAATGCCACAGGCATAGATAGTATAAAGTAAGACTACAAATTATTTTCAGGGGATGGAGGAGTTGGAGATGGCTCAGTGGGTAAAAATACTTGCTGTGCAAGATGAGGACCTAACACCCAAAGGTCCAGCACCCAAATAAAAAAATCAGGTGCAGCTACACATTTCTACCTCCATGACTGGTGGAAAGGGTAGAGATGAAAGGTCATAGGCCTTACTGGATGGCACCTCAGCTCCAGTTTCACTGAGAGACCCTGCTTCAAAGGAATGTGGCAGAGCATAATGAAGCCGGACACTTGATGTCCTCTTCCAGCCTCCTCATGTGTGCACATGGGTTCACAAATCTACACACACAATATATACATTAATCATTCCCATATACCATACTCACATGTGCATGCATCCAATCAATTAAAATATGATTACATTTTCCCCCTTCCCTGTTCTTCCCCCAAACCCTACTGTGCAGTCCGCCTTGCTCTTTCTTGAATCCATTGCCTCTATTTCTTTAATTATTGTTACAAATTTACAGCAAACATACATGTATATATTATATACATAGGATATGTTATCTGCATTGTATGTATATTTCCAAATATATAAATATAACCTTCTCAGCCCATATAAAATTTCCTGTATGTACATGATTTCAGAGCTGACTACTTAATATTTGTGAGTTAAATTAAAAATTGTGTTTGTACATTTGTAAATGACATTTAATTATGATGTGTACAAAGAGAGAATTATTCCTTTCATATCACTCAATTTTCATCAATGTAGCCAACAAATCTTGTTGGGAGTTGGTTTGATGCTGGTATTTGATGGTAATTACTGGCCCTCAAAATATGGTTACTGCCCGGATAAACCTTTTCTTGTGTAAACCTGCCTAAGACATTATACCTGGTTGGTTGATTAAAGGCCTATACCTAGGCAGGCAGAATGGAGTGGGCGTGGCTAAGGTTCTCTGGCTTTTGAGAAGAGGAGAATCACAGGGAAACAGACTGAAGAGAGGAGGCCGGAACCATGTGGGCTGGGAAGAATGAATCCAAGGATGGGGTGTATGGAGAAAACACCATGATGAAAAATATAAGTATCTTGGGATTGTGGATGGAAAGTAGACCAGATGAGGACAGTTAAGGCAGATGGCATTGGATCAGGCTGGGAGATGCATGGTGAGGTTATTGAGAGAGCATAGGTAGAAATATCTGCTAGCCCAAGGTAAAGAGGCTATATTAAAATCTAATAGGTGTCTGTGTTTTATTTGATTGATTAGATAATGCCACTGTGATAATCATAAAGCAAATAATAAATAACATTGTTTAGCCCAACATCATTTTTATTTACTACAGCAATATCTTTTCCCAGACAGCATGCTTGATTTCGATTTCGATTACCTCATAGAGTTTGAGCGTAAAACATGTACAATGTTCTTGCTTTATTCTTTAATACTGAAGAAAAGGGATACCTTAGAGAACTTTCTGGAGAGACAGATATAAAGGAAAAAAATTTAGTCCATTACTAAAAATAATGGAGATGAAATATACAATTGGAAAATCCTATTTGAAGATTTTGTTTTGTTATTGGTATTCATATATATGTATATGTGTGTGTGTGTTTACTAAACATTTTAAGATTTGACATCATTTTTTGTTATTTCTTTTTTATAATTATTCATTTTGTATCCCAGTTGTAGTCCCTACCTCATCTCCTCCCTTCCTCTTCCCTTTTCATCCCCCTCCCCTAGTCCACTGAAAGGGGAAGTCTTCTTCCTCTACTACCTAACTCTAGCTTATCATGTCTCATCAGGACTGCCTTCTTCTGTTGGCTGGCTAGGTTGCCCTGCTAGGGTGAAGTGATCAAAGAACACACCACTGAGATCATGTCAGAGGCAGCCTCTGCTCCCCTTACTCAGGTCCCATATGGAGACTGAGCTGTCTATGGGCTACATCAGGGGGTCTAGGTCCTCTGGACACATGGTCCTTGGTTGGTGTATCAGTCTCTGCATGCCCCCTCCCCGGTCAGATTTTTTGGCTTTGTTGGTCAACTTGTGGAGTTCATGTACCCTCATGCTCTTTCTATCTCCACCTTCTTCCATAAGACTTCCTACACTTTGCCCAAAGTTTGTCTGTGTGTCTGCGTCAATCCCCTGTTTGGTGGAGTCTTTCAGAGGATTTCTGTGATAGGTTCCCATCCTTTACCCTCTCTTCTATCGCTTCTGGTATCTATCCTGTTTGCCCCTCTAAATGAGATTTAAGCATCCTCCCTAGGGTCCTCATTGTTGTTTAGCTTTTAGGTCTGTAGATCTTACTGTGTTTATCGTATATTATATATCTCATAACCACTTATAAATGAGTATATACCATGTGCATCTTTCTGTTTCTGGGTTACCTCACTCAGGATGATCTTTTTTAGTTCCACCCATTTGCCTGCAAATTTCATGATTTCCTTGTTTTTAATTGCCGAGTAGTATTCAGTTGTGTGAATGTACCACAATTTTTGTATCCATTTTTCAGTTGAGGGATATCTAGGTTATTTCCAGATTCTGGTTATTATGAATAAAGCTGCTATGAACATAGTTGAGCAAATGTTCTTGTTGTATGGTTGAGCATCTTTCAGATATATCCCTAGGAGTGGTATGGTCGATCTTGAGGAGGTAACACTATTCCCAATTCTCTGAGAAAGTGCCAGACTGATTTCCAAAGTGGTTGTACAAATTTACATTCCCACTACCAATGGAGGAGGGATGGCCTTTCTCCACATCCTCTCCAGCATGTGTTGTCACTTGAATTTTTGATATTAGTCATTATGATGGGTATAAGATGGAATCTCAGGGTCATTTTGATTTGTATTTTCCTGATGACTAAGGATGTGGAATGTTTCTCCACCATTCAATATTCCTTTGTTGATAATTCTGTTTAGCTCTGTTCCCCATTCTTTAATTAGATTATTTGTCTTGTCAGTGTTTAATTTCTTGAGTTCTTTATATATTCTGTATATTAGCTTTCAGAACAAACAAAGAAACGAGTGTGGAGCCTAAGAGAAGGCTCAATGGTTATGAACTGCTCTTCCATAGGATCTGGGTTCAATTTCCAGTACCCACATAGAGGCTCAAAACCATTTATAACTCTGGTCTCAGGGGTGCCAACACCTTCTTTTACCTAAACTCCATGAAGAGCAGGCACACAAGTGGTATACACACATTCATGCACACAAATACTCATACACACAAATTTTAAAATACATTTAAGAAAAAGAAACACAAATATGGTCCCATTACTACATGATTCATCATCATAACTAACTGATGTTGATAGAATGCCACATATGACACTTTTGTACAATTAGTTTTTATGTTTAGAGTAATAGAAGTGATCATTATGATCAGTATGTATGTCCTTTTTTTGTATTTTCTGATTCAGCCATTCATCTTCCCACGAAGCAAATAGAAGACAATTATTTTAAGTGATGAAACTCAAGTAACTAAGAATTACTTCCTTATATTCTATCCATTTCTGTGCAAGATAGAAAACTGGGTCACAGGTGTAAAGGTTCTTTTTTTTTTTTTTTTCTCATTACTTGTTTGTTCTAAGCTATCCTAAAATGCTTGCTATGAAATAATTGATAGGTATGGCCAGTCACTCTGATCCAGAATGCCATGATTTAAATGCTTTTTAATCATATCTATCAACATCTTGATCCCAACCAAGGCTACACAAGGGTCTGCTGCGGTTTCGTTTATTGGCTTGACAAATATTATAAGCACCTTTTAAAAAACTCATGTAAATAATCTGCAGTAGATAAGAGCTACTCCTTACCAAGAATCAGTTACAGGTTTGATATAGTGAAGAGGGGCTCCAGTCTGTACCAGATTCACTAATCCCTCGCTTTGATGCTTTCACTCATTCATATTATGACTTTCTCTAAGCTGTTTACATTACGTTCAGCCTTTCTGCTTTACTGTAGTGTATATCTTAAATGGATGACACTGAGGCTAACTTTAAAACATTTAATGAAATGGGGCTCATATTTCGAACTGGAAATTATGTACTTTATATGGCTAATTTATATTATCTATATACATATTATATGTAATATAGTTATAGACTATATATACTCAAATGATGTTACCTGTGTGTCTAAAAATGGCTAAATTAGATTCCTTATTTATATAACTGACATACATTAATAACTCTCCAGAAACTTAAATGTGCATATTCATATGATCGCATGTTTTCTAGAATAGTTATCAAAAACATTTTCTTCATGAAGAAAATTTTCTTTTTTTTTTTTCATTCTGTGTTTGCTGTACAAAATCTGTAAGTAGTAATTTCTTCATTTCATGTAGGAGTGCTGAATTGCTTGCCATGGTATCATAGAATGCTGAAAGTGCTGCATTTTATATTCGACATTTATGGAGTACATATGTCACTGCTGACTTACCAAAACAATAGTGTTCAAAATATAGTGAGTAAAAAAGTAACTCTGTGTCAGAACTCAGAACACATAATTTAAATTTTCTAGTAAGAAAAAAAAAAGTCCCAGGGTTCGAGAAATGGTTCAGTGCCTAAGAGCACTGGCTGCTCTTCAAGAGGATGCAGGTTCAATTCCCAGCACCAGCATGGTGGCTTACAACTGTCTATAATTCTAGGCCCAGGGCACCTGACATCTTCCGGTCTTTGTGGGCTCCAGGCACAAACATGGTGCATAGACACAAATATAAACAAAACTGCATCTGTGTAGGCAAAACACCCATATAATTCAATGAATAAATAATAATAAATTTTTAAGAGTCCCAAAGCATTTTTTCTCAACTTTACAAAGGAATGAATATATTATTTGTTACAAAAAAAAATTGTGTGTGTGTGTGTGTGTGTGTGTGTGTGTGTGTGTGTGTGTTTACTTCTAGGTCCTTTGCCAAAAATAAAAATACACAAATCAGGTGAGGCTGCTGAACAGCATGAGAAGTTCATTAGTATTTCTTCAGTAAGACACAGACATTCTGCGATAGGCACATATTGTCATACTTAGAAACAAATTTCATTTTAAAGAATTTTGAGAGGTAACCAGCAAGAAGTAAGCTTCCTGCTCAACACCAACTTCAGTTTTCTATGTCCTGTGATCAAAGTGTGTCCTCTCTTCCGAAATAGGATCTGACCTTCAAATTTTGGTGAGCAACCAAAAGTAATACCCTGCATTGTTTTGTAATATTCCTCACCAACAACTCTAAGGGAGGTGTTCCACACCTGGCACCAGGTTTTTTATTTACAAACTATGGCTTCTAAGAAGAACATTATTCATGTGTACCTTAATTCCAGTTGAACTATTACACACACACACACACACACACACACACACACACACACACACACACA
>NW_026593286.1:44074552-44086011 GCF_907164565.1 Psammomys obesus | reverse complement strand
ACACACACACACACACACACACACACACACACACACACACACACACAGTTGTTCTATTTCTAATTTATTTTTTGAGCATTTTTTAATTAAAATTTTATTTTTTTAATATTACTTACAGTTTATTAACTTTGTATTCCAGCTGTAGCCCACTCCCTCATTCCCTCCCAATCCCACCCTCCCTCCTTCATCTCCTCCCTGCACCTTTCCAAGTCCACTGATAGGGGAGGTCCTCCTCCCCTTCTATCTGACCCTAGCTTATCAAGTTTCTTCAGAACTGGCTGCAATATCCTCCTCTGTGGCCTAGCAAGGCTGCTCCTCCCTCGCTCGAGGGGGTGGGGGAAAGGTCAAAGAGCCAGCCATTGAGTTCATGTCAGAAATAGTCCCTGTTTCCCTTAGTAAGAAAACCCACTTGGATACTGAGCTACCATGGGCTACATTCAAGCAGGGGTTCTAAGTTATGTCCATACATGGTCCTTGGTTGGAGATAAAAGATAAAAAATAAAAGTCTCATAAAAGACCCCTGTACCCAGATATATTTGGTCCTTGTGGAGCTCCTGTCCTCTCCAGGTCATACTAACTCCCCCTTCTTTCTTATGATTCCCTGCCCTCTGCCGAAGGATTGGTTATGAGTCTTAATATCTGCTTTGATACACTGCTAGGTAGAGCTTTTCAGAGGCCCTCTGTGGTAGGCTCCTGTCCTGTTACTTGTTTTCTCCTACTTCCAATGTCCATTCCATTTGTCTTTCTAAGTGACAATTGATCATTTTATCCCAAGTCCTCTTTCTTGTTTATCTTCTTTAGGTGTACAGATTTTAGTATGTTTATACTATCTTATAAGTCTAGTACCCACTAATAAGTGAGTATATACTTATTAGTGTGTACTTATTACGTATATACTCACTTATTACGTATATACTCACGTATATATGTGTGTCTTTCTTCTTCTGGGATACCACACTCATGGTGATCTCTTCGAGTTCCCACTATTTGCCTGCAAATTTCATGATTTCCTTGTTTTTAATTGCTGAGTAGTATTCCATTGTGTAAAAGTACAATTTCTGTATCCATTCCTCCATTGATGGGCATCTGGGTTGTTTCCAGGTTCTGGCTATTACGAATAAATCTGCTACAAACATGGTTGAGTAAATGTCCTCGTTGTATACTTGAGTGTCTTTTGTATATATGCCTAGGAGTGGTATAGCTGGATCCTGAGGAAGCACTATTCCTAATTGTCTGAGAAAGCGCCAGATTGATTTCCAAAGTGGTTGTACAAGTTTACATTCCCACCAGCAATGGAGGAGGGTTTCCCTTTCTCCACAACCTCTCCAGCATGTGTTGGCACTTGAGTTTTGACCTTAGTCATTCTGATGGGTGTAAGGTGAAATCTCAAGGTCGTTTTGATTTGCATCTCTCTGATGGCTAAGGACACTGAACATTTCTTTAAGTGTTTCTCTGCCATTTTATATTCCTCTACAGAGAATTCTCTATTTAACTCCATACCCCATTTTTTAATTGGATTGCTTGATTTATTGCTTTTTTTTTACTTCTTTAGTTCTTTATGTATTCTGGATATCAGCCCTCTGTCAGATATAGGGTTTGTGAAGGTCCTTTCCCAGTCTGTAGGCTGTCATTCCAAGTCCCAGATCCGCAGTGCCATTCTTCCATTTCTAATTTCCTAGATTCTGTGGGTACTTCAATTAAACACACAAGACAAAATATTCATTATTTGTCTTTTGGGTCTTAGTTCCCTCACTCGGGAAGTTGTTGTGTAGTGTTCTCATGCAGGGGAAGATCATCACCCAGCTGTGCGCTTTATAAACTATAGCATCAAACTTTATGACAAGATAGGTAAATGGTGTGAGAGCAATCAAATCTTTTCTAGTTGAATTTAAGGCCCATTCCATGGGCAGAAACAGAGGACTCAGGGGTGAGCCTACATTCTGCTCAGTTGATGTAGCATCAAATGGCTCTTTAAACTTGTTTCTCCATTCCAGTAGGTTAGTTCAGTTCTCAGCCCTTATCAGAGAAGTTTCTTTGTGCAGTGGACTGTGCTTAACACAGCAACTCACGACTAATCAAAGTACAAGAATAAGTTGCTACCTCCCTCGAGACTCAGGGACAGTTGTGGAAGAGGGGAAGCAGAGACTATACAAGCTGGTGGGGAAAACCTGGAACAGAACAGTGTCTTCTGGATATAACGTGATGCTACATTCTTGAACACGTGGCAGCTATGGTTATCTGCATAAGATCAAGCCAGTAACCTTAAAGGGTGGGACAGGAGGAGCTCAGACACCTCAGCTTCTACCTGAGGAACTATTGAAAGTTGTTGGTTTCTGGGAGAGGGAAAGTATATTTTCTTTAAGTGTGTCACACTGGGTAGGTTTTTGACACTTGTGGATTGCCTCACACCTTTGAGTTTATGGGCAACACAATTTGAACTTGCTGGGTTATTTTTTAAGCGGGTGGGCATGAAAGTTGGAGGGAGTGAGGAGGTGAGTGGTAGATTGGTAGGTGGTAGAGATAGGGATGGGGACTTACTATGACCAAGATACTTTGTATATAATGTCAACGAATAAATTAGAAGAGTATATATTTTAAAATAGTGTTATGTACCTACTTAGCGAACGATTATAATCTCTCCTGGCTTCCAAATGTTAATACTGCTATTTTGTGCAGTAAACCCCTGGATTTAGAATGATGCTTGAGGGCTCTCATTCTGCCTGATATTTGAACCCAACAAAGTGACAAATAGACAGAGGTCTTGGGTGACAGACTACACATGCTTTCTTTGGCATTGCTGTATCAAGCCAGCATCACTGGTGGTCCCAGTAATTTTATGTAATCTAATTAGAAAGCAGTGATTTACCCTCATAATTTTCATGTCACTAGTGCACTCGTGGTCATACTTTCCCAACCACTGTGGCAGCTCCACAGGGCCTACAGCTGGGTAACACTGTTGGTAAGTTTTCCCCAGCAGCCTGCATAGTACCTTCTGGTGTGAGGAAAGCCAGCCAGCCACCTCTTTTAATATGAGCTGTGATCTCAGATAATTTTTTTATCTGACCCTTAGGTTTCCTGTTTACAATATAAAGTTATGCCATAGAACTGCTCAGAGGATTAAGTGAGTTTTTACAGAATACTTTGGACAGTCTTTGATGTGAGATAACTGTTCAATGTGTCGCAGGGCTATTATTTTTCAGAAAGGGAAAGTTGTGACAGAGATGGTTGCCATATTTCTAAGGCATTAGGGACTGCTTTCCTAACATATTAAAGATTGTTTGTTTTTTTAATTTTCAGGGCATAGGATATAATATAATGCCTCACTGATCAATTGGGTTTTAAAAAAAAATTAAATATCGAACACTGTGGGATATCTTTTTCCTATGCCTAAGTATTTTGTAAGAGGTATCAAAATAATGTGCTGTATGTACTTTTATTTTCTGATACCAGCCAGCTGTGTTGACTTACTCCATAGGACACTAGGGCAGAGGCCTGTGAACTGTAGGCCTATGATCAAATCCAGCCTATTTTTGTAACTAAAGTTTTATTGGAACATGGCACGCCCCTTCATTGCATGCTATCCGTGGCTTCATGATATACCAGCAGTTGTAACAGAAACACCATCACTTGCAAAACTCAAAGTATTTAATAGTTGGCCATTTACAGAACTGACTGTTCTGGATCCTACCTGAAAGACTTTCAGTAAGCCTTTGTTTGAAAAGAGTATTTTTGATAAATTTCAAAAATATATTAGTATATAATTTGAACATAAGGGGCAATAGAATTATGAAGAATTGGTGGTGATATGGATTAAGTTAAGTTCCCGGTGGTGGTGGTGGTGGTGGTGGTGGTGGTGGTGGTGGTGGTGGTGGTGTGTGTGTATTTACCTAAATTTATTAGCTGCAAGAAGAGGGTATGGAATGCCTCTTCTTGTTCAGTGTGGGAAACATCACAGTTAGGATTGCTTGCTGCTGATCTTTTTGTTAAGGGATGCTGTCAAGGCCAGTATGTCTAAAATTAGAGCACAGAGCAGGAGTGCAGACAGGGATAGACATTGCAACTTTCACTCATAATCACAGGACGCGGCTCCCTGTGGATTTGCCTGGCCAGGCTCCCATTTGAGAGTGGAGATTTTTGTAATGTTTTCAGTGTTCATTGTCAAGGGCTGTTGACCTTTGAATGATTTGAGCTTTTTCTTATGTGTGCTGTTTTAATAGTTCGTATTTTTTTGCTCTTTAAGCATCTTTAACTTTTTAAAAGAAAGAACTATATAAACCTGTTGAGAATTTTATAGTATATAAAAGATAATAAGTATCAGGAAATATAAAAGCAGAAAGGCAGTTGAGTTGTCCATGCGTATAGGTACTGATGCTTGCACTAGTTCAGTCCCTCAAGACATTTCTAAAGGGCAAACTTCTAATGTAGGTACTTAACATATATCTTTTTCATCAAAAATATCAACCATTTAAAAATATTTGTTTCCTCTAACTTTATAACCACAGAGCACAAGAAATGCTTAGATGCCCATTTTGCCATTAACGTTCTAAATTAAACAGTGCAGATATTTGACAAGAATGTAATGACATGGAAAAGATTTTGTTGGTTGGCAAAGAAGGAGAGATCATTAATTTTGTTTGCTTGCCTGCTTGCTTTCTTGTGTTTTAATGCTAGCTAGTGTTTCTAGTCAACCATAGCTCTACGAGGCATTTCAAACATACTGTCCAGAGATGACTGTGCCTGGAAGATACGCCTCAGTGTAGAGAAGTCCAAGGTAAAGACTGTTTTCTTTGTCCCATTAGAGCCAAGCTGTGTCCCAGACCTCCTGGACTCATAGCAGGGTTGTGTGCCCTGTGCACTTGTTGACTTTTTTATTGTCAGTTTTATAAAGCTTATTATTTCTGTCCTTGCCCTGGCTATAAAGAACATAAGTGCTTGTACGGCTGACCCCAGATCAATACAGTATTATGTGTTCCATATGCCCTTAGCTCAGAAGATCCCAGCCTGTTCACACCGTTCTTTTCATCTACTCTCTCAAAAACCATGGGATAGCATTTCATCAGCTCTGTTTCCTGAACTTGCTTCAGATACATATGTCAATCTCTAGGAAGGATGCAGTGTTTTTTGAGACATGATAAGCTGTAGTTAAATGGCTGTAAGAGCTCTGATTTCATATGTGGGTATGCTTCTATTACTAAATGTAAACAAAGAAAGGCATCTCCCACTGGTGTTTTTTGTTAGATAGCTTGTTTGTTTGTTTGTTGTTTTTTTTTTCCAATAACTCTCTTTGTAGACCAGGCTAGCCTTGAACTGCGGATCTGTCTGACTCTGCCTCATCCCCACCCCAGTGAGTGCTGGGATCAAAGACATGTGCCATCACACCTGACTTAACCACTACTAGTGGTAGGAATAAGCACCACAGAAAACTTTAAATCTGTGTCCTTAGGCCACTTTTTATCTTTAAAAACATTAACTTCTTGGGCTTTGCAGAGTTTGTGGCTCTGTCCCACTTTCTTTCATCTTTCCTGCTGTTTCTACCCCTTGTTTTAAACCATTTGTGTCACGTTACATGTATTCAAAATTAAGTAAAGCATTCAATTACCTAAAAGGAGAACGGGGAAAATTGCAGTGCCATATATACCCTGTAACCTCTAATAATTATGTCTGGATCAGCTAACATACACATTAAAATTCATGTTCTTGATGTCTCTCTCATCCACAAAAGGAAATGATTACTACATTTTGTCAAACTAATGTCAATATGATGAGGTGTTAGAGCATTCTGCCGGCAGCTGTGCACTAGCCGTATAAGGTAAAGCTTTAATTATAGCTCCATCCTGCAGCGACATGGGAAATTTTGCTTGAAGCAAGATTTTTTTTTTCCTGAAGGTTTAAAGAATTAAGAAAAGACTCTCTTTTCCCATTCACCTTTCTTTTTGCTTTCTTGACCTTAAACATACACCCTTGTGTCTCCCTATTACAAGAATTAACAAAAGGAAAGTTTATTCTGTTAGCTGATAGCTTTCTGACAGCTGTTTGGCTTGAATTCTCAACTGTTACTTGTTTTTTATTTTAGACTAATTCCTTTGGTGTATTTTATTCCTGCAAAATCCCTTCCTGTACTCAGTTGAGATGAAAGATTTATGAATATAAGTATTGCAATCATCCCATCATTCAAGTGCAAATGTGTGTGATTTCACACACACGAGAGAACTCTCACTAACAGGTGTTGCTAACACTTTCTCAAGTGACCGCAGCTGCTGTGGTCTCCAGTCTCTCTAATAGTGAATGTGATCTCAATACGTCATCATACTTGGATGCCACAGTATTTTTTACTTTTTATCATTTTGTTCTATAAGATTAACACTCAAAGGTAGGTTTTTAATAAGAAAATTAATAGATAAGTTTATCTTCATTCACAGTGCACTGAGAAAAACACGCACTATGGATGTTGTCACAGGGGGTTAATACACTGACCCTAGAAGTTATGGTCACAAGGTCAGTGCAGGACATAGGATGTTTATATTAGTGTATTCATCTGAAGCCTTGGTCTTTTTATGTCAATCCATAAAATTAGGCTTATTAGGACTTATTTTCCAAAAACACCTATCTTTCCTTAAAGACATGAGAGAAAAATAACTTTTTATAAAGGAAAATCTAGTTTTTATTGCATAATCCATGTTACTTTATTATTAGAAAACAGTATCTTAAAGGGTTTCACATAGGTAATTGTATTCACTGTATGCTTACAAGCTGCCTTTATCAGTTGGCCCCCTCCCACCTCCACACATAGTAAATCAATATTATTGGCTCCATGTGTGTTAAATAAATAAAGCATTTTCAAGAGTTCTCTAAATCTGAGCACTCTCCTCAAAATATGTTGGAATTTTTAGCATCACCTTTTCCACGGTTCAGAATTCATTCACTACAACAAAAACATTTCATAATCCCTATGGCTTAATAAGGGAAACTCCTCTTCCCTCCAACAAGGCCTGTGACTTTAGGCTTTCCTTCAAACAGCTTCTAAGTTAGGAACCAAGGACCCAGTTTGCTTTATCTTTCCTTGAAGAGTCAGTTCCATAGGGGAAAAAAGGGCTGGAGGCCCACCAAAGGGCTTTATTACCTCTACCAAAAGTAGCGCTCATTGCTTCTGCTTACAATTCACTGGCCATATTACCAGTTTCTCTACAAAGGCCTCCTTAAAATATATACTTAAACAAATGTGAGAGAGAGAGTAGAAAAGGAAAAGAAAGAAACAAGACACAATTCTGTGGGTTCCTGACATTATTATCTGTAAAATTGTTCATCTGTATGATGAAGGGAAACTCCTGAGAAGCACTGTTTTAATTTTTTGTTTCAAATCAGATGATGAACTTGGTCTTACAGCTATGTATATCACATAGCTATGAGTCTGGTGCCTAACCAGGTGAGGATCATTCATTCCTCAGTATGTAAGGATTTGTCTCACAAGGGTTAGAAATGTCGTGTAATGCCACTTGCAAAATCTAATGCATAACACAGTCTCTTTAAATTGACAAATATCTTTATCATTTTATTGTGGGTTTTTTCCATCTTAACATTATGATGACTAGGGAAGGAATGTACTAAAGGTTTGTTAATCTAACTAACCCTTTTCCTTTTCAAGTATGATATTTAAACAAGGAAGGGTAAACAATAAGCCTTCATATTCTCTAATAGAATAAACAGAGAAAAAAGGCAAAGTCTGTTTTGGTTTTTACTCATTTTATATGTCGTCTTTTTTTCTACAAGATCATAACAGTTTTGGAAATAGTAGTATTTCCAATGAAAATGTTTCTATACGCATCAGATATCTTGGACTTGATGCATTTTATAGATGATTAGATATTCAACAGAATAAAGAAGCTCCTAATATTTGGAAAAAAATATTAACCAAATCCCAATTTTCACCGTGTCCAGAAGTTGCACTCTACTAAGATAATATACTCTATGATAAGTTACAAAGAAATTAAGATTTAGGCATATATGCTAAGCTCATCACATCTTTATGATTCCATGTCTTCTGTTCTTGGTCAGTTTGCAATACATTCAACAAGTATCAAAGAACACTTCCAAAGGATACATGATAAGCCTGGAGATGCCAAAAAGTCAAAGATGATGTTGTACTCTAGAAAGAGACTCTAAGTTGGACACAGTGTACAGCCAAGGAGACAATAGTTTGGGTGCATTATGCTAAGCCTTCCATTAGAGAAATACAAATGGCGTTCTAGGAGTATGAGTAGAATTCCTTACTCAGCCTCACAGGTCAGACCTAGGTTCCGAGAAGAGCTATGGTATAGTTGCCAAGCTGATGAAAGGAATATGGGTAACAAGGGAAAATGCACTCTTAGCAGTTACATTCTTTCTCACAATTGTGCCTTTAAGAAAATGTGAAAAATCTTATAGTACAAAAAAAAAAAAAGTTATATTGAAGCAAACCATCTTGGATCAAATCAAGGCTTTATCACCAGTAACTAGTATACTTTCATGTGAGGTTCAGTATTTCACTGGGTTTAAGCGAGCATTATAGCTATTTTAACAATCACCATCAGAGTAAAGCACTTAGCATTGCTCTTGGCACATGTTGGCCCTTAGCAAATCATAGTTTCTAATAAGGATGTGAATGGAAATGAGCGGCATTGGTGACTTGAATAACATACATCGAGGTCTACAGCTGGTTGGCCACTCTTTTCAATCTGAATGTTGTTAATATGAATTGAAAAATATTAGTGTTTAAAAATAGTACAGTGTATATTAACTTCTTTATGTTAATTGATCATAATTATATTCCATTGGTGATAATTCTAGTGGATTTTAATGACAAGTTGTCAGTTTTCAGAACATTCTTCTTAGGGAGTAAAAATGTACCATTGAAATTCATTAGTAATCAAACAAAATACCAAAAAATAACTAATTAATTGTGGTTAGTTATTCACTAGTCCTAGTGAGACACACTAGAATTACATAATTTCAGAATTGTTAAGTACCAGAGAAAAGTGCCAGGTAGAACTGGACTGACATTGTTAGCATGACCATTTATATGTTTTGTTTTTAACATGAGCTTCTCAACTTTATATTCACCAAATTAAAACATAAAAATTTATTCTCAAGTGCATGTGAGGGTCAACATGGTCTGAAGGACTTAACCGTTTCTAAAATTGCTTCAGTCAGATATTATGTCATAGAAAATAAGAAAAGTTAACAATGGGCTGAGTTAGTTCTACTTACTACCTTCTATATGATAGGAATTTATGATATAGCAATAATGCCTTAGCCCACTGGTAAAGTAATATGGTAACTACAATGGAATGTTCTCTTGTTGTACTCAACATATTTCAACTAAAGTTTATCACCAATGTTACCTTTACTCTGTGGAGGTTCATCTGTCTCATTGCTGTTTCAAATTAAGAGGTTCCAAAGCACTGCTAATCCTAACCACATTACTTTTGGTTTCTTCACACACAAAAATTAGTTACCTAAAGGATATTAATTAACCATGAAAGATGCTCGTAATGGCCTTGAAGTAGTTTCTTTTTTACCCTTTTGGGTTTTATGATTATTAAGCAAAGGGTTTACTGAAATTATAAATTCTTGTCTGTGTTTATGCTTAGTGGCATGAACTCTGCAAGTAAAGACTTGACATTTTCCCAAATGGAAAATGTTTGTTTAAGAACATCTTAAGAAAATGTTGGTTTAAGAAAATGTTGGTTTAAGAAAATCAGGTGTTGTAGTCTTATCTTCCATGTTTGCTTTCTTTTCAAATTCTAGAGCTCATAAGGAGACAGCTTAAAAAACATGAGTGAGGTAAAAACCTGACTGGACTGAACTCATGAGCAAACATGGTCTTGAGATGTATTCCTGCCATTATCTCTGGTATGACACTGAGAAAATGCTCCTGCTTACCCCTGCTGGAAGAACTCGTCCCTCTATGGCCTTCCAGTCTAAAGCACTGGGGTTGTCACTTTTTTCACCTGAGGGAGTCATATTAAATTCCCCAAGACCCTCAGCATTTATGGCAGTCAACCTGATACATGCCTTCAGTTATCTTGAAATAGTTCCTCTAAGAACTTGTTTGGGTCGTACATCTACATGTTACACACATATTTTTTAAAGTTTATTTTTCTTTGTTGTAAAGAATATTCACTCTAGATCCTTTGCTCTCAGAACTACAAGCATCTTACTTTTTATTGTCTTACTCCCAGACTGCGGAGGTTCCTGCAACTGCTGCGGCCAACAGAGAAACAATCTGACAGAGACAAGAAAGAACCTGGTTCAGCACAGCTTGGTTAACTGATGCTGGTTCAGACTTCTAGAGTGTGACACTGGCCAGTTTAGTTTAGATGTATTTAAGTACAGTTCAATTTTGGAAATTATTTTCTGATGACAATTATCATAATAAGGCTTAAGTCTACATCCAAACTTTTTTGCAAAGTACATATGACCTCTTTCACAAGAGTAGGTTCTATTGCTTAAGGGCCTAGGGAAGGAATCTGGTGTGGTCTTGGTCATCACAGATGTCACCAAGATTCAGAGTACATGTGACGTATCCCCCAAGGATTCTATTGACCAAGAAGCTATGCTCAAATAAGGGTCTAAGGGATAAGAAATTTGGAATAAACATAATAGCCTGGGGGAGTATCTGTATGGCCTGGCCCTACAGATATTGAAGATTACAAGGCTATTAATTACATCCACCCCCAGCCATTTGGGTAGGAGAAAGGTATACACATCCCATTTGTTGAAGAGACAAGCCCGCATACTTAATATCCATGGCTTCTCTAGTGCTTCTCTGTAAGCACAAGGACCCCGTGCACTTTACGCTGGACCACATCATCCCCTCGGCCATTAACAAACAAGCCTGGATGTGTTCCTTCAACTTAGTGAACACTCTTTATATGTCTACCCATTACATTTTTCCTCTTTTTAAAGATTTATTATTACGTAAGTCACATGTTTTATATGATGAATAGGCCTATGTTGGAGTTAGGACTGTTTGGCATAAGTGTACAAATAAGGCTAAAACACAGTAAAGGAAAATTTTTAAATTCACTTCCTAATAAACTAATCACACACTTAATCTGATAGTTATAATATTGATTGAGTATAGCAATAAAGGCATGAAAAAGTGCTAAGAATGCAGACATAACTTTCTATTTAAGTTTTGGTGATATAGATGTTGAGAAGATGGCTCAGTCTATAAGTCCATCTTAAAATATAAGGTGCAGAGTGATTAGAGAAGACACCAATGTTGGCTTCTGGCCTCCGCCCACATGTACATCCAGACATATACACACAAAACTGATGAGGTCTAATTTATCTAGTTTTTTTCCGGCAACTTGGTCTTTAGGTATTATGTCTAAGAAACTATCTCCTAAAATATTGTCATAAAGATTTACACCTGTGTTTCCTTCTAGGCATTGTACAGTTTAGTTATTATTTTTAGC
>NW_026593286.1:44039581-44074542 GCF_907164565.1 Psammomys obesus | reverse complement strand
CCCCCCCAAAAAAAAATCAGACATTTTAGCCTTAACCTACAATTCTTGAACAAAATATCTGTGACTCTTTCCCTATTTCCCACTGTTGAACTCTGTGTCAGCTTGTTCCATTCTCGTCTGGAAAGTTACAAAGGTTGTCTGCATGCCAGCCTTCTTTACAGAACCTCTTAGGGTTGCCACTTGCTTTACAGGCTCCACTTGGAAGCCTCACCAGCAACTGGTGAAATACCAGATTCTTGTCTTTCACTCTCCAAGGAAATTTGACTTTCTTGTTTCTATCTAATAAACTTACTCCAATTTCTCCAGCCAGATCCTGTTTTCCTTTTTATCCATATTTAATATCCTGTCTGCCAATATGCATGTTAAAGCTTTCCTGCTGACATCATCCCCTTATTGGGTGACCTTTGTCTCTTACTTGAAATAATTCCAATAGCTTCTTGACATCTTTTTTCTGTTTCTATCCTTGCTCCATTCTCAAACTATAAGCAGAATAATGACTTAAAAAGCCTCAGTCCATTTTACTCCTGTTTTGAATACAACAGTACTGTCCAGATACACAGAAATCCTGCATAGTCTGGCTCCAGATTGTGCTGCCTCTTCTTCGTAAGCCACAGTCCCATCTTCAGTCACAGAAGTCTTCTTTCAGCTCCTGTAACATCCAAACTTTTCTTTTTTCAGGTCTCTGCATGTAGATTTTGCCCACTTTGTCTCTTTCACAGCAGACCATAACATATTCCCTCTTCAGAAAGGTATTCCCACTGACCCTAAGTCAGTGTCCTTGCCTTTCATTCACCACTACAGCAAATTACCGTGGAATTTTAACTTATTTGTTAATGGTCTGGCAGCTTTTAAATTTTCAACTGTTTATTTGCATGAAAGTTTTAAATTTTGAGTTAATAATTTAATTTTAAGTGTATTGTTACATGTAAATTCTCCCTCTACACACACTTTGACCTATGCACATTCTACACCATGACTTTTAGAATGAAAGTTTCTTTCCTGGCAGTGATGGGTGTAAGAACACATATGTTCTTTCTATGACCCTGTTTCCAACTGATGTTGTAGCTGTTGTAAGTAATAGATGACCCCCAAAATATTCCAGTGAATTCACAATAAGCCAGCAGGGAAAATTAGGAAGGTGACATCTGCTGAGTTTGAAACACCAGGCAGAAGAAAAAGATGGGGTGCCATGGGGTTGATAAAGACTCAGAGCAAGAAAAGAGATGGTACATGTGAGGATGTTGATACTGTGCCTTCAAGCCTGCTGGAATTTTCTGCCTTGAAGGTGAAGCTTTTACCTCCACTTTGTTTCATACTCAGTTCATTAAATATTTCCACTAAATATAATTATGAAAATGAAATTTTCCTAAGCTTTTAAATTTTTTTTCTGAGACTTAGTTCACTGAGCAATTTAAGCTGCAATCATAATTTAAATGTTTTGAATAGTTAAGGTAATTTAAATAGATAAAAGATGCAGTATTAACAGTTATAGTACTTAAATATCATATTTAATCATATTATTTAAACTAACAATACCAAAAGTTTATATCTTAAAAATTTCTTAATTTCTTCACAAATTTTCCAAATGTAATCAAAGTGCCTTTTTTTTCATATTTTTCTGAGCCTAGAGGACTTGGGTTGCCAAACAGTTGTTTTTGGAGGGGGCACTGGTTCTGCTTTCCTCTCTTAATGAGATACAAACTAATTAAAATACAGAGTTGTGAATCCCCATCTCAATGGATACATCTACAGAACAACTTCTGGCCCTGAGGTTCAGGGAACTCGCTGACAAGAAAATGGAGAGACTGAAAGAGCCAGAGAATCAGGGAGTTTGCTCTGAGAATGTGTCTCCTAGGAATCTCAGAAACTATAACAACATAACTGCCCAAACATGAGCTAAACAAAGACAACAACAATAGACATGCTAGAGTGGAGGGGAAACTAAGAAAAAACTCCAAGTGTCCAAGGAATGCTGAGTCTCATTGCCTGAGATATTTCCTACAATCCAATCTTAGCAGGGCAGGTACCAGACTAACCCCATGATAAAAATTGAAACCGAAGTACAAAGGGAAATCTGATTTATTCAGTGTTGCACAGCTAGGAAGTAGAAGACTACCCTTGTTGAGCTGAGTTTGCTTTATAGCTCATATCATTACATAAAGGTTTCATGTTATATACACTTAAAATTGTAGTTCTTATTTTTAATAGCTGAGTAGTATTCCATTGTGTAAATGTGCCAAAATTTCTGTATCCATTCTTCTGTTGAGGTATATCTAGGTTGTTTGTAGATTCTGGATTCTGGCTATTATAAATAAAGCTATTGTGAGTATAGTGGAGCAAATGTCCTTGTTGTATGATTGAGCATCTTTCAGATATATACCCAGGTGTGGTATAGCTGGATCTTGAGGTAGCACTATTCCCAGTTATCTAACAAAGTGCCAGACTGATTTCCAAAGTGGTTGTACAAGGTTTCATTCCCACCAGCAATGGAGGAGGGTTCTCCTTTCTCCACATCCTCTCCAGCATGTGTTGTAACTTGAGTTCTTTATCTTAGCCATTCTGATGGGTGTACCATGGAATCACAAAGTCATTTTGATGACTAAAGACTTTGAGAATTACTTTTTAAGTGTTTCTCCACCATTTGATATTCTTTTGTTGAGAATTCTCTATTTAGCTTTGTTTTCCGTTTTTTAACTAGGTTATTTGGTTTGTTTATGTTTAATTTCTAGAGTTCTTTATATATTCTGGAGTCAGAAGTAGGGTTAGAGAATATCTTTTCCCAGTCTGTAGGCTGTCGTTTTGTCCTATTGACTGTGTCCTTTGGTTTACACAAGGTTTTCCACTTCACGAGGTCCGATTTTTTTTTATTAATTACACTTTATTCATTTTGTATCCCCCCATAAGCCCCTTCCTCCTCCCCTGCCGATCCCACCCTCCCTTCCCTTTCTGCATGCATGCCACTCCCCAAGTTCACTGATAGGGGAGGTTCTCCTCTCCTTTCTGATCTTAGTCTATCAGTTCTCATCAAAAGTGGCTGCATTGTCCTCTACTGTGGCCTGGTAAGGCTGCTCCCCCCCAGGGGGAAGTGATCAACGAGCAGGCCAATCAGATTATGTCAGAGGCAGTCCCTCTTCCCATTACTATGTAACCCACTTGGACACTGAACTGCCATGGGCTACACCTGTGCAGGGGTTCCAGGTCATCTCCACGAATAGTCCTTGGTTGGAGTATGAGTCTCTGGGAAGTTCCCTGTGTTCAAATTATCTTGTTCTGTTGCTCTGCTTGGAGTTCCCGTCCCCTCCAGCTCTTACTTTTTCCCACTTCTTACATAAAATTCCATTCACTCTGCCCATCAGTTGGCCATCAGGCTCAGCATCTGCTTTGACAGTCTATACTGCAGAAGCTTTCAGAGGCCCTCTGTGGCAGGTTTCAAGGTTGTTTCCTGTTTTCTTCTGGCTTTCAGAGGCCCTCACGAGGTCCGATTTATCAATTGTTGTTTGTAGGCAAATGGATAGAACTCGAAAAGATCATCCTGAGTGAGGTAACCCAGAAGCAGAAAGACATGCATGGTATATACTCACTTGTAAGTAGATATTAGTCATAAATATAGGCTAAACATACTAAACATATAGACCTAAAGAAGCTAAACATGAAGGAGGACCCTTGGAAAGATGCTTAATGCTCATTTAAAATGGAAAAGAGGATAGACACCAGAAATGGTAGAAGACAGGGAACAGGACAGAGGGTCACAGAGGACCTCTAAAAGACTCCACCCAGCAGGATATCAAAACAGATACAGAGACTCACAGCCAAACTTTGGACAGAGTGCAGGGAGTCTTACGGAAGAAGGGTGAGATAGAAGGACCCAGAGGGGGCAGGAGACCCACAATGAGACCAACAAAGCCAAAAATAGCTGGTCCCAGGGCAGCGTGCAGAGACTGATGCATCAACCAAATATAGAGAGGATGTAGACCACCTGTCCAGATGTAGCCCATAGACAGCTCAGTCTCCATGTAGGTTCCCTAGTAAGGGGAGAAGAGACAGTCTCTGGCATGAACTCGGCTGCCTGCTCCTTGATCACTTCTCCCTGGTGGGGTAACTTAGCCAGCCCACAGAAGAAGAGGATCTAGGAAGTCCTGATGGGACATAATAAACTAGGGTCAGACATAAGGGAAGAGGACTTCTTCTATCAGTGGGCTAGGGGAGAAGGATAAGAAGGATAGGATAGGAAGAGAGAGGGAGAGTTGAGACCAGGAGGAGATGAGCAAAAGGGCTACAACCTGATTACAAAGTGAATAAATTGTAAATAATAATAATGATGATGATGATTAAAGAAAAAATGTAGTTCTTAAAAGCTACTAACTTATTACTATATTAATATTGTAGATGTATGAGTCATAACTGGTATGTTACCACATATAATAAGAGACAAAAAAGTCCATTTTTCTTGATGAGAGTCTCTTAAGTTTTTAAACCTCTGAACACGGTTGGGTTGTAAAGGATACCTTTTTTTAAGTGACATCCTTTTGAGAGCCTGATAATCTCTGAACAGAACCAACACATGTATTCTTGTAGTCATTATTCTCCTTCACTATAACCCAAAAGAACAAATGCCTAGGAAACAACACTAAATTAATGTTAAAGGTATTGGAGAATGTTTTCTTCATACCCTAAGTTTAAGTATCAAAAGGGACATGGATAAAAAAATCCTGAATGTTTTTAACTTTGTCACAGCATATTGGAATTGAGAGGAAATTTTTGAAGTCATAGTTATCTATGAGAGAAGGCGAGAGAACAGGGCTTTTTCCTCAAGTCTTTAAAGTTCCACTAAACTACCTTGACACAGCCAATAGAAAACAGGTTATTTGGTAGAATGGGCCAGTTTTCTTCCTTACTAATTTCAAAAATAACAACAGCAACAACAAAATCTTAAGTGCTTTTTCAAGTAGGCTTTGGAATTTATGGGTTTACAAACTATTCGTGGATGCTGAGTCCATTTTTCATCCAGCTCCAGGGAACAAGAAAGCTTCATGGTCCCTGAAATTAACCACCAAATTGAAACAAAAGATAATTCTAGAACTGCCATTCAGCATGATATATCTGTTTTACTACCTCTATAAAGCAAGTCCTTTGAATATAATTACATGACTTGTCTATTACTAAATTGATAGAGATAACCTAGATTTACATTTTTCCCTTTAACTTAGGCATAAATATAGTTTCTTGCAGTACTTTCCAACACAAATTCTATGTCAATACATTATCCAAGAGGACCCCATAAGTAATTCTGTTTAGGAAATTGCACATCATACTTTCCATGAATCCTCACTCCTTTAAATGCAGGGCTTCTCTTAGTTCTACAAGAAAGAAATGATTAGGCTGTATTTTACAAAGCTATTTTGACATACCATTGAGTTTTCTTTGTGCTACGTTTGTGTGTGTGTGTGTGTGTGTGTGTGTGTATTTTTTAATTTTTTATTAATTACACTTTATTCATTTTGTATCCCCCCATAAGCCCCTCCTTCCTCCCCTCTCTATCCCACCCTCCCTCCCCTTTCTGCATGCATGCCACTCCCCAAGTCCACTGATAGGGGAGGTTCTCCTCTCCTTTCTGATCTTAGTCTATCAGTTCTCATCAAAAGTGGCTGCATTGTCCTCTACTGTGGCCTGGTAAGGCTGCTCCCCCCTCAGGGGGAAGTGATCAACAAGCAGGCCAATGAGATTATGTCAGAGGCAGTCCCTCTTCCCATTACTATGTAACCCACTTGGACACTGAACTGCCATGGGCTACATCTGTGCAGAGGTTCTAGGTTATTCCACGAATAGTCCTTGGTTGGAGTATGAGTCTCTGGGAAGTTCCCTGTGTTCAAATTATCTTGTTCTGTTGCTCTCCTTGTGGAGTTCCCATCCCCTCCAGCTCTTACTATTTCCCACTTCTTACATAAAATTCCATTCACTCTGCCCATCAGTTGGCCATCAGGCTCAGCATCTGCTTGACAGTCTATACTGCAGAGGCTTTCAGAGGCCCTCTGTGGCAGGTTCCAAGATTGTTTCCTGTTTTCTTCTGGCTTTCAGAGGCCCTCTGTAGCAGGTTCCGAGGTTGTTTCCTATTTTCTTTTTCTTCTGATGTCCCATCAGAATGGCCAAGATGAAAAACTCAAGGGACAACACATGCTGGAGAGGTTGTGGAGAAAGGGGAACCCTTCTCCACTGCTGGTGGGAATGTAAACTTGTACAACCACTCTGGAAATCAATCTGGCGCTTTCTCAGACAACTAGGAATAGTGCTTCCTCAAGATCCAGCCATACCACTCCTAGGCATATACCCAAAAGAGACTCAAGTACACAAAAAGGACATTTGCTCAACCATGTTTGTAGCAGCTTTATTTGTAATAGCCAGAAGCTGGAAACAGCCCAGATGCCCCTCAACTGAAGAATGGATGCAGAAACTGTGGTACATCTATACAATGGAGTATTACTCAGCAATGAAAAATAAGGAAATCATGAAATTTGCAGGTAAATGGTGGGACCTGGAAAGGATCATCCTGAGTGAGTTGTCCCAGAAGCAAAAAGACACGCATGGTATATCCTCACTCATATAAACATACAACGTAGGACAAACCCACTAAAATTGGTATATCTAAACAAACTAAGCAAAAGAGAGGACCCTAACTAAAATGTTCAATCCCCATCCTGTGCTACATTTTTTAACCCAAAAAACCACCTTGAGAAATGCTGACAGAACTGCTTAAGAGGTTTGGAGTCAGTGCCAAAGCAGTGCCTTAGCATGGATTTTTGTAACTGTTAATATGGCTAAGAATATCTTCCTTGGAACATTAACACCTCACCTTAGTACCTCTTGCCTTATAGACATTCATGAACGAGAGCTGTTTTTAGCTGACATTCATACTGCATGTGGGCCCACCATGGGTTAATATGCTTCGTTTTAGGAAGGCTTGATGTTGTCATTTTTTTTAACAATGTGGCCATTTATCTTTTATTTCTCTGTGTGATCACCAACACAAAAATTCTAAAATTTGCCCTTTCGACAGCCTTCATGTTAAGGACAATGCTAAGGTCTTCCAACACTGGAATGCACTGGTGTGGTGTTATTGGTTAGCCTGTCTACTTGTCTAAAGGTCTTTGTATTTTACTTGATGTTATTTTAATTTTTTAGTTTTTCAAGATAGGGTTTCTCTGTTTAGTCTTGGCTGTCCTAGACTCGCTTTGTAGACTTTGTAGACCAGTCTCGCCTCAAACTCACAGTGATCCATTTGCCTCTGCCCTCCCCACCCCCCGAGTTCTGGGATTAACGGCATGTGACATGACAGCCAGTTTATTATTGTTCTCAGTCTAGTATTAGTATTCATATTTAATGGATTAGAAACCAATAGATTTTGCTGGATGGATAAGTCTTTGCATACCATTACTCGTTTCATGTAAATAGCAACTAGCTCATTGGCATTTAACTTGCATTCACTTCTAAGATGTTTAGTGCACATCACAGGACTAAGTAGTTTCTGCTTTGAAGCTCCATGGGAACTCTGGGACTGAAGTGCCCGTGACAGTAAGAGTGGAACAGTGTGTAAGTAGTAGTGAGCACTTTTAGAAGCTGGCAAGAAACCAAGTCTCTATGAAACTTTATTTTGCTAGAGGTAGACTGGAAGTTTGAAGAAAGAAAGAAAAACATTTTAGATTCAGCCTACACATTAATATCCAGTAAAAGCAATGTGTATGTTACTACTTTAAGCCAAATTTAATTGTATCATATTCCTTACTCATGGAAGTGGTTTTTGCTAAGTGTTAATAATATCAGTGAGAACTGAATAGGAGCTATTTAATATACTTGGGGAACAAATTATTATTGAACATCTTTAGCATACAGTATAAGAGCCCTAATGTTTTGGTATATTAATAGACTTATTATAACAAATCTTCCTGCCAATATTTGTGAGTATTTTTAAGATAGTCCAAATCATTTGTGTGTATGTCTGTATCTATAATTGAAATCGGTTTTCTTGGTAGGTGGGGCTTTATTGCACAGTTATTCCTAAGTAGTTAGATAGATTTTAGAATAGAAATAGTCCAAGCAGAGGAAACCTATTTTTTAAAATCAATTTGGGCTAGAGAGATGGCTTGGTGACTAAGAGTGCTTACAGCTCTCGTTCAAGCCTTAGCACCTACACCAGGTAGTTCATAACTGCTGATAACGCCAACTCAAAGTGGATCTGATGCTCTCTCCAAGCCTCCATTCAAAACTGCAGTTACCTGCCTCTCCCCACATACACAGATAAACAAATAAATAAATTGTAAAACTTTTGAAATACTTACCTCAAAAAAAAAAATCTTAGATGAACATGTTTGTTTACTCAACTAGATGAGCATGTATTTATCTGTCATTTATTTCTAGATGACTTTCCTCTTCATTACATAAACAATATAAATAATGTATATTTAAAATATGTATGTGTTATATATAAGAAGTAGCTGCTGCAGGCTTTTACATTATCTTTTTACTAGATACAGTATTCACAATTTTAGCTGCCAATACATGGGCTACAATCAAATTAATTCCTGTTGATAGCTAAGGTTTTGGTATATTTTATGCTTATGTTATTTTATAATATATTTTATATTGGTAGATTTTATACTTTTGCTTCAACAAGTTTTTTATTATTAATCAATTAACTAATTAATTTAGATTACATCCTGATTGGAGCTTCTCCTCCCTCCTCTCCTTCCAGTCTCTCCCTCTCACCTCCCCACATTTTTCCTCAGAGAAAGGGAGTCTTCCCATGGATGTCAACCTGCCTTGGCATATTAAGTTGCAGTAGGACTAAGTGCATCTTCTTCTATTGAGGCTGGACAAGGCATCCCAGTTAGGAGAGAGGGATACTGAGGCAGGCAACAGAGTCAGAGACAGCTCCTGATCCTGCTGTTAGGGGTGCCGCATGAAAACTGAGCTGAACATCTTTTATGTATGGGTGAATGGATTGCGGGAACTGGATAGGAGACAGTATGAGATCAAGTGTTGGGAAGATGGGGGGAGAACTGCAATCAGTGGCGGGTGGGCATCTCTGAGGCAAACAGTTTTATGTACTTACAAAAAAAAATCTGTTTTCTTAGTTTCTTCAATTACTATTTTCTATATGATTTACTCCTTCTCCTCATTTTCCTTTCTTGTTTTCTTTTTTCATTGCATTCAATAGTAACTGAATACAATAATGCGGCTTTATCTCAAGTTTCTCTCTCAACAGTCTTATAAAATGCAAAATATAAAAGAAGCTAGCGTGTTTGTTTTAGGCTGTGGCAAGTGGAACTGATGTGAAGGCCACATCATGAACAGGTCTGAACTGGTCTGCGCTCTACTTTCCAGAGTCTTTAATTCAAATAGCAGTTGACTTTATTTGCTGTGGTTGGCAGCTTCATCTCAGACTGCTTGAATAAATTTGGGTTAATATGCTTCCTGTCTATTTAGAAAGAATTGTGATTCTATCTGTCTCAGGAGATTGCTTTATTTCCTGATTTAACAGCACAATATTCATGGACCTGAACCTCTGAGTAAGGTGTCCTATTTACATAACATGCTTTCACTTAATGGAGTTGTGTGCATTTCCCCTAAACAAGACACTGAGCTACACATAGTTACCTAAGAAGTATCTTCCATTAGTTATAAAACATTTATCTCAGGTTCAGAGGAAAAAGATGGATAAGTGTGATTGATTGTAACCTTTCCCAAAACTTCTCTAGAAGGCGTTATGTGGCCTTCCTTAGAGAGGAAGTAGAATGACATACCTTCACCAAGAACTACAGTTACTTTTTTCATCTTAATGTCATCTGTAGTAGACATCTGAGTTGGATGGCAGGGCCCACCCACATTTATATGAAAAGAAACACCAGATAAGTAACAGAGTAACTACCAGCTGTGTCACAACAACAGTATCTGGCAAATGCTATGAAAACTGTAAGTAGTTCTGAGTGCTTAATAAAAGTTTCAGCATACATAAAAAGCCTCAGGTAGGGTTGGGGATTTAGCTCAGTGGTAGAGCGCTTGCCTAGCAAGTGCATGGCCCTAGGTTCGGCCCTCAGCTCTGGAAAAAAAAAAAAAAAGGCTCAGGTAGTTTATGACATTTTAACTAGCAACTTCCTTTTTAATAATTATAAGAAATGTGAGTAATAATTTAAAAAAAAAAGAAATGTGAGTAATGGTTTGCCCCTCTGTGTGAGAAACCCAAAGGTGATAAACACAACAGTGTAGCAAGCTGTAGAGAATATACTCTTTACTTGTGTTACAGTTAAAAATAATAGAAGAGCCCAGACTCAACTCCTGGATTTCTGTCTGGAGTCAAATGGGCAGATATTGGGGTCATTTGAAGGGTCAGATTTTGGCATAGCTGAATTTGAGGTAGCCTTGGAGCAATCAGTTGGACTCCAGTAAGAAAGAACATGGGTCTAAGCTCAGAGAACTGCCTTATAAAATGTGAAGATTTAGGCCTCTGAAACTAGGTGCTGGGTAATATTGCCACAGAGAGAAGCCAGAACCATAGAATTATAAGTAAGGGTTCCAGAGAGAAGAAAGTGAACAGATCTAAGTCAAAAGAGAAAATGATTATACTTTTTGGGAATGGTCAGCAGAGTGAATGAGGATACTCAGGAAGCATGTGATTCAGCTTAAAGTTGTGGCATCTGATGCTGAAAAGTGAAGAGAAGATGTGTACTTGGTTTAAGTACTATATTTACTTGGTTAAGCTCCTGAGAAGGCCATCAATAGTGCTTACAATTGTGTGAAGGCACAGAATTGAGCCAGAGCCTCATAAAGGTGAAAGGAGTTCCCCTAGTCTTAAACTACGGGTAGAATTCACTTGGGGAGCGGTTATTTCAACTGAAAGAATAAGGTTTTCTTAAGATTAATTTTTTCTTTTTTAGAGACAATCATTCTAAGTATTTATTTGGTAGGTACTATTTCGACATCAATACCCTATTGGAGACCACATGCTTTAACAATGCCACTGTGTGTCTTTTACATTCAGCATTATATAATGAGCACTTCTTCATTAACAATTACTCAAAAGATTACTTAATAATCACCATGTTTATACAATACAATATCCATTCAATCACATTACTATTGAGAAGCTGCTGACTCACGTAAAATAGTCCAGGTCCTAGCTCCACCACTTTGGAATTACATAATCCCAAATAAATTATTAATCCTCTCTGTGACTTGTGTTCTTCCCAGTAAAACTGGATAACAGCCATGTTTCACTCTCGAATCTTAATGAGTGTCTTAGTTACTGTTCTGTTGCTGTGAAAGGATACCATGATCAAGGCAGTTTATAAGGAAGGCAGTTGACTGAGGACTCACTTACAGTTCAGAGAGGCATGGTAGGAAGGATGGTGGCAGGCAGCCAGATACAGGTGTCTGAGTAGTAGTTGAGAGCTCACATCTGACCTGAAAGTTGCAGGTAGAGAGGAGAGAAAGAAAAGAGATGGAGAGGGAAAGGGGGAAGGGCAGGGGAGGAAGAGGGAAGGAGAAAAAGTCAGATAGATCTGGGCTCACCTCCTTGAATAGGGCCATGCTTTCTAGTCTTCTCCAAACAGTTTCACTAACTGGAGACCAAGCATTCAAACATAGGAGCTCATTGGGGGATATTCTCATTCAAACCACCACAATGAGACAGTTTATATAAAACACTTATTACCATGTTTTGCATAAATTAGAGCCTCAAAAACAGTATCTATTGCTGTGTTCGACATTTAAATTGGCTTCAAATTCTTACTATTATAATTAGCTTCGGGACAAATGTTATTGCACATAGATTTCCTTTTCTTATCAGTTGATTATTTCCCATATATCTTAAGCCCCATATCGCTAATATTTTTAAGGCAGTATTTCTATAATTGGGATTCTTATACACAAATATAGATGTCTATGAGATTGTTTGATTTCCTTCTTCCTTTGTCAGTTTTTGTGTCAGTTAAGGACACATTATAAGACCTTAGATCAGAGCTGACAGGTGTGTCATTCTGAATTTTATTTTTTGAAAGAAAGACGAGTCAAAGCAAAAGGAAATCTTTTTTTTTTCTTAGGCTTACTATTTTCTTTCATTCTTCTTTTTTTTCAGTAATGGCTGTGTTTCAAAGTTTTTTTTTATTACTTTATATATATATATATTTTAATTATTTATTAATTCCACTTTATTCACTTTGTATCCCCCCTTTGGTTCCCTCCCTCCTCCCATCCCAATCCCTCCCTTCCTCCACCCTCTGCATGCATGCCCCTCCCCAAGTTGACTGATAGAGGAGGTCTTCTTTTCCTTCCTTCTGATCCTAGTCAATTAGGTCTCATCAGGAGTGGCTACATTGTCTTCTTCTGTGGCCTGGTAATGCTGCTTCCCCCTCAGGAAGAGGTAATTTTTTTATTTTATTTATTTTTATTAATTACAGTTTATTCACTTTGTATCCCCCCATAAGGCCCTCCCTCCTTCCCTTCCGGTTCCATCCTCCCTCCCCCTTCTTCAAGCGTGCCCCTCCCCAAGTCCACCGATAGGGGAGGTCCTCCTCTCCTTCCTTCTGATCTTGGTCCATCAGATCAAATCAGGAATGGCTACATTGTCATCTTCTGTGGCCTGGTAAGGCTGCTCCCCCCTCAGGGGGAGGTGATCAAAGAGCAGGCCAATCAGATTATGTCAAAGGCAGTCCCTCTTCCCATTACTATGTAACCCACTTGGACACTAAGCTGCCATGGACTACATCTGTGCAGGGGTTCTAGGTTATCTCCATACCTGGTACTTGTTTGGAATATGAGTCTCTGGGAAGACCCCTATGTTCAAATTTTGTGGTTCTGTTGCTCTCCTTGTGGGATTCCTGTCCTCTCCAGATCTTACTATTTCCCACTTCTTACATAAGATTCTATGCACCCTGCCCAACAGTTGGCCATAAGTTTGCTTTGATAGTCTGCAGGGCAGAGCCTTTCAAAGGCCCTCTGTGGCAAGTTCCTAGGTTGTTTCCTGTTTTCTTCTTCTTCTGATATCCATCCTCTTTGCCTTTCAGGATGGGGATTGAGCATTTTAGTCAGGGTCCTCTCTCTTGATTAGTTTCTTTAGATGTACAGGTTTTAGTAGCTTTGTCCTATATGAGTGAGTATATACCGTGTGTGTCTTTTTGCTTCTTGGACAGCTCACTCAGGATGATCCTTTCCAGGTCCCACCATTTACCTGCAAATTTCATGATTTCCTTAGTTTTCATTGCAGAGTAATACTCCATTGTGTAAATGTACCACAATTTTTTTATCCATTCTTCAGTTGAGGGGCATCTGGGCTGTTTCCAGCTTCTGGCTATTACAAATAAAGCTGTTACAAATATGGTTGAACAAATGTCCTTATTGTATACTTGAGCAAACTTTGGATATATGCCTATGAGTGGTATGGCTGGATCTTGAGGTAACGCTATTCTTAGTTGTCTGAGAAAGCACCAGATTGATTTTCAGAGAGGTTGTAGAAGTTTGCATTCTCACCAGCAGTGGAGGAGGGTTTCCCTTTCTCCACAACCTCTCCAGCATGTGTTGTCCCTTGAGTTTTTCATCTTGGCCATTTTGATGGGTATAAGGTGAAATCTCAGGGTCATTTTTATTTACATTTCCCAAATGGCTAATGAGGTTGAGCATTTCTTTAAGTGCTTCTCTGCCATTTGATATTCCTCTGTTGAGAATTCTCTGTTTAGCTCTGTTCCCCATTTTTTAAGTGGATTACTTGGTTTGCTGCTTTTCAGCTTCTTTAGTTCTTTATATATAATGGATATTAGTCCTCTGTCAGATAAAGGGTTGGTGAAGATTCTTTCCCAATCTGTAGGCAGTCATCTTGTTTTGATGATGGTGTCCTTTGCTTTATAGAAGTTTTCAGTTTCATGAGGTCCCATTTATTGATTGTTGCTCTTAGAGCCTGTGCTGTTGGTGTTCTGTTCAGGAAGTTGTCTCCTTTGCCAATCAGTTCAAGGGTATTCCTCACTTTTTTTTCTAGCCGATTTAATATGTCTGGTTTTATGTTGAGGTCTTTGATCCACTTGGACTTCAGTTTTGTCAGGGTGATAAATATGGATCTATTTGCATTTTTCTACATGTAGACATCCAGTTAGACCAGCCGTCTACTCCTTTTTGGTGTGTCTGCTTCTTCTTTTTCTACGGTTTTTAAGTGGACCATTATGTTGTTTGAATGAGCTGTCTCGAATTTCTTCTTGAAGGCACTTAGTGCTATGAACTTTCCTCTTAGCACTGCCTCCATTGTGTCCCACAAGTTTGGGTATGTTGTGTCTTCATTTTCATTGAGTTCTAGGAAGACCTTAATTTCTTTATTTCCTTTCTGACGAAGCTGTCATTGAGTAGCAAATTGTTCAGTTTCCAGGTGTGTGTTGGTTTTTTGCTATTTCTGTTGTTGTTGAGGTCCAGCTTTATTCCATGGTGATCAGACAGGATACAGGGGATTATTTCAATCTTCTTGTATCTGTTGATATCTGTTGATATCTGCTTTGTGACCAACTATGTGCTCTATTTTGGAGAAGATTCCATGAGGTGCTGAGAAGAAGGTAAATTCTTTTATGTTTTGGTGTAAGGTTCTGTAAATGTCTGTTAGGTCCATTTGATTCATGACCTCTGTTAGAGATATTGTTTCTTTGTTTAATTTCTGTTTTGTTGACCTGTCCTTTGTTGAGTGTGGGGTTTTGATGTCTCCCACAATTAATGTGTGGAGATCTATATGTGGTTTAAGTTTTATCAATGTTTCTTTTACAAATGTGGGTGCCCTTGTATTTGCGGCATAGATGTTCAGTATTGTTTCTGAAAATTCCTGGTGGAAATTTACCTTGATGAGTATCAAGTGTCCTTTCCCATCTCTTTTTATTAATTTTGGTTAAAAGTCTATTTTATCAGATATTAGAATAGCTACTCCTGCTTGCTTCTTGGGTCTATTTGCTTGGAAAGCCATCTTCCAACCCTTTACCCTCGGGTAATGTCTATCTTTGTGACTTAGGTGTGTTTCTTGTATGCAACAGATAGCTGGGTTTTGTTTACGCATCCATTCTGTTAGTCTGTATGTTTTTTATTGGAGAGTTGAGTCCATTGACGTTTAGAGAGCTTTATGACCAGTGGCTGTTAGATCCTTTGATTTTAATATTGGCTGCAGTCATAAGGTTGTGTGCTTGGTTACTTTTTGTTTTACTGTAGTGAGGTTAATTATTTCCTGTGTTTTCTTGAAAGTAGCTAGTTTTCTTGGGTTGTATTTTCCCTTTCAGTGTGTTCTGTACCGCTGGATTTGTGTGTAGGTGTTGTTGAAATTTGTTTTTGTCATTGAATATCTTGTTTTCTCCATGTATGAGGACTGAGAGTTTTGTCTGGGCTGACATCTGTGTTCTCTTAGGGTCTGCATGATATCCGTCCAGGCCTTTCTGGCTTTCATAGTCTTTGTTGAAAAGTCAGGTGTAATTCTAATGGGTTTGCCATTATATGTTACTTGGCCTTTTTCTCTTGCAGCTTTTAGTATTTTTTCTTTTTTCTGTATACTTACTGTTTTGATTATTATGTGGCGGGAGGATTTTCTTTTCTGGTCTAATTTATTGCGTGTTCTGTAGGTCTCGTGTATTCTTATTGCCTCTCCTTTAAGTTAGAGAAATTTTCTTCAATGATTTTGTTGAAAATATTTTCTGGTCCTTAGAGCAGGGAATCGTCTTTTTCCTCTATTCCTATTATTCTTAGGTTTTGTCTTTTCATGTTGTCTTGAATTTCTTGGATGGTCTGTGTCAGGAATTTTTTGGATTTAACATTTTGTTTGACAGATACATCAATTTCTTGCATTGTATCTTCTATACCTAAGATTCTTTCTTCCATCTCTTGTAGTCTATTAGTTATGCTAACCTCTGTAGTTCCTGTTTCCTTCCCTAAGTTCTTTCTCTCCACAATTTCCTCCATTTCTGTTTTCTTTAATTTTTCCAATTCTATCTTCAGATCTTGAGCCGTTTTGTTGATTTCTTTCACCTGTCTGACTGTATTTTCCTGTTTTTCCATCAATTCTTTCAGCTGTTTGCTTGAACAAACCTCTGTTCCTTTTATTCCATTCAGTGATTTAAGCATTTCTTCTCTAAAGGCCACAAACTGTTTGGCTACAACTTCCTCTATTTCTTTATGGATGGCCATAATCTGTTTGAATTCATCTTCCTCTAGGTCTTTATTTATTTTATTTGTTTCCTCTGTTATCCTCTTCATAAGCATAGTTATTAGGTCATCTTCTTGGATTTCAGTTATGCTGGGTATCCAGGGCTACATGCCCCTGGATAACTGGGTTCTGGAGATGCCATATTGCTCTGTCTTTTGTTGGTTGAGCTTTTATGCTGGCCTCTATCCATTGTGCTATCTTAGGTGTTTGAGGTTTGTTTCTGGTGGTTCCTGGGTATCTTGTGGTGGAGAGAATTCCCTTGTCAGGAAGATGTTTTTTCCTGAAGGAATCCTTTTCAGCTTTTGGGGTATAGTCACTGGATGGCTGGTGTTTTTCAGGAGTTGCGACTGCTCACCTCAGGCATAGAGACCTGAGCGGTAACTATGGTCCTTGTTAGTCGAGAGGGTTCTCCTCTCGCCCGGGGAAGTCCTGAAGACAGCTGCCCTGCTTCTGGGTTTCTTGCTGTAGATGTAGTGATCAGCTGCTGTAACCTGTGTGTCTCCTGGTTTGGTCAGTTTTGTTAGAGATTGCCCTTTGGAGCTGTATCTGGGGGTTGATATCAGGGATTCCGGGCTTTTGTAGGTCTGAGGTTGGGGCTCTATGTACCAGTACCCAAGCGGTAATCTGTGGTGGGTGGGTACTGCTCCTGGTAACAGCAGGCTATCTGGTGCACAGTAGGTCCCTGGTTTGGGCCAGTCTGTGGGACCTATTCCAGGATATACTGGGTGGCCTAAGTCTGTCCCCTTCGCTTCATTCCCTGTGAGGATTTCTCCCCACACTGACTCCCAGTCTCTGTTGCCCTGGGGCACACAGCTGGAGAGCTGGTGCACAACAGCTGTCTGTGCCTATGCCTGGAGTCCAGTTCAGTGATGGCGGCTCGTACCCACCAGTCTGTGAGACTTTTTCCAGGGAAAGAATGGGTGACCCAAGTCAGTACCTTTTCCTTCCTTCCCTGTGGAATTCTCTCACGACAGGGACTCCCAGTCTCTGGTGGTTTTTGTGCCCACCAATCAGCCTGGGAAAGGTGATCAGGACACACAGGCATGTGGCTCTGGTCTGGGGACCTAGTGCCTGCGCGACCCAGGATCTCTTCCAGGTTCTGGCTGAGGGACCTGAGAGTAGACCTGACTGATTCCCGCACTGTGGGGGTTTCCTCTCACCTGGGAAACACAATCACTGTTGTTTTAGGACCCAGAGTTCAGCCTCTTGGTCACTGTACGGGAAATGTTGTCCTGCTTTTCAGACGCAGTATTCTGCTGGAGCCGCCATCTTCTCATCCCTTAAGATTCATTCTTAACTCGATGAAAATGAAGACACAACATACCCAAACTTGTGGGACACAATGAAGGCAGTGCTAAGAGGAAAGTTCATAGAACTAAGTGCCTTCAAGAAGAAATTCGACACAGTTCATTCAAGCAACTTAATGGCCCACTTAAAAACCGTAGAAAAAGAAGCAGACACACCAAAAAGGAGTAGACGGCTGGAAATAATCAAACTCAGGGCTGAAATGATTCAATTAGAAACAAAT
This sequence comes from Psammomys obesus, assembly GCF_907164565.1. Classification (NCBI taxonomy): domain Eukaryota; kingdom Metazoa; phylum Chordata; class Mammalia; order Rodentia; family Muridae; genus Psammomys; species Psammomys obesus. The sequence goes on along the minus strand of NW_026593286.1, from coordinate 44,056,813 downwards.
AAAACAATTCAAAGAATCAATGAAACCAAGAGCTGGTTCTTTGAGAAAATCAACAAGATCGACAAACCCTTAGCCAAGCTAACTAAAAGGCAGAGAGACACCACCCAAATCAACAAAATCAGAAATGAAAAGGTGGACATAAGTACAGACACTGAGGAAATCCAAACAATCATTAGGACTTACTTCAAAAGTCTATACTCAACAAAATTTGAAAATCTAAATGAAATGGACAATTTTCTTGATCGATTTGACTTACCAAAGCTGAATCGGAACCAGGTAAATCAATTAAATAGTCCTATATCCCCCAAAGAAATAGAAGCAGTCATCAAAAGTCTCCCATCCAAAAAAAGCCCAGGACCAGATGGCTTCAGCGCAGAATTCTACCAGACCTTCAAAGAAGAGCTAACTCCAATTCTCTTCAAGCTATTCTACAAAATAGAAACAAAAGGAATATTACCAAACTCATTCTAGGAAGCCACAGTCACCTTGGTACCTAAATCTCACAAAGACTCAACAAAGAAAGAGAATTTCAGGCCACTCTCCATTATGAACATTGATGCAAAAGTACTTAACAAAATACTTTCAAACCGAATACAAGAACACATCAAAGATATTATCCACAATGACCAAGTAGGCTTCATTGCAGGCATGCAGGGGTGGTTCAATATACGGAAATCCATCAATGTGATCCACCATATTAACAAACTGAAAGAAAAAAAAAACATGATAATCTCCCTAGATGCTGAAAAAGCATTTGACAAAATCCAACATCCATTCATGTTTAAAGTACTGGAGAGATCAGGGAAACAAGGTACATATCTAAACATAGTAAAGGCGATATACAGCAAGACTATAGCCAACATCAAACTGAATGGAGAGAAAATTAAAGCAATCCCACTGAAATCAGGGACAAGACAAGGCTGCCCACTCTTTCCATATCTCTTCAACATAGTGCTGGAAGTCCTTGCTAGAGCAATAAGACAGTTGAAGGAGATCAAGGGGATACCAGATGGGAAAGGAAGAAGTCAAATTATCACTATTTGCAGATGATATGATAGTATACATGAGTGACCCCATAACTCTACCAGGGAACTTCTACAGCTGATAAACATCTTCAGCAAAGTGGCTGAATACAAAGTTAACTCAAAAAAATCAGTAGCCCTCGTGTATAAAAAAGACAAAAGGGCTGAGAAAGAAATTAGAGAAAAAACACCATTCACAATAGCCACAAATGACATAAAGTACCTTGGTGTAACCCTAACCAAGCAAGTCAAAGACTTGTATGAAAAAAATTTCAAGTCTCTGAAGAAAGAATTAGAGGAAGATATGAGAAGATGGAAAGATCTCCCATGCTCATGGCTTGGCAGGATTAACATAGTAAAAATGGCCATCTTACCAAAAGCAATCTACAGATTTAATGCAATTCCCATCAAATTGCCAACACAATTCTTTACAGACCTGGAAAGAAAAATTCTCAACTTCATATGGAATAACAAGAAATCGAGAATTGCTAAAACAATCCTCTACAATAAAAGATCTTCTGGAGGTATCTCCATCCCTGATCTCAAGCTGTACTATAGAGCAACAGTTATAAAAACTGCATGGTACTGGCATAGAAACAGAATGGTGGATCAATGGAATCGAACAGAAGACCCAGAAATAAACCCACACACTTACGGACACCTGATTTTTGACAAAGATACCAAAACCATACAATGAAAAAAGATATCATCTTCAACAAATGGTGCTGGTCCAACTGGATGTCTACATGTAGAAAAATGAAAATAGATCCATACTTATCACCTGCACAAAACTGAAGTCCAAGTTGATCAAAGACCTCAACATAAAACCAGACACATTAAATCGGCTAGAAAAAAAGTGGGGAATACCCTAGAACTCATTCGTATAGGAAAAAACTTCCTGAATAGAACGCCAACAGCACAGGATCTAAGAGCAACAATCAATAAATGGGACCTCATGAAATTGAAAAGCTTCTGTAAAGCAAAGGACACCGTCATCAAAACAAAGTGATTGCCTACAGATTGGGAAAGAATCTTCACCAACCCTGACAGAGGACTCATATCCAGTATATATAAAGAACTAAAGAAGCTGAAAAGCAGCAAACCAAGTAATCCACTTAAAAAATGGGGAACAGAGCTAAAGAGAGAATTCTCAATAGAGGAATATCGAATGGCAGAGAAGCACTTTAAAAAATGCTCAACCTCATTAGCCATTTGGGAAATGTAAATCAAAATGACCCTGAGATTTCACCTTACACCCATCAGAATGGCCAAGATGAAAAACTCAAGGGACAGCACATGCTGGAGAGGTTGTGGAGAAAGGGGAACCCTTCTCCACTGCTCGTGGGAATGTAAACTTGTACAATCACTCTGGAAATCAATCTGGCGTTTTCTCAGACAACTAGGAATAGTGCTTCCTCAAGATCCAGCCATACCACTCCTAGGCATATACCCAAAAGAGGCTCAAGTACACAAAAAGGACATTTGCTCAACCATGTTTGTAGCAGCTTTATTTGTAATAGCCAGAAGCTGGAAACAGCCCAGATGCCCCTCAACTGAAGAATGATTGCAGAAACTGTGGTACATCTATACAATAGAGTATTACTCAGCAATGAAAAATAAGGAAATCATGAAATTTGCAGGTAAATGGTGGGACCTGGAAAGGATCATCCTGAGTGAGTTGTCCCAGAAGCAAAAAGACACGCATGGTATATACTCACTCATATAAACATACAACATAGAATATACCCACTAAAATCGGTACATCTAAACAAACTAAGCAAAAGAGAGGACCCTAACTAAAATGTTCAATCCCCATCCTGAAAGGCAAAGAGGATGGACATCAGAAGAAAAAGAAAATAGGAAACAACCTCGGAACCTGCTACAGAGGGCCTCTGAAAGCCAGAAGAAAACAGGAAACAACCTTGGATCCTGCCACAGAGGGCCTCTGAAAGCCTCTGCAGTATAGACTGTCAAAGCAGATGCTGAGCCTGATGGCCAACTGATGGGCAGAGTGAATGGAATTTTATGTAAGAAGTAGGAAATAGTAAGAGCTGGAGGGGATGGGAACTCCACAAGAAGAGCAACGGAACAAGATAATTTGAACACAGGGAACTTCCCAGAAAATCATACTCCAACCAAGGACTAATGGTGGAGATAACCTAGAACCCCTGCACAGATGTAGCCCATGGCAGTTCAGTGTCCAAGTGGGTTACATAGTAATTGGAAGAGGGACTGCCTCTGACATAATCTGATTGGCCTGCTCTTTGATTACCTCCCCCTGAAGGGGGAGCAGCCTTACCAGGCCACAGTAGAGGACAATGCAGCCACTTTTGATGAGAACTGATAGACTAAGATCAGAAAGGAGAGGAGAACCTCCTCTATCAGTGGACTTGGGGAGTGGCATGCATGCAGAAAGGGGATGGTGGGATAGGGAGGGGAGGAGGAAGGGGCTTATGGGGGCATACAAAATGAATAAAGTTTAATTAATAAAAAATTTAAAGAAAAAAAGGATTCATTCTTATGCCTGAAAATAACTTATGATGGATTTCCTATTGTCAGTGGTCATGAATGCCACCTTTAAGCAGTGAGTACAATATGTGATTCCATGTTGGCTATGCTGTTTGTTTCTCTTTCCCTAACAACTATAAGAAAGTAGATATGACATTACCTAGCATTGTGTACAATTTTTTTTAAGAAAATCATGGCACTGCAGCCTCTGAGACCAACATGAGTAGCAGTTCCCAGACCTACACCATTTTCCCAGGACCCACCCAGATCTGTGGCTCATAGACCCAAGCAGATCAGGGAGCAGCAGGAAAACCGGACCACCTGGGATAATGAACTCCACTTATAATCCCAGTCACCTATTACCATCAGAGACCACCAGGCCCACTAATAACAGAGTCAACGAATTGGTTATAGGTCAGCGCAAGAACACCAGGAACAAAAACAGGACCATATGACACCACGGAAACCCAGCTATCCTACCAGCAAGCCCAGAGGATACTATCACTCTAGAAGCACAAGAAACAATTATTAAAATGATAGAGGCCTTAAAAGAAGAAAATAAATCACCCAAAGAACTGTAAGAAAATACAATTAAACAGGTGAAGGAATTGAATATATCCCTTAAAGAAATACAAGAAAATACAATGAAACGGGAAAAAGTAAGTGAATAAAACTATCCAAAACCTAAAAATGGAAATAGAAACAATAAAGAAAACAAAATGTGAGGCAATCCTGGAAATGGAAAAACCTAATAAAGAGAACAGGAACTACAGGCACAAGTAGCAATAACAGAATACAAGAGATGGAAGAGAAAATATCATGTGTAGAAGCTACAATTGAAAAATCAATACATCAAATAAATGTTAACTCTAAAAATTTCCTGACACAACTCATCCAAGAAATCCAGGACAATGTGAAAAGACAAAACCTAAGAATAATAGGAATAAAAAAAGAAGACTCCCAGCTCCAAGGCCCAGAAAATATTTTCAACAAAATCATAGAAGAAAACTTTCCCAACCTAAAAACAGAAATGCCTATAAACATACCAGAAGCCTACAGAACACCAGATAGATTGAACCACAATAGAAAATCCTCCCGTCACATAATAATCAAAACATAAATGTACAGAAAAGAGAAAGAATATTAAAAGCTTCAAGGGAAAAAGGCCAAGTCATATAAAGGCAAACCCATCAGAGTTATACCTGACATCTCAACAGAGTCTTTGAAAGCTAGAAGGGCCTGGACATATGCTTTGTAGATACTAAGATAGCACAGATGTGAACTCAGACTACTATACCCAGCAAAACTTTTAATCACCGTAGATGGAGAAAACAAGATATTCTGTGAGAAAACCAAGTTTAAGCAGTACAGAGCCACAAACCCAGTCCTATAGAATATACTAGAAGGAAAATTCCAAACCAAGGAGGCTAACTACACCCAGAAAAAAAGGGGGGGAACAAAAACCCCAGAGCCACAAAAACAAAAGAAAAAGAGCACACACATACATACACACACACACACACACACACACACACTCTCTCTCTCTCTCTCTCTCTCTCCCAACCACAATACAAAAAATAGCAGAAATTAACAAACACTGGTTATTAGTATCTCTTAACATCTATGGCCTCAATTCCCCAATAACAAGATACAGGCTAACAGAATGGATGTATAAATAGGTCCCATCATTCTGTTCTATACCAAAAAAAAAACAACCTCAGCAAGAATGATGGCCATTACCTCAGAATAAAGGGCTGGAAAAAGATTTTCCAAGCAAATGGACATACGAAACAAGCTGGAGTAGCTACTCTGATATCTAATGAAATAGACTTTCAGTCAAAATTAATCAAAAGAGGTGGGGGAAGGCAGTTCATACTCCTCAAAGGAAAAATCAACCAAGTTCTGAGCATATGTGCCCCAAATGCAAAGGCACTCACATTACATTACTAAAGTGTAAATCACACATTGAACCCCACACGTTAACACACCTCTCTCACCAATGGACAGATCTTTGAGATGGAAACGAAAACAGAGAAAAAACAAAACTAACTGAGGTTATGAGTCAATTGGACCTAAAAGACATCTACAGAACATTTCATCCAAACAGGAAAAAATATACCTTCTTCTCAGCATCTCATGGAACCTTCTCCAAAATTGACCACACACAAAGAAAGCCTCAACAAGTACAAGAAAACTGAAATAACACCTTGCATCCTATCATACCACTGTGGATTAAAGCTAGACTTCAACAACAGCAGAAACAAAAGAATCCCTACAAACCCATGAAAACCGAATAACTCTCTACTTAAAGAAATGCTAGACTTTCTAGAATTCAGTGAAAATGAAGGCACAACATATGCAAATTTATGGGACACAATGAAAACTGTGTTAAGAGGAAAGTCCATAGTGCTACATGCCTCCCTAAAGAAAGTGGGAGAGCTCATACTAGTAACTAATCAGCTCACCTAAAAACTCTAGAGAAAAAGAAAGCAAACAAACCCAAGAGAATTCGATGACAGGAAATAATCAAACTCAGGGCTGAAATCAATAACATAGATACTAAGAGAATCATCAAAACCAAGAGCTGTTTTTTGAATAAGTCAAAATAGGCAAACCCATAGTCAAACTTACTAAAAGACAGAGGGACAATATCCAAATTAATAAAATCAGAAATGAAAGGGGTGATATAACAACAACAGTCACTGAGGGAATCCAAAGAATCATTAGATCGTACTTCAAAAACCTATACACCAAAAAGTTGGAAAACCTAAATAAAATGCATGAATTTCTTGATAGATACCATTATCAAAGTTAAATCAAGATTAGGTTAACAATTTACATAAAACTATAACCCCTATGGAAGTAGAAGGGGTCATCAAAAGCCCTGCAAACAAAAGGAGTCGAGAGACAGATGACTTTGGCACAGAATTCTACCAGACTTTCAAAGAAGGACTAATACCAATACTCCTCAAACTATTCCACAAAATAAAACCAAAATGAATATTACCAAACTCATTCTATGAAGCCACAGTCACCTTGATACCTAAACCACACAAAGACCCAACAAAAAAGAGAATTCCTGACCAATCTCCCTTATGAACATTGATGCAAAAATACTCAGTAAAATACATGTAAACCCAATCCAGGGATACATCAAACATATCATCTACCATGATCAAGTAAGCTTCATTCCACGAATGCAGGGATGATTCCCTATAGGAAAATCCGTCAACGTAATCCACCTTGTAGAGAAACTGAAAGAAAAGAAAAAAAAAAAAAGAAAAAACATGATCATCTCATTATATTCTGAAAAGGTCTTTGACAATATCCAACACCCTTTCATGTTTAAAGTCTTGGAGAGATCAGGGATAAAAAGCACATACCTAAACACAATAAAGGAAATATACAGCAAGCCAATAGCCAACATCAAGTTAAATGGAGAGAAACATACAACATTACTGCTAAAATCAGGGACAAGACAAGGCTGTCCATTCTCACCATATCTCTTCAATATATAACTTGAAGTTCTAGCTAGAGCAATAAGGAAAGTAAAGGAGATCAAAGGGATAAAACCAGACACATTAAATCGGCTAGAAAAAAAAGTGGGGAATACCCTAGAACTCATTGGTACAGGAGAAAACTTCCTGAACAGAACACCAACAGCACAGGCTCTAAGAGCAACAATCAATAAATGGGACCTCATGAAATTGAAAAGCTTCTGTAAAGCAAAGGACACCGTCATCAAAACAAAGCGACTGCCTACAGATTGGGAAAGAATCATCACCAACCCTCTATCTGACAGAGGACTCATATCCAATATATATAAAGAACTAAACAAGCTGAAAAGCAACAAACCAAGTAATCCACTTAAAAAATGGGGAACAGAGCTAAAGAGAGAATTCTCTGCAGAGGAATATCGAATGGCAGAGAAGCACTTAAAGAAATGCTCAACCTCAATAGCCATTAGGGAAATGCAAATCAAAACAACCCTGAGATTTCACCTTACACCCATCAGAATGGCCAAGATGAAAATCTCAAGGGACAACACATGCTGGAGAGGTTGTGGAGAAAGGGGAACCCTTCTCCACTGCTGGTGGGAATGTAAACTGGTACAACCACTCTGGAAATCAATCTGGCGCTTTCTCAGACAACTAGGAATAGCGCTTCCTCAAGATCCAGCCATACCACTCCTAGGCATATACCCAAAAGAGGCGCAAGTACACAACAAGGACATTTGTTCAACCATGTTTGTAGCAGCTTTATTTGTAATAGCCAGAAGCTGGAAACAACCCAGATGCCCCTCAACTGAAGAATGGATGCAGAAACTGTGGTACATCTATACAATGGAGTATTACTCAGCAATGAAAAATAAGGAAATCATGAAATTTGCAGGTAAATGGTGGGACCTGGAAAGGATCATCCTGAGTGAGTTGACCCAGAAGCAAAAAGACACTCACGGTATATACTCACTCATATAAACATACAATATAGAATAAACCCACTAAAAGCTGTACATCTAAACAAACTAAGCAAAAGAGAGGACCCTAACTAAAATGTTCAATCCCCATCCTGAAAGGCAAAGAGGATGTACATCAGAAGAAAACGAAAATAGGAAACAACCTCGGAACCCGCTACAGAGGGCCTCTGAAAGCCAGAAGAAAACAGGAAACCACCTTGAAACCTGCCACAGAGGGCCTCTGAAAGCTTCTGCAGTATAGACTGTCAAAGCAGATGCTGAGCCTGATGGCCAACTGATGGGCAGAGTGAATGGAATTTTATGTAAGAAGTGGGAAATAGTAAGAGCTGGAGGGAACGGGAACTCCACAAGCAGAGCAACAGAACAAGATAATTTGAACACAGGGAACTTCCCAGAGACTCCTACTCCAACCAAGGACTATTTGTGGAGATGACCTGGAACCCCTGCACAGGTGTAGCCCATGGCAGTTCAGTGTCCAAGTGGGTTACATAGTAATGGGAAGAGGGACTGCCTCTGACATAATCTGATTGGCCTGCTCTTTGATCACTTCCCCCTGGGGGGGAGCAGCCTTACCAGGCCACAGTAGAGGACAATGCAGCCACTTTTGATGAGAACTGATAGACTAAGATCAGAAAGAAGGAGAGGAGGACCTCCCCTATCAGTGGACTTGGGGAGTGGCATGCATGCAGAAAGGGGAGGGAGGGTGGGATTGGCAGGGGAGGAGGGAGGGGCTTATGGGGGGATACAAAATGAATAAAGTGTAATTAATAAAAAATAAATAAAAGATTTTAAAAAAAAAAAAAAGAAAAGAAATTGGAAGGGAAGAAGTCAAAGTATTACTATTCTCAGATGATATGATACTATACATAACTGACCCCCTCAAGATTCTACCGGAGAAATCTTAAGGCTGATAAACACCTTCAACAAAGTTTCTGGATACAAAGTTAACTCAAAAAAGTCAGTAGCCCTCCTTTATACAAGCAACAAAAGGTCTGAGAAAGAAATTAGGAAAATAACCCTTCACAATAGCCACAAATAATGTAAAATATCTTGGTGTAATTCTAACCAAGCAATTGAAAGACCTGTATGACAAGAAGTTCAAGTCTTTGAAGAAAAAAATTGAAGAAAATTTTAGAAGATGGAAAGATCTCCCATGCTCATGGATTAGTAGGATTAACATAGTAAAAATGCCCATCCTGCCAAAAGCAATCTATAGATTCTATACAATTCCCATCAAAATTCCAACACAATTCTTTACATACCTGGAAAAACAACTGTTAACTTCATGTTGAAAAATAAAAGACAAAAAAAAAAGAAAAAGAAAAAAAGAAAAGAAAAAAGAAAATCAAAGACCCAGGATAGCCAGGTTGATCAACAGAACCTAACTGAAGACCCAGAAATAAACCCACATTCTTAGGGGTACTTGATTTTCAACAAAGAAGCCAAAATCATACAGCAGAGATAAAGAAGGCATCTTCAACAAAGATGCTGGTCTAACTGGATGTCTACATGTAGAAAAATGCAAATAGACCCATACTTATCACCTTGCACAAAACTTAAGTCCAAGTGACTCAAATTCCTTGACATAAAGCCAGACTCTAAATCTATTAGAAGACAAAGTGAGGAAAAGTCTAGAACTCATTGGCATAGGAGACAACTTCCTGAACAGAACACCAACAGCACTGGCTCTGAGATTAATAAATGAGATCTCTCTCTCGGGTTGGAGGGATAGCTCAGAGGTTAAGAGCACTAGCTCTTCTTCCAATGGTCCTGAGTTCAATTCCCAGCAACCACATGGTGGCTCACAACCATCTATAATGAGATCTGGGGCCCTCTTCTGACGTGCAGGCACACATGCAGACAGAATACTGTATAAATAATAAATAAATCTTTAAAAAATGGGATCTCATGAAACTGCAAAGCTTCTGTAAGTCAAAAGACTGTCACTAGAACAAAACAGCAGCCTACAGATTGGGAAAAGATCTTCAGACAGAGAGCTATATCCAAAATATACAAAAAACTTAAATTAAATATCATCAAATGAAATGATCCAATTAAAAGATGGGGTACATGGGAGGATCCGAAGTGGTGGCATGGAGAGCACAGTGTCTGATCAGCAGGGCAACAGTGACTGCACAGTGACAAACAGACCGAACTATGGGCCCCAAAACAACAGCGATTGTGTTCCCTGGGTGAGAGGAAACCCCATGGTGTGGGAAGTAATTGGTCCCATCTCTGGGACCAAAAAAGAGTTCACAGGTTCCCTATAGGCGCTTGGTTGCCAGTCCAGAGCCACACGCCTGCGTGTTCTGATCATCATCTCAGACTGAGCTGTGGGCCCCACAACACCAGAGACTGCGTTTTCCAGTGGAGAGGAAACCCCACAGTGAAGGAAGCAATTGGGTCTGACCAACCTCAGGTTACCCAGCCAACCTGTACCCCCTCCTCCGAAAAGAACCCAGGGCTTTCAGCAGGTGCTCAGTTGCCAGCCCTTAGCCACACGCCTGCAAGTGCTACACACTGTCCTAGACAGAACTCTGGACCCCACAACACCAGAGACTGGGTTTCCCAGTGGAGAGGAGATCCCACAGTGAAGGAAGCAATCGGGTCCGAACTCAGATTTTCTTGTGGTGCCGTTTTTTCAACCCTGTACTCACTGTGTGTATACATACAGATGAATATATGCATATATATCTATGTGGGATAGCTACAACTTGTAACTTTAGTGAACCCTAATCACGTGTGTGTGTGTGTGTGTGTGTGTGTGTGTGTGTGTGTGTGTGTGTGTTAAGCCCTTGAAAAATGGAAAGTGATTTCTTAGGTGCTGCCTCTGCATCAGACACTCTTTGCCTGAGATTTTTTTTCCACAAAGGAGAAAATGGGAAGCCCTTGTAGCTGAAACTACTGGAAATTACATTTTTTAAAAAGATTTGTTTGTTTACTATGTATACAGTGTTCTAGCTACATGTATGCCTGAACACCAGAAGAGGCACTAGCTCTCATTTATAGATGGCTATGAGCCACCTATAAATGCTGGAAACTGAATTCAGGACCTCTGGAGGAGCAGACAATGTTCTTAACTTCTGAGCCATCTCTCCAGCCCCAGAAATTATATTTCTATTAAAAGCTATCTGTGGCTAGAAGTATCCATCGTAGGTACAAAGTAAAATGATGTAATCAACTTATTCAAAGACATAAACTTATATAAAATGCCATTTAATGTTAACAAATTACAGTTATAAAGTTCTTGAGGTTATTATTTGGCCACATGCTTGTCCTCAGTGGCTAATGAGCCTGCAAATTCTTCACCAAGTCATACTGCCTGTAGACAGTAGAATATCAAGGATACATGACCTTTTGAGAGTGACTGGTTTCTACTTTCTTTGGTGTCATTCCTGAATTTGCAAATGCTAAATTTCTTCAGAGGTCAGTTTCTGTGATGGTTTCCTATCTGCAAGCTGCATACAGCACTGTGGCTCTGCTTTTCATATTGCAGAACTCACAAAAGGGAGCCTGACCATCCAAGCCATAGTACCGGGTTGGAGGTTGGAAGCCATAACATCCCCTTTGAATTTAAAACCTCCTTGGGGAGGGTCCTCTGAAAGGCTCCACCCAACAGGGGATTGAAGCAGATGCTGAGACTCACAGCCAAACTTTGGGCAGAGTGTAGGGAGTCTTATGGAAGAAGAGGGGGTGGATAGAAGGACAGGATCCTCACAAGGAGACCAACAAAGCTAAAATATCTGAGCCCAGGGGTTCCTGCAGAGACTGATGCACCAACCAAAGACCATGCATGGAGAGGACCTAGACACCCTGCACAGATATAGCTGATTGGCAGCTCAGTCTCAATGTAGGTAAATGGAGTAGGGTCTGCCTGCTCTTTGATCATTTGCCCCTGGCAATGCAGCTTTACCAGGCCACAAAAGAAAAGGATCCAGGCATTCCTGATGAGACTTGATGGCTATGGGCAGATGGCAAAGGAAGAGAACTCCCCCTTTCAGTGGACTAGAAGAAGGGAAGAGAGGGGGTGGCAGGACTGGAAGGAGTCAAGGGAGGAGGCTTCAATAGAGATATATAATGAATATATTGTGAAAAAAAATAAAAATTTTAAATAAATAAATAAAACCTCATTGGGGAATCATAGCTCTAGCCATGCAATAGGAGTGTGGCTTAGTTGCTAGATGAAAGATAAAATAAAGGGGAAGGGATATAGAACATTATATCTTGAAAATCCTATGGCTCCAATTTTCTGGTGGTTATTATACCTAAACTTCAGATTAAAACAAACCAAAGAGCTGGGGATACAGCCAATGGTATACGGTTTGCCTAGCATTTGCCAGGCCTTGGATTCAGTCCCTCAGACTAGAAGGGAAACAAACAAACAAACAAACAAACAAACAAAAAACATGGGCCTCATTGAACATGGCATTCATGCCTGGAAACTGAACACTTTGAAGGGCAAAGACAGAAAGACAGAAGCCCAGCGTAGCCTAGACTGCAGAGGGAAACACTTGTCTCAAAAAATAAATGAAGCAGTGAGGTGGCTCAGCAGGTAAAGCACTTGCTACCAAGTTAACTGATTTCAGTTGCTGGGACTCACATGGTACAAGGAAAGAACCAGAAGTTATTCTCTGACCTAAATAGAGAGAGAGAGACAGACAAACACACAGAGAATAAACAAATGTAATAAATAAATTATATAATTAATGGGAATGTGCGTAAGATCTGAATATGTCTCAATAAACTTGCCTAATTTTGTGAATTTTTCAGGGTTCCCATTGACCTATGCAAGTAAGTCTTAAATCCCAGTGGGCCCCATGTTTCTTAGCCTCCCCAAACAGAATGGATGATGGTGGAGTGGAGAGAAGATGGCATGATTTGCCCTGGTCCTGTGCAAGACCTGTTGGTCTTCTTCCTACAAGTGAATGAATTACCTAAAAGCAATGTAAACTTGTCTTCTGGCTCCATCCACCATTGGCCCTTCCGTAGTGTGGGATCTGTCACTGGGGGTTAGCCAAACTAGCTCTTGACACTCTTGCACTCCTTGCAGGAAACAGCATCCTCCATTCAGCAGCTGATAGTGTGACCAGTGCAGTACAGAAGGCAAGCCAGGCCTTGAATGAGCGTGGGGAACGGTTAGGCCGAGCGGAGGAGAAGACAGAAGACATGAAGAACAGTGCCCAGCAATTTGCAGAAACTGCATACAAGGTGAGCCAGCAGAAAGCAGGATCTCCATGCTAGATTTCCAGAGATCATAGTATCCAGAAACTGTTCTTGTGGTGAGGAGAAAATCAAGTAACATTTTATATTCCTTCTGGTGGGCCATTTCCTAATTACTAGAGACTTGAAGTTTTTCTCCCTATACATGGTTTTTGTTCTTATTTCATTCTCTGACCTCCTGGCTTTTAGATATTCAGGTAACAAAGAAAATCTTTAACTACTGCCCCAAATATAAGGGTTCAAGTTCAGGTCACAGAAGAAGGGAGAAATGAGATCTCGTCTCCCGATATATCCCTGTTCTTGGCTACAATTGAAAGAATTATGGTGGAGCTGAGGCTTCTCCGGTGTCCTTTGCGCTCTGTCCATTTCTCACTCTGTATCTGTCATCATGTGTCATGTGTCTCTTTACCAGACATAAAGCAAGCCCTGGTCTCAAGGCTGGTTTTCCTTTGAAAGTGGCTGGAGGTTGTTGATTCAAAACCTCTGTCTGAATCTCTAATTTTGAACAGAGGTGGCAGCGAGATTATCTCTTGTCCCCGAACTCAGAGAACAGGGGATACTTAGCATTCATACTCATACTTTTGCTGAGGACTGCCTTGCAGAAGGGGAAAGAACTATGTACTGGCAGCTCCTATCTAAGGCAATCATAACCAAAGGATAAAGGAGGTCCACTGGGCAGCTGATAAGGAGATTGATTACTGCACCTGTACTTCAGGTCAAAGACTAGTTTGTTTCTAGCTGGTTATTTAAATTAAAGTTTCTGGGAACCATTTCTACTGGTGACATATTGGCCTGTCAGGCTCAATATCTGTACCTTCAGAGTTTTTAGTTGATCTTTGAAGAAGAATAACTCAATTAGCCTCGACAAAATTCTCCACTTCTGCTGAGGAAACAAGAATGGGCAACCAAGAAGCAATGAGAAAAATATATTCTACAGGGCAGAAGATGCTTCTCCAAGGCTCACACACAAGCATTTTAGGAGACTGGCTCCTGGTAGATGTTTCTTCTGGCTTTCCTCCATGATTGCTTTTATATAGACCTGTCTAAGCATCTCAGTGACTCTCTATGATGACAGGGTCTTAGTGTGCTACTTGCTTTGAGACCCAGGTAGAGGTCCTTGAAAAACTAACCAAGTCTGTTTGAGAATGCCACAACCAAGCTGGTATCAGGATCTCACATGTTTGCGCTGTGATGTAGGGAGTAAACCCAGACACATGCTTCCCTGAGGCTTTGGTAGGAGGAGATGATGGCATGGAAAGGTGGGAGATTCCAGGTCCAGATGAACTAATATAAAAAGCAACTTAGAGTATTTAAGTGGGAGATGGACAGTAGAAATCTGGGGAGAAACTCTTAGTGTTGAGTTGGGAAAGGAAAAGCCAAAGAAAGTAACTTGACATCTGTCCTAAAGTTTGCAAAGGGTGGGTAGTCCAGACAATTATCTCTCTTCCCTTCCCACAGAATTGAGCAATCAATGCTGCACTGATAAAACTCTGATAAAAGAGTTTAAGCTAATGATTAAACCACACACCAGGTTACCAAGGAAGCTGTGGAATTGTTCTTCCTAATGTGAGTAGACAATACCTGGATGTCGTCCACATGGACGTCCTTCTCACCAGGGCTTATACAAACAGCCAAGTTCTTGGCGTTTGCTACTATTTCCTTGACACCGTGGTCAAGTTTGCTGAATGGCTGGGAAATAGTAGTTAACTTCTTATGTTTGAGCCTAGCTCTGTCATTTACCATCTGGTGACCCAGGACAAATACTAAGTTTCTTAAAGCCAATGTTTTCTCCTCAGTTATAAAGAAGCAATTCATTGATAATATTACCTCATTGATAACATATCCTCGGGTGCTGAGGAGCATGCACACAAATTTAATTGTTTATGAGTTATTTCAATCAACATAGCTTGTGATGAGCCTGCTCCATTTGGTCACATAAGGAGCTCAGTATTGAGGCTGGAGAATTATTACAGATGACTGAGAATCTTCAAAACAGCAATTAAAAAAAAAGAATGCAGATGAATATTATATGATCCAGACTCAGAAGAGAAGGCAGTGGAAAGTTTCCAGTATCTGAACAGAGAGCAATTCTTTTTTTTTTTTTTTTTTCTTTTTTTTTTTCTCTTTTTTTTTTATTAATTACACTTTATTCATTTTGTATCCCCCCATAAGCCCCTCCCTCCTCCCCTGCCAATCCCACCCTCCCTCCCCTTTCTGCATGCATGCCACTCCCCAAGTCCACTGATAGGGGAGGTCCTCCTCTCCTTCTTTCTGATCTTAGTCTATCAGTTCTCATCAAAAGTGGCTGCATTGTCCTCTACTGTGGCCTGGTAAGGCTGCTCCACCCCAGGGGGAAGTGAACAAAGAGCAGGCCAATCAGATTATGTCAGAGGCAGTCCCTCTTCCCATTACTATGTAACCCACTTGGACACTGAACTGCCATGGGCTACACCTGTGCAGGGGTTCCAGGTCATCTCCACAAATAGTCCTTGGTTGGAGTAGGAGTCTCTGGGAAGTTCCCTGTGTTCAAATTATCTTGTTCTGTTGCTCTGCTTGTGGAGTTCCCGTTCCCTCCAGCTCTTACTATTTCCCACTTCTTACATAAAATTCCATTCACTCTGCCCATCAGTTGGCCAGCAGGCTCAGCATCTGCTTTGACAGTCTATACTGCAGAAGCTTTCAGAGGCCCTCTGTGGCAGGTTTCAAGGTGGTTTCCTGTTTTCTTCTGGCTTTCAGAGGCCCTCTGTAGCGGGTTTCGAGGTTGTTTCCTATTTTCGTTTTCTTCTGATGTACATCCTCTTTGCCTTTCAGGATGGGGATTGAACATTTTAGTTAGGGTCCTCTCTTTTGCTTAGTTTGTTTAGATGTACAGCTTTTAGTGGGTTTATTCTATATTGTATGTTTATATGAGTGAGTATATACCGTGAGTGTCTTTTTGCTTCTGGGTCAACTCACTCAGGATGATCCTTTCCAGGTCCCACCATTTACCTGCAAATTTCATGATTTCCTTATTTTTCATTGCTGAGTAATACTCCATTGTATAGATGTACCACAGTTTCTGCATCCATTCTTCAGTTGAGGGGCATCTGGGTTGTTTCCAGCTTCTGGCTATTACAAATAAAGCTGCTACAAACATGGTTGAACAAATGTCCTTGTTGTGTACTTGCGCCTCTTTTGGGTATATGCCTAGGAGTGGTATGGCTGGATCTTGAGGAAGCGCTATTCCTAGTTGTCTGAGAAAGCGCCAGATTGATTTCCAGAGTGGTTGTACCAGTTTACATTCCCACCAGCAGTGGAGAAGCGTTCCCCTTTCTCCACAACCTCTCCAGCATGTGTTGTCCCTTGAGATTTTCATCTTGGCCATTCTGATGGGTGTAAGGTGAAATCTCAGGGTTGTTTTGATTTGCATTTCCCTAATGGCTAATGAGGTTGAGCATTTCTTTAAGTGCTTCTCTGCCATTCGATATTCCTCTGCAGAGAATTCTCTCTTTAGCTCTGTTCCCCATTTTTTAAGTGGATTACTTGGTTTGTTGCTTTTCAGCTTGTTTAGTTCTTTATATATATTGGATATGAGTCCTCTGTCAGATAGAGGGTTGGTGATGATTCTTTCCCAATCTGTAGGCAGTCGCTTTGTTTTGATGACGGTGTCCTTTGCTTTACAGAAGCTTTTCAATTTCATGAGGTCCCATTTATTGATTGTTGCTCTTAGAGCCTGTGCTGTTGGTGTTCTGTTCAGGAAGTTTTCTCCTGTACCAATGAGTTCTAGGGTATTCCCCACTTTTTTTTCTAGCCGATTTAATGTGTCTGGTTTTATGTTGAGGTCTTTGATCCACTTGGACTTCAGTTTTGTGCAGGGTGATAAGTATGGATCTATTTTCATTTTTCTACATGTAGACATCCAGTTGGACCAGCACCATTTGTTGAAGATGCTATCATTTTTCCATTGTATGGTTTTGGCATCTTTGTCAAAAATCAGGTGTCCGTAAGTGTGTGGGTTTATTTCTG
>NW_026593286.1:43972114-44034581 GCF_907164565.1 Psammomys obesus | reverse complement strand
AATCGATCAAGAAAATTGTCCATTTCATTTAGATTTTCAAATTTTGTGGCATATAGACTTTTGAAGTAAGTCCTAATGATTGTTTGGATTTCCTCAGTGTCTGTAGTTATGTCCCCCTTTTCATTTCTGATTTTGTTGATTTGGGTGGTGTCTCTCTGCCTTTTAGTTAGCTTGGCTAAGGGTTTGTCTATCTTGTTGATTTTCTCAAAGAACCAGCTCTTGGTTTCATTGATTCTTTGAATTGTTTTATTTGTTTCTAATTGATTGATTTCAGCCCTGAGTTTGATTATTTCCAGCCGTCTACTCCTTTTTGGTGTGTCTGCTTCTTCTTTTTCTAGGGTTTTTAAGTGGGCCATTAAGTTGCTTGAATGAGCTGTCTCGAATTTCTTCTTGAAGGCACTTAGTGCTATGAACTTTCCTCTTAGCACTGCTTTCATTGTGTCCCACAAGTTAGGGTATGTTGTGTCTTCATTTTCATTGAGTTCTAGAAAGGCTTTAATTTCTTTCTTTATTTCTTCCCTGACCCAGCTGTCATTTAGTAACAAGTTGTTCAGTTTCCATGAGTGTGTAGGCTTTTTGCTATTTCTGTTGTTGTTGAAGTCCAGCTTTATTCCATGGTGATCAGACAGGATACAAGGGATTATTTCAGTCTTCTTGTATCTGTTGAGGCTTGCTTTGTGACCAACTATATGGTCTATTTTGGAGAAGGTTCCATGAGGTGCTGAGAAGAAGGTAAATTCTTTTGTGTTTGGGTGTAAAGTTCTGTAGATGTCTGTGAGGTCCATTTGCTTCATGACCTCTGTCAGAGATATTGTTTCTTTGTTTAATTTCTGTTTTGTTGACCTGTCCTTTGTCGAGAGTGGGGTGTTGAAGTCTCCCACTATTAATGTGTGGGGATCTATATGTGGTTTAAATTTTATCAATGTTTCTTTTACAAATGTGGGTGCTCTTGTATTTGGGGCATAGATGTTCAGGATTGTGATGTCTTCCTGGTGGAATTTTCCCTTGATGAGTATGAAGTGTCCTTCCTCATCTCTTTTTATTATTTTTGGTTGAAAGTCTATTTTATCAGATATTAGAATGGCTACTCCTGCTTGTTTCTTGGGTCCATTTGCTTGGAAAGTCATCTTCCAACCTTTTACCCTCAGGTAATGTCTATCTTTGTGTCTTAGGTGTGTTTCTTGTATGCAACAGATTGCTGGGTTTTGTTTACGTATCCATTCTGTTAATCTGTGTCTTTTTACTGGAGAGTTGAGTCCATTGATGTTGAGAGAGATTAATGACCAGTGGCTGTTAGATCCTTTGATTTTGATGTTGGCTGTGTTCATAAGTTTGTGTGCTTGG
The DNA here is from genome assembly GCF_907164565.1 of Psammomys obesus. Taxonomy (NCBI): domain Eukaryota; kingdom Metazoa; phylum Chordata; class Mammalia; order Rodentia; family Muridae; genus Psammomys; species Psammomys obesus. Next base: position 44,033,237 of record NW_026593286.1, on the reverse strand, counting down.
TTGCTTTTTGTTTTGCTGTAGTAAGGTTAATTATTTCCTGTGTTTTCTTGACAGAAGCTAATTTTCTTGGGTTGTATTTTCCCTTCCAGTGTCTTCTGTAATGCTGGATTTGTGTGTAGGTATTGTTGAAATTTGTTTTTGTCATTGAATATCTTGTTTTCTCCGTCTATGAGGACTGAGAGTTTTGCAGGGTATAGTAGCCTGGGTTGACATCTGTGTTCTCTTAGGGTCTGCATGATATCTGTCCAGGCCCTTCTGGCTTTCATAGTTTCTGTTGAAAAGTCAGGTGTGATTCTAATGGGTTTGCCATTATATGTTACTTGGCCTTTTTCCCTTGCAGCTTTTAGTATTTTTTCTTTGTTCTGTATACTTCCTGTTTTGATTATTATGTGGCGGGAGGATTTTCTTTTCTGGTCAAATTTGTTGGGTGTTCTGTAGGCCTCATGTATCCTTATTGGCTTCTCCTTTAACTTGGGGAAATTTTCTTCAATGATTTTGTTGAAAATATTTTCTGGGCCTTGGAGAAGGGAGTCTTCTTTTTCCTCTATTCCTATTATTCTCAAATTTTGTCTTTTCATATTGTCTTGGATTTCTTGGACGGTCTGTGTCAGGAATTTTTTGGATTTCACATTTTCTTTGACAGATACATCGATTTCTTCCATTGTATCTTCTACACCTGAGATTCTTTCTTCCATTTCTTGTATTCTGTTGGTTATGCTTACCTCTGTAGTTCCTGTTTTCTTCCCTAAATTCTTCCTCTCCATTATTTCCTCCATTTGTGTTTTCTTTAATTTTTCTAGTTCTATCTTCAGGTCTTGAGTTGTTTTGTTTACTTCCTTCACCTGTCTGCTTGTATTTTCCTCTTTTTCTTTTAGTTCCTTCAACTCTGTCTCTTTGATTTCTTTCAGTGATTTAATTATTTCTTCTCTGAAGGCCACAAGCTGTTTGGCTGCATCTTCCCGTATTTCTTCACGGATGGCCCTAATTTGCTTGTCTTTATCTTCCTCCATTTCTTTACGGATAGCCATGATCTGTTTGGTTTTATCTTCCTCTAATTCTTTACGTATTTTATTTGTCTCCTCTATTATCCTCTTCATCAATATAGATGTAAGGTCCTCTTCTTGATTTTCTATTATGCTGCATTGTTCAGGGCTGTTCGCCCCTGGATGGCTGGGTTCTGGAGATGCCATATTGCTCTGTCTTTTGTTGGTTGAGCCTTTACGCTGACCTCTACCCATTGGGCTGATTTAGGTTTTGGCTGTTAGTTTCTGTGCTTCCTGGAGTCCTGAGGTAGGGAGTATCCCCTTGGCCGGAAGATGATTTTTCCTGAAGGAGTCCTTCTCTGATTTTTGGTTATGGTCACTGTATGGCCAGTGTTTCTCCGGAGATGCCACTGCTCACCTCAGGTTTATAGCCCTGAGTAGTAGCTGTGGTCTATGTTAGGCAGGGGGGGATCTCCTCTTACCCATAAAATTTCTCAAGACAGCTGCCCCACTGCTGGGTTTCTTGTTATAAATTTAGTGTGCTGCTGCTCACTAAATTTCCATGTACAGTCCTCTTGAAGAAACTGCTGATTCCCTAGCTATGGGGTTTTCTTCCAACAGGGAAACTCAGTCTGTTATCCTGGGGCGCACAGTTCTGTCTGAGAAAGTGGGAGGTGCACTCAGCAAGTCTCTGGGCCAAAGGCTGATTGCTCTGCTCTGGACCTGGAGAATGTGCACCTAGGTTGATTTGGCACCTGGGGGCACTGTTCTGGTCTGGAGGCTGGGTGCCTCACTCTGGACCAGAAGCTGTGTGTCTCTGTCTGGGATGGCGGCTACAGGCACTGCTCTGGTCCAGACGCTGTGGGTGCAGCCCCCCTGAAGGATCAGGGATTCCTATAGTTTTGGCAGTCCAGCCAGGGACAACTGGCCGATCCCTGGCACAGTATCTGAGGGCTGCTGTAATGGCTCTTTGACTCCTGCAGGTCCGAGGATGCAGCTGTGTGTCCCAGTGCCCCAGGGGAACGCAACAATGGCGGCAGAGCACAGCGCTTCTGCCTGCACTAGAGTCTGCGTGAGTCCAGGAAGTGTTTTGGTGCTGGGTGTCCTAAGCGTTAGAGCTGCTGACCCCCTCCGCTGGGGGTTTCCTCCTGCCAGAGACACGCAGTCTGGTGCCCTGTTGCCCTGGTGCCCACAGTTCTATCTGAGGCGGCGAATCACGCGCGCAGGCAGGGCTCTTTGCAGGCAGGCGCCTTTGTCCCTCCCGGCTCTGGGTCCGAGCTGGCTCCTGGGGCACCCGCGGAACCCGAGTCTTTTCCAGGGGGTGTCTGGGTAACCTGGGGTCGGTCCCAATTGTTTCCTGCTCCGTGGGGTTATCTCTCGACTGGGAGATCCAGTCTATGGTGTTGTGGGCCCACAGTTCAGTCTGGGACCGTGACCAGATCGCGCTGGCGGGTAGCTCTGGGCTGGCGACCAAGCGCCTGGCGGAACGGGGATCTCTTCCGCGGTTTTGCCGGGTGAGTTAAAGCTGATCGAATCCCCCACCGTGGGGTATCCTCTCACCTGAGAAACACAACCACTTGTGTTTTATGGCCGCGAGTTCTGATTGCTGGTCACTGTGCCAATCCTGCTGTGCTGCTCCTCAGAATGAGAGTCCTCCCGGCGCTGCCATCTTGCCCCGCCTCCGAGAGCAATTCTTAAAACTGCCTGTGAGACCAGAAGTTGAGGAAACCATCAAACAAAAGGGGTGCTCCAGCTCTAATCATGCAGAGCAGTTGTCTGTTCTTAGTGGAGATGGATTAGGCAAGAGAAGTTTGCATTTTAATTGCTTTCCCCTCCGGAAGTAGTTCCCAGGGAAGAAGAGACACTGTACAGCCCATGAGTGAGTATGTATGAGGGAGGGTAATACGGTGTCAGAGCGAGGCTTATAGTCTTCTAGAACTGAAGTACATGCTGATGAATTACTAGCCTCATTAGTGTTCCTAGTGGGCAGGGCAGGTCAACCTCTTTAGATAAGGTGTGGCTGCTTTCCTGGGGACTAGAACTGCTGATTTGGCCCCATTGGTATAGGCTTACCATGAAGATGTCAATTCACTGACCAAGCCCCACCCAGGCCTGCTGGTGAGAAGAGGGTTCTGAGGTGAATAGAGGCATTCTACTCACCCCCTACCACCCCAACACAGAAGTGTGTAGCCTGTTGACTCATAAAGAGGGGGCTGTGTTTACAAGAGAAAAACACAGTATACATGGCTGAGAACAGTCATCCCAGGTGAGGGTTCCTCTGAGGACAAGGAAGTCTGATGGAAAGTGTGCCCTGTCTTTCCAGATTACAAGTAGAAAACAATCTTGTTCTTCTAATTTTTCCCCAGAACCCCTGCAATGACCCAGATCCAAGAATGAACAGATCTTTTATACAACCTCATCCTCCAGCTACATAGGTGCTGGTGCCCTCTAGAGCAGAAAGAGAAAGAGACAATCCTTCTCTCCTGTCCCAGCACCCTCCTCACCCCAGCTTTGGTTAGCCTGTTATGAGGAAGTGTTGTTCCCTCTTGAGCTGTGGGTTTGGCACAGTCCCAGCCATCAGGAAAGAGCAACTCACGACAGAAGCAGCCTTACGCAGTTTCCCCTGCCCCAAAAATTCAAGGTCGCAGTGTGTTCCAGGTTTTCACAGCCCACCACGGTGGTGAGTCAGCAGGCAAGAACATTACCCACACTAGGCATCCTCAAATGACATTTCTCACAGTAAGGAGAGTTGATCTGGCCTCTTCTGTACCAGCCCACATTTGCAGGGGAAGGGATGTCAACAGGCATTACCCTCTCTGGGGTAACTCTCTCTCTTTCTCTCTCTCTCTTGCTCTCTTCTCCTCTTCCTTTCTCCTCTATCCCCTCTCTCTATCTCTGTCTTGTCTCTCCATTCTATTGTTTGCTCTGCTGCAGTTCAGTTTTTTCAGTTTGGGCCTCCAGGCCAGAAGGGAAGAGACATGGGCCTCTTAAAGAATGTTCCTCTCATCAGTATTTATTTGTCATCATTATTATATAGAATAGGTTACAAATCATGGATAGGGGGTTTCTGTGAAATATTCACTAAGTAAGCAAGCACCTGAGTTAGTCTGTGGCAATTTTACAGGCATGGAAAACAATGGGAAGGCATGGAATTCTTTGGAGCTCAGGGTCTCATAGCAAGTGTGTATAATCTGGTTTCCTAATCTTGTTTAGTCTAGTGCTCTTTCTACTCTTAATATTAAAACCCTTTATTCCCAGATACTTTTCTAAACGAGGGTATTACCACTTCTTGCTAAAATAGCTGTTATTAGTCTGTGCAGGCTAACTCAAAGTAAACAAATAAACAACAATGAAAAAAATTTTAAAAACACCTGATAGTTGATAAACAAAAATTTATTTCTCACAAAGAAGTCTAAGGTCAAGATGCTAGATTCCATGCCTGGTGAGGAACTGATTTCTGATTCACTTACCTACTGTGACCCCTAAGAGAGTCCTATCATAGTGAAAAGGGGAAGAGTCTCTAATTCATTCCAAGGGCTCTGCTCTTCTGACTCAGTCACCTCCCATGACTGTCTCCTAATGCCATCTCATAACAGTTAGGTTTTGGCACATGATTTTTGCAAAGATAAATATTTGGACTATAACAAGACTTAAGTAGCAAATTGTCCTATCCAAATGTATTTCTACAAATTACAGGTGGCCATGGCACAGGGTCTGATTTGAGCTACTTCCTGAAGATTAGTGCCTATGTGTAAACTAGTACAAGCCCCTTTAGTGGAAAGCTAATAGCTCGGTGAATACCAAGACAGTAGCCTTGATCAAATATTTACGGTTGGTATTCATTATGCACAACACTTAACAGCTCTGTATTTATTTGATGGACCTCATTGTTAAATAATATATGAAAACTTGAAGCAGAACAAAAATATAGGCCCTACAGTAAGGGGTCCAGAATGTAGCTGAAGACTAGGATAAGTCTGAAGCAGAGGACTACTTCTATCATTTCACTGTGTCTGCAACTAAACGCTTTTAATGTCAGGAGTTATTAGGAATTATCAGAGTTGTTTGGGAGGGGAAAAAAAAAGCATTAGCACTCAGTATAGCAAAATGAACTCAGAGCTCACAAACTCTGCATCTGACAGTTGACTATCAAAATCAGCTAGCAGGAGGTCTGAGGAGATCCTCACTGACACTACCATACATGTTACCAAGACTTTTAGCTAACATTTTCCATGTAGAGAATAACCAGGACAATGGCCAGCCATCTTCTTTTACATGAAGAAATATTGGTCCTTTTTTCCCAGTTGGAGCTCAGGCTTCTAAGCTTTCTCCTGTGGCCACCAAGATGACACTCTGACAGTCCTAAAGGCTTTGCTAGAAAGATGGATTATTGACATATTCCAGGAGGAGGCAGAGCACCAATAGTTGGAAGTTAAGGTCTATTATCCATCCCTACTCAATAATACAATTTAATTGCCAGGAACTTTGGAACTGATTGAAAATCCAGAATGGATATTTCATAGATTATTTTAGATTGTCTTGCTAAATGCTTGAGTTTTCATACATTATGGGATGTATGAGGGTTGGTCTGCTGCTATGTATTCTAATGCTAATTACTGACCCCCAAGATCTGGTTGCCACCTAGATGAGAACTCCTCGTGTATATGGGTCTTTGTTGTGTAGACTTTGCTGTATCTAATTTAAAGTTAATTATTTGATAAAATAGCTAGAAGCCTGTAATTGGGCAAAAAAGAGGAGGCAGGGCTTAGGTTTTCAGGCTTAGGAGTAGAGAGGGACCACAAGGACACGAAGAGAAAGAAGAAGATGTAGCAGGAGTAGAGGAAGATGGAGAGAAGGGAGTTGCAATGGGGCACTGTTGACCATAAGGATGTGGCCATGAATGTTGGCCTAATGGAACAGAACAACCCAAGCAGGCTCTATTAGGACAAGTCACTTGGGGTGTGAGCTGGGAAATAGAAAAGTAGCTTAGAGGGTTGGTGCCTATCCAGCTAGTGTGCTTTAAGGCTTCTTACAAATCCAAGAATTCTCTGTCTCGATTATTTGGGAACTAGGTGGAGTGGAGAAGCCCTCTACAAAGTACCTCTGGAGGGTTCTTCCTGACATAACCAGCGCCTGGATATCCACCTGTCCCTGGTGTAAGACACTTGTTGGCCTTTGTATTTTGTTTCCATCATTCCTTTAGTGAGATGAAAGAACACCACACAGCATCCTCCGCCAGCAGACACATATACTAACAAAGTTGACATAAAAGAAGAGGCAAAATAGTCCTGTAAACTATTTGAGGAAGTACTGCACATCCACCAGGAGCCACTGTGGGTCAGAGCGGTGGTGAGCACCAAGCATAGAATCTGTCATCCTGGATGTGGGAAGGGAAACGAGCGAGAGCTCCCTGTTAATAAGGTCTCATTTTTACCATCCCTCTCCCTCTCTCTCCTTAGCTTGCCATGAAGCACAAATGTTGAGAAACTGCCTGTCCTGGTGAACCTCTAAAGAAAATGGCGGAGTTTGTTCAGCAGTCATTACAAGAATTCTACACTGCTGCTTCTTTGTTGTTGTTGTTTGGTTTGGTTGGTTTTCTGATGTAAGGACATTGAGGGGTTTCGGCTTTTCCTCTCCAGACGTTAATGTGAATGACAACATGTTGTGTATACATTTCCCTGTCTTGCTACGGAATGTTGCAATAGCATCAGCTTCATTTTTTTTTTTCAGTGTGCGTGTGTGCGTGTGTGTGTGTGTGTACTTTCCTTTTGAAAGAAAATTGTTTTTGTAATTTGAATATGAAATTCAGACCAAATAATGAGCCAGGTCTAAACTAGCAAAGTTTGTTTTTTTTCTTCTCTCAGAAACTAAGCAACAAACAGTTCCATGTGGTGCCATCAGATGATGGTCCTGGGTATAAATAAAAGTCAAAGAGGGGTTTCACTTACTCTCCTAGTTCTCTTAATCTGAAAAACAATGTTAAAATTCAGTACCCTGAGACTTAACTCTGTACTATGGAAAACACATGGATTCATCAAGGGAATAACAGCGTTGGATTTTGTTCTTTGCTTATTAATCTTATTGCATGAACCATCACAAGCATTCACAAAACAAATCAGAAACACAAATAGAAATCTACTTTGGCTGAAGCACAAACACTTCTGCTCCTTCTTTCCCGTCTGAGTAGTTGGAATTATCATATGAAGGATAAAATTTAATGTACAGACCTACAGAAAAACCTACTTTAAAATCTCTGTGTCTTTATGGGTGTTTCTGTTTTTTGTCATTGTCCCAGATTATAGTAGTTGACATAGGGGGGAGTTATATTTCTAACAAAAAATAATTTATCTAGGGTCAGTGAATTGGCTCAGTGGATGAAGGTGCCTATAAGCATAAACCTGGTAACCAGACTCCAGAGTGAACCTCTAACCTCCACGTCTGTGTTCTGGCATACATGTGCACACCATATAAACACATATATAGAACAACAACAACATTAATAAATAAAGTCAAATAAAAATAACAATTTGTCTAGATAAAAGTCTATGTAGACTATAATATGAAAAGATTCTACTTTATTTTTCCCCCTTTTTACAAAGCTATGCCCAAATTTAGAGACATTCTTACATTCCCCTTGGGAAAGACCCTTTAGTGTCTTGGTATCTAGGTTTTGGAGGTTTCAGTATTGTTGTTTTCAGTTTATTTTGTGTCATTTAACATGTGCTTTGTGACAGATGACATACTTGTCAATTTCAAGTTGCCTAGCCTGATACAGGCAGCTGGTTAAAAGCCTTTACACTGCTGTCAGATTGAACAGTCTCTTCCAGACCTTTGGATTATGTGTTGTTCAAGGTCATACTGTGCTTAGACAGTAGAAGTTTTGTTTTCTGGAGGGTTAAAAACTAAACATAAAATACACACACACACACACACACACACACACGCTTATTCCTTATAAAGCAATGAGGCAAGCTACACTTGCCAGTCATTCACTGCAATGCATGGAATTTTCAGATGCCTGGGTCTTCAGGACCCCTTTCGTTTTTTGCTATCTACTGAGTCACCTGTCTGTGTGTGATTATAGTCTGTAATGTAGCAGCATAAGATGACTTTAGATTACTAATGCTGATTTAAATAGCTTAAGTTCTCCTAAGAACCCATCCCTGAGAAAAGAACACATTGTCCATGGAATATTATAGGTAAACTATTAGGACGAGGATGGGATTTGTCGCAAACAGGTTGGTGAATCCTCAGGCAGATAATCCAGGTGAAAAACTGTAGAATATATATAGGGGGCAGGAGATGTTTACTGCATCTTATACTTTTCTTTTGGTGCCCTGAATGTTTAAAGAAGCCAGGAACATGACATCTGCTGGCTATTGGAACTATTGGTATAAAAAAGTTGAGAGAAATAGTTTAACTTCCCCCCCCCAACAACTCAACAATAAAATTGCTCTGACACTTGACAACAGCTTTGGGGAAGCTGCTTCTGAAGGGGCAGAGACTGAGATCATATGCGTACTGTGAAAGCTGAGCCTTCGTCCTCAGCATAATTCTTACAGGTACTGTCTATAATGTAAGTGCCCTCTACCTGCCCTCTCTCCAGTCTCCCTGTTGATCATTTTAGGCCTAACTTTTGTTAGAAATAGCCAGAACTAGAAAAAAAAAAAGCCATCTGAAGTTTTGTGGGCTTCCTCTACTGATCAGTCAGCTTCTAAGCCATCACCATGACCTTGGCCTGTGGTGAATCCTGCTTGTCCTTCAGCAAACATAGGGCCTGTGACAGCAGTTGCTGCCCCTCCTCAGTGATCCAGTCTCCCCCAGAAATTCGTTGCTATTCTTTTATGGAAGGTGCTGCAACATGAAACACTAATGCAGGCTAACCCACAGAACTTTGCTGAAAGGACTCCTGTCATTTGGGACCAAGTCATTTTTTTATTTTGCTAGAAGACTTACCTTGTTTATTTTATTTCTGCACTTCACTATGAATTTTGGGAATGCTATCTTTCTCTGAAGGACTTTGAAAATGATATTGATAGTGTATAATAAAGAAAAGGAGCTTGCCAGGGTTTCCACCTCTTTCTGGAATGTAGCTGTAGTATTCTTCGATAAAATGATTAGATACCAATGTCCAGGAACTATGCAGTTATCCAGGTTGATGTTTCATTTTAAAGAATGTATTTGTAAAATGTAACAACATCAGTAGCTAATTTTTTAAGGTCTGATAAAAGTAAGTTAATGTGTTAGGCTTAAAATTATAGTGAGAGCTGTTTTATACTATTGTGACTAGTAAAGATTATGTATTTATGTAGAAACATTTACAGAATGCCATAAATAAGAGCTACTAGTTAAGACAGGTTTTGCTCCTGATTTTCAGAATTGTGATGCTGCTAATGTGTGTTTCTCTTGGTTTTTCAGAAACTCTCTATAACAGTGACTAACCTTTTTGTTTCATTCAGAGACAAGCTGTCCTGTTGGTTCACTATTCCAGCAACTCGAATTTTGTCATTAAATATTTTAACTCTGTGGTGAAAGTTTGTTTCTCTCAGTTATTTATGAAACCTATAAAATACCACCAAGCAGGCCAACAGCATTACACTTCTTATGCTAATGGGGAAGCCTTGTGTGCCCACAGGAGACCTCAGGACTGAGACCAAAATGCTGATGAAATTGTGGGAAACTTGAAGTGTAAAGGAGAGAGCAGCTAAGCTCAGAGTGTGACATGTGTTGAGTAAGTGTTGGATATTGTTTCCTTTCGTGTGAAGGAAGCAGTTAGACTGGTCACTGCAGACCCTCCTGTTGGTATCCAGTAACACGTGTTCAGATGAAGAGTTTTTCTCCAAATGCCCCATCATTTTAACAGAACAGCTTCCAGCCCTGGTAAAGTATAAGGTAGACTAGATCAGACTGTGTCCAGGTGTCCACTTATTTCTGTGGCAGAGCAAATGTCACCGCACTGGCTTTCAAGGAAAGTGACCTGAGTAACTTTGGCAGTGGAGTTCACACACAGTGGAGCAGGTAGACTCAGAGGCCTACGGGTCTCCACTGTGCTAAGAAGAAACAACGGGGAGAGACTTTGCTTAAATGACAACCTGGACTGTAGTGCCATTAAAGACATCTGCTCTTGTGGACCAAATTACAGCTCATTTGCTTAATATACAAAGATTGTCATCCTGGTAAAGTGACTTTATTTGTTACCAAGTAAACATTTATCAACTCAGATTTTGAGAGAATTAATATGACCAGTTGATAAGGTCGCTTCATCTGGAGAGGGTACTTCCAGTCACCAGTAACACTAGAAATGCCTCTGATGGCATCTTTTTCCAGCAAGAAACAAAGACATGGACGACATGGATAAAGGACACCTGCCTACCTGGACAGCACTTCCCTCCCATGTGGAATCTGGACATGCACATGTGTGTGTATACACAGACACACACACACATATGACTCAGAAATAGAAGAGGAACTTATGTGTGGGAGAAAGGGGTTACTAGGAGGGGAACAAAGGAGGCAATACAAAGACAGATACTGCGTGCTTTTTCTCACGTGGAATCTGGATTTACCACATGAATATACAGAGAAGAAAAGGGCAAGAGGGCAATGGAGTGAACGTGAGCAGAGTGCAATGAAATGCATAGAAACATCCATGAAGCTCCTAATTTTGTATAGTAGCTTAAGCTTTAAAACCCCCATGCACCCACAGGCAAGACTCAGTTCACTGCTCAGAATGTGAGTGCTGACTCCTCAGAGAGGTGGTCCAAAGAAAGGTTGTTTTTTGGTTCTCGCTAGAAACTCAGAAATCTATGTTCTCCTACTTGACAAATACCTAGTGTGATCACTATGTTTCTTTGGCTCATAATCCTGGAAGGTCCACTGTGTGATCGTGCCTTTATGTGACAATACACCACAGTCATAAAAACTGCTCATCTTGTGGCTACAATGAAAATCAGAGCATAAGATTGGGCTCCCGAAGCCCCCTTAACAGTGTACCCTCAGTAACCTGCAGAGCCCTACTAGGCAGACCTCCTAAGGGTTCTACCACCCCCAGTAGCACCCAAATACTGGGCCAGTGCTTCACCAGTCTGAACTTTTAGAAATGTCATAAATCCAAACTATAGTTAGCATATAATTATTTTATGCACTCAAGCCTTTCTGATGCAAAAGTTGTCTTCAAATCTTCACCAAGGTTTTCTCTGCCCAAAATATTCTTGCTAGTCTTTCTTAATCTCCTCTTCAGCTCAGCCTTTCTCTAGGTCACCTGGAAGTAAAAATGGGTTACAGCCATCCCTTCACCTTGACTGCCTGTTAAAAGCCAATTGTAGAGTTCTTAGAATGTTCAGATTTACTTTTAAATTTTCTCTTTTGCTATCCCTGATTATCTCGCACTTTGTTAATAAAAAATAAAAAAATAACTTCTGCATGACCCAGATGGTGAGGCACCTTATTCTCTCAGATGCTTATAGATTAAAACCAGCAGGTAAAAGCTGCCAAGAATATTAAGTATAAAGTGTACTTACACTGTGTTACTGATAGGTACAGTTGTTTGCCTTGACTTTCAACATATTTTCACATTTGAGCTTTATCGGAAATCTCTGGATTTTCCAAATCTGATTTTTACTTCCCATTTCCTCCTTGTATGATGAGAGCAAATGTGAGCTCATCCCAGATAGGAGACCGAGGGCCGACCAAAGTAAGGTTCCTATCAAAGTCCGACTATGCGAACCATGAAATATAGGCATGGGGTTACTTACAGCAGAAGTGATTCCAAGACAGCCACAACTCCAAAGCCCATCCCAGCATTGGTGACAGCTCACAAAAGCTGGAGACCTGGAGCACACTGCCAGCCTGCAGACAGCTGGTCAGATTGTAAAGAGTGCTGTCCATGTGGTTCAGCTGGTCTGAGCTTCTTCCAGAAAGCTTTGCTGGTCTCTTCTGTTTCTAGGCAGGCCGCGTCATGTGACAGTGCCTCTCATCAGTCCATACCGTTTATATACCTTTGAGAACGGACAGATCATGTGTTTGGTAACGTTTCAGGGGCTTCCTGGAGCTCTTTAGATGTTTTGCTCCTTTTAGCTTCCCTACAGAACAAACTGCTTCAGATCCCCTCAGACTATCTTGAGTCTGCCACCCTCGAAGATGAAAGTTTACATCAAAGGAAGTTGCTGCAGAACACACCTTTTCTTCAAGTTTCCTGCCCATTTCTTCTGTTTGCTGAATCATGACAAGGCTGCATAGGCCTTCAGGGTGACTACCTGAAAGGTCTGGCCCATCACATTGGGTACCATGGAATATGGTGTAGAAACAGGGCTCACGGTCTGGCTTACTGGATTATGATTTAGCCATATGTATAACCATTATTCTCCTACTTCCTCTACTAAGCATTTTAAATGCTACTGGTTCTTTCAGGTGGAGGGAAGATTTATTTTGCAGCACATACATTTTTCCTTTCATTCTGCACTGGGTGGTATGTTTAAATGTCACACATCTAGACTTAGATGGGGTGGGGGGCTGAACACTCCTAGTTCTTTGAGTCCTGGGCATCACTTGCCAACCCTGGGTATGGATGGAGCCTTTGTCCGATGACATTGTATCACAGTGGCTGTGCATACTTGTTTGTTTGTCGGTTGACACAGAAACAAGAAAACCAAGGCCATGTCTTCCTTATGCTTTGCCATGAGCTCAGAGGCTGGAGATCACAAATCTACATAACACTGGCCACGTGCACCAAATGATTTGTTTAATTATAACTACGTTCCTCTTCATGGCTGAAGCCTTAAGATCAATCCTGTCTTCCTCTGGTTTTCAGAAGACAAAGAATATACTTTGGAGAACAAGCCTGTCTTTTGTTCACAGCACAGAGGCTCCCCTTTGTGTGTTTTCTCTTTCAAGTCTGGAGTTAACACCCAATATTGCTGAATATGTTTACATCAATCTGGAATAGTTCAGTATTAACGAAGCCATTTAATTTAGACAGAGAATGTACAGGGATATAACTGGAGATGTAGCCCGGTAGTAGAGGGCTTGTCTACTCTGAGGTCTGGGGTTCCACCCTCACTACCGTAAGAAAAAAAAGAAGAAAATGTGGTTGGAAATAGAATAATTGTAACAACACATATACAACCCTCCATAAAATTAAAACCATTGCCTTTATAGTGTAGTGAGTTAGGGCATGGCACCACCTTGTGGTTTCTCACAGGAATAAACATTTCAGAAGAGCAAGCTCCAATCATCCCTTTGAAATCTATTACAGGCTTTGTCAGAAATGTGGCTTTGGGTGTGGCTTGTACAGCCCTGTGCCTGCCACATTTGCACTCAGGCTCTGCCGGCTCTGAGTCCATCACTCCTATGAAGGATCCCAAAGCAGTGATTCTGCAGGACTTTAATGGCTGCTGAACGTGGTGCTCTCTGGTGGATGGGCACACTGTCCTTCCATCCACGCTGGCCCAGGGCATGTGGAATAGATGTTATCCAAGCCTCTGACCATTTTTACGGTCCTTATACTTTTCATAGGGAGAAGCTCTAGCAGGTGAGAAATAGTTGGCCTGAGTGCCTAGGAGGCACTTCCTTCTGAAAGAACTAACCAAAAAGGCCACATTAATGAAACTGAAAGTCAGCTCTGTATCTAGGTCACCAACCATGAGGTGAAATGAGCAGTTTGTGCATACTTTGAGCAGAAACCTGTGCTACTCGGGAAGGAACTAGTTCAAAACTCTTCTACATGATCATCTGTGTGGCTCCAAGAAGGATGAGAAGACCCTTGTTAGACTACTTCACTGAGGCTATTTAAAAGAACCACTAGCTCTACAAATTAAACCTAGACTAAAGTGAAAATTGTCCCTGGATCAAAAAGGAAGTGAGTAGATGTCACCTACACTGGTGAAGGCACAACTTCCTGGAAGCATCTGATGTATTCAGCTGAAAGACAGTCTCAGAAAAGCTGTGGTGACAGCATACTACTTCCACACAATTACAGTGCTTTATTTATAAGATGGAAATCTAGTGTCATTAGATAAAAAACTGTCCAGACAAGAGTGGCCAAGGAATTAAAACAGTAGGCCTGCTCCAACAAAAATGCCAATTTCATCCCTCTAAATAGAATACTATGTTACTGTTTCCCAAAATGCAAGCCATATGGACTATTTTCCTTGACAAAGAAGGTTGATTTGAATCCTTAACAGAAAACCTACTGGCTTTGACATAAGTGCTGTGTCTTTAGATAAACTACAATTTGGTTCTTAATGTCCCAAAGTAAAATAATCTCCACTGTGTGTGCCTCAAGCCTGGTAGAAGAAGTGACATGTGGTGGAGCTATTAAGAGTACATGTTGCTATGGAGGTGTGGATTTTTCAAACCCTACTCTTCACTGTTCTCACCCAGTGTCCAAGGGATTGTTGTCTGTACCACCACCTCTGCTCCAATTGGCCCATTCTAGTAGCAGCAGGTGGCACCAAAATTTTCTTCCTTCATCAAAAGGAAAATAAGGATCCCACACGAATACTTGCCATTATGGGCTGTGAAACAGCAACAATAGGTCATAGTTCTGAATTGCTCATGAAAGGAGACAGCTGAAAAGTCATTCCTGAGGGCAAATGTTCAGAACATCCCCAAGGTCAAGGTACTGCATTGCACAGCTCACCTTGGAAGCACTGGACCCTAAGACTGCTGGTAAAGCTAGTGAGTCCTGAAAGCCTCACAGAAAAGCTGATGTCTACTGACCAAGAAAACATTAAAAACAACCACAAAGTTTCAAAACCCTTCAGAAAAGTTAGATACTCATGTTCAAGAGCTGATCTGAGACCCATTCACTCCCTCCTGGTCCTGACATTAGTGTTCTAACATTAGATAACAGGAAAGCCAAGTCTGGAAATTCACTAAGTAAAAGGGAAAGAGAAAGTGGTTAATAAGTTATCTGAGAGTCAGGTTTTGATAGAATATAACCCAAGGATATCCAATCAATGAAAGGCTCAGCTCTCTTCATGAACCTCCTATGAGTACCGCACTGTTATCTCCATGGAAATAATTAAGTTTCTCCTTGAGGGCCCCAATCTGGCCTCACTTTTCTCTTGAAAGCAATAGGAAAAACGATTGGAAGTGATATGTGCCTTCCTTCAATCTTAAGGCTGAGCCAAGGAAAGCCCTAACCCCATGTTCTCATTTCTGTGGCTCCCCATGAGCCTCTATGTTGGGGAGCCGCCCTCTCCCCTCAGGGTCCATTATATGCCTCTCACCCCCAGATAGAGCAGAAGAAAATCTGAGGACATTGCAAAGGAGTATGGTCCATATTCTATCCACTGGGCTCCTTCATGCATGCTCCATTTTATCTCCGATTCTGTGAAATAAAGCAGAGGAAGAAATGGAAGAAAAGATAGGAAAGATAAGAGATAAGAGGGGACATGAAGGGAAAGGAGGGAAGATAAAGAGATGGGAAGAGAAGGGGCTCAAAGATAAACTCCCAGATCTGTTTAGACCTAGAGACCAGTATCTCTTAAATTCAACCAGGACCATTCACAATTGGTACCTTAACCCTCACTGACTATAACTGTATGGCCACTTCAAGCATGTCATGTTCTTTGGTACTTGAAAACCTTCACAAATGCTGTGTCTGCTGCCAAGAATACTTTTCCTAGTGTGTCATATACTAAACATTTTATCAAGTCTCCACTGAACTGTCTTTCACAAAAGACCTTCCCTGACCAGCCCTTTGCAGTACCTCTTTCTTTGTCCGTGAAATCTACAGAAATGTTTGTGTGCATGTGTGGTTCATTTATTTGTTGTCTTGCACACAATGTATTAAATTTTAAGATACCAGGAGCCATGTGACTAATATGAAGCCTAAGATTTAGCAGAAATTTAATACATTCTTGTTAAAAGAATGAACCGGTCTAATCAAGTCTCTAGGCAGAAAGATATGAATAGGAACTTAGTGGGAAAAAAATAAAACCAGTGACTTCCAGGCTATCCAGGACTACATAAACCCTGTCTTTAAAAAGAAAAAAAAAAAAAACAATGAAATAAAATAAAAATAAATAGATAAACCCAAAATAAGCAAATAAGCAATACCCTCACTAAATTTAAAGAGATAAATAGTATTGAATGGCAGTTAAGCTGAGGCCACATCTTCGAAGGCTCCATGTGAGCCTTAGGATTCAGGCTATCATCCTCATTCACCTCTGTCTTGGAATTATGTCATGAGTTCACATGCCTTCAAGAATGTGCTTGTTTACACAGGAATAGCCCCCAGGGTCCCAAACATTTGAATGTTTCCTCACCAGGAAATAGAACTATTTGAAAGGACTAGAAGGATTTAGAGGATGGAGGAAGTGTGTCACTGGGAGTGGCCTTTGAAGCCACTGTTCTCTCTCTCAGGACTCAGCTCTCAGCTATTGCTCTAGCTCCATGCATGCTACCATCCTCCTTGACATGATGACAGTGAGCTAAACCTCTGCAACTGTAAGCAATTCCCCAATTAAATATGTTCTTTTATAGGAGTTGCCTTTGTCATGGTGTCTCTGCCAAGCAATAAAAGAATGACTAAGACATGACAGAGGGATATAAATAGAACCTATTTAAAAAAAAAAAAAATCCAAGAAATGAGTTCCAGGTCCAACTATCCAACTATTCCTGTCTCAAAAATAAATAAATAAATAAATAAATAAAAAGCTAAAATAAGTTAGTTAATTAATTAAATTTAAAAGATAGTTAATACTATTGAATGAGAGTATGAATTGAACCCAAATCTTAGATGGCTAAGAGCTTAGACTGCTGGCAACTACCATTACCCTGGAACTATGCCGTGAGTTTTCGGTCCCAGCTTCCCTGCCCATAGACCTTGTGACTTAGCTTTCCTTCCGAGAACAGACAATGCACAGTAAGTTTTGCCACTTCTGCAAAGCAGAACACCGTGATCAGAGGTGACGAAGCCCCTCTGCTGTGGTCTTTTCTGACATTTCATATTAGGTAGTACTATTGCTTCTTCCATCCAACTTCTGCAGCTATACATGTTCCTGGGCCTTCGGCACGTTGCCTTTCACTAGGATTCTGAGTCTGAAAAAGAAACAGAAATAATAAAGCTTTCTGAGCTCCCCTAGAGTCCTGTACAAACTATTCTTTTGGGGCTTCATTCAACATATCTTCTTCATCCAACATACCTTCTAGCCTTTGCCACACTGAAGTAACCACTTAGTTACATTCACTGGTTTTCTGGAACATTCTCACATTTATCGCAGATGTGAACTGTATCATTCATAGACAAGTGGACCCTGGACCAAAGCTCAGTGACATCCACATACCTAAGACCACATATGAGTAGCTCAGCAGGTATGTGTTTATGAATTAAATGGACATACAAATACTATGTGTTAGCAAAGTGTTTATTGTTTTTCTCAACCTAAGTAAAAATGAACTTTAAGTATTTTTATACATAACATCCTTTTACTACCTCTGTATAAATACTGATTTTTCAATTCTTTATTAATTACACTTTATTCACTTTGTATCCCCCCTGTGGTTCCCTCCCTCCTCCCGTCCCAATCCCTCCCTTCCTCCACCCTCTGCATGCATGCCCCTCTCCAAGTCCAACTGATGGGGAGGTCTTCTTTTCCTTCCTTCTGATCCTAGTCAATTAGGTCTCATCAGGAGTGGCTGCCTTGTCTTCTTCTGCAGCCTGGCAATGCTGCTTCCCCCAATCAGTTCATGTCAGAGACAGTCCCTGTTCCTATTACAATTGAACCCACTTGGTTATTGAGATGCCATGGGCTACATCTGTGCAGGGGTCTTAGGTTATCTCCATGTAAGGTTCGTGGTTGGAGTATCAGCCTCAGGAAAGACCCCTGTGCTCAGACTTTTTGGTTCTGTTGCTCTCCTTGTTGAGTTCCTGTCCTCTCCAGATCTTACTGTTTCCTACTTCTTTCATAAGATTTCCTGCACTCTGCCCAAAAGTTTCCCATAAGTCTCAGCATCTGCATTGATAGTCTGCAGGGCAGAGCCTTTCAGAGGTCCTCTGTGGAGATCCAGATATACCACTCCTAGGCATATACCCAAAAGAGGCTCAAGTACACAATAAAGACATTTGCTCAATCATGTTTGTAGCAGCCTTATTTGTAATAGCTAGAAGCTGGAAACAGCCCAGATACCTCTAAGTTGAGGAATGGATACAGAAATTGTGGTACATCTACACAATGGAATATTACTCAGCAATAAAAAACTAGGAAATCATGAAATTTGCAGGTAAATGGTAGATCTGGAAAAGATCACCCTGAATGAGCTATCCCAGAAGCAGAAAGATGCACACGGTATATACTCACTTATATAGACATATAATATAGGATAAACCTACTAAAATCTGTACACCTAAAGAAACTAATCAAGAGGGAGGACTCTTGCTAAAATGCTCAGACCCTATCCAGAAAGGCAAAGAGGATGGACATCAGAAGAAGGTGAAAAGAAGGAACAAATAAATACTGATTTTTAGAAAAATATTTTCTATTGAAATATCCTCTCCCAAGTAATATGTACATGGCTTTACATATGTGCGTCACCGTATGTGTATACACAGTAGAGGAGGCATTGCTTTCTCAGTCAAGATTAGAGAGTAGTACTTTCTCATTACTTTAAGATGTGCTATTAAAAGTGAAATTAAAAGTGAGATTGTAGTGAAGATGAAATGAAATGCTTCATGGTGAATACATAGCATGGTGACAGCAAACTGTAGGCATTCAATGCCTGTTAACTTTTTCACATTAGTTACATTTTTCGTTAAAAGTCTTTATTTTCACAATAGAATGAATATGAAAGACTTAAAACCACGGGTGCCTGGGATCCTAGACCTCTAACTTGTCACTTAAAAGGAAAAGTGTAGTAGTAACAGAAGGCCATTATATGAGAGCCTGAAACAAAGGTGACAGAGTTGACATCAACAGAGATGCTAAGAATGAGGGCAGTGGGATGATTGTTATAGCTAAAATAGAGAACCTTAGAAGCATATGTTGCTTCCTGTCAAAAGGAGTGGAAATGGGATGAAAGGGCAGAGAGATGGAGTATATGTTGTCCTTTGTGAAAACTTGGGCTAGGGAGAGAGAACTGGCGATGTGCCCTTAGTCTCAACATCTCTTCGATCTACTGAAGGCTTCTACCTACACTTCCACTACCCCAAGGTATGCAGCTCAAGGGCCATAAAATATCTGGGTAGGATGTTCTGAGCCCAGTAGGTAAATGTCCAGGTCACTTTCTAAAATTTTCTCTTTTCTTTGACTCATTGGCTCACTGGGAAACCTACAGATCACATGTCTTCATTCCTTTCGACTGCCTAAAAAGGACAAGGAGCCCACCATCAGTGTAGTCAGGAAAATGTTTCCTTTCTTCAAGTTGGCTGCAGACAGGCTTATGGGGAACATTGTTGATGGCTATCACCTTTAGAAAAGTCCGGTGACAAGCTACGATTCTGGTTTGTGTGGGTCATTGGGGTAGGCTGAATCACACCTCCTTCAGAGGTGCCCACATTCTAATGCCATGCATGGTACAAACACGTGTGCTGCTTACGGGGCAAAAGAAACTTTTCACATGTGATTAGAGATCTTAAGATAGGTAAGCATAGGTTATTTAAGCGAGCCCATTAAATCATAGGACTGTGAGAGTCAGGAAAGGTGGTGTGGCGATGCAGGGGAAAGGGAAGGGAGAAGGGAGGGAGGGAGGAGCCCTGGTTTAGTTCACGAAATTAGTAGTAAATTTTTCCAGTGACAGTGGAAAACTAACAAAGTCCTTAACTTAAGCTTTTCTAAGATGACTTATAAAAGCCTCTGACATAAACTGATTGGCCTGCTCTTTGATCACCTCCCCCTGAGGGGGGAGCAGCCTTACCAGGCCACAGAAGAAGACAATCCAGCCATTCCTGATGTGATCTGATAGACTAAGATCAGAAGGAAGGAGAGGAGGACCTCCCCTATCAGTGGAGGTGGGGAGGAGCATGCATGCAGAAAGGGGAGGTAGGGTGGGATAGGGAGGGGAGGAGGGAGGGGCTTATGGGGGGATACAAAATGAATAAAGTGTAATTAATAATAGTAATAAAAAAAAGAAAAATTAATAATTAAAAGCTTCCAGGAAAAAAATTTCCACAAGGTGGCAGTGTGGGGAGCACTTCTATCTATTCGAAACCAGGAAAACATCTTTGCTACATGGACATGATGCTCTTCATATTCAGCCTTTACTTGTGATGGGCTTGAGGCTGTGCACCAGGTTTGTCCAGGATGGTACAAGATTGTGTCCGTTGCCTCAGTGTGGCATCAGTGGGGATTTCTTTCTTCTTTACAACTGTCTCTTTAAGAATGCACATACAGATGCTCTGATGGAGCTTTAAACAGCAAGTCACTGGGCTCACCTATACCACTAGGAAAAGCTTTGAGCCTGAATCTCAATGTTGTACCAAAAGTTATCCCCATGTTAATATGGACAATGAAATCTCAGAAGAGACCACATTTTGTCGATTGATTGTGAGGAAACCAGAAATTTCAATAATAAATAGCATAGTCAGAACCCCTTTCTGTCAGTTGAAGTGAGGAATCTGGAATTACGTTAGCTATTTAAATACAGTGATTTCAAGATATGACAGCTCTTACAGAGGTGGCAGCTTGAGGGAAGGTGTTTTGTACTATTTTGATTTAATTTGATTTATTTTCTTTTTCAGCTGTGCTTCAGGCAGGCTGGTGATAGAAGTAGTGGGATAGGAAAGGGAGGGGAAGGGAGGACAGTGAGAAAGCACATAACCATATAAGCAAATGTGAAAGAGAAGGGTCCTAAGCTTTAGAAATCTCACTTTCACCAGGTTCCAAGAGCAACCATTAAACATTACCCATGACCTTGAGTCGCAAGCTATTATCTTTTCAAAGACCTGTTCACCCTGTCCCAGAAGGTACAGCTGAACAGTGGGACACTACTGAATTCTGGGACTGAGATAGAGTGTAAAGTGAGAGCTGTGTGCGGTACTTTAGATCCAGCACATCAAACCTGAATATGTCACTCAAATTGGTCCTAAAAGGATGAAAATTAAACTGCTGACAAAATGAACATATCAAATTATAAGAAGCTATTTAATGTGCTCAAGCTCACACCTACCTTTGAGGGATTTTAATGAGAATCTGTCTTCCAGCTGTTTTTTTCTCTTACCTAACAAGCAATTTATTAGGCAGGATTAACACAGCATTTAACACAGGATATATTTTGCAAGCGTCTCTTTTCTTTTCAATTCCTCTTTGCCTCTCCAATTCCCTGAGACAACACCAACAGACTCCACACACCCCCTCCGCATGATGCTGAGCTGGTTTCCATCTGTTCTTCCCTCCCTGAATGCCCTACCAACATTCCCCTCTCTCTTCCTTCCTTCATACTCCATACTTCCTAGGTGAAAGGCTGACTTGCTTCCCAAGATATTTTTGCAGTTTCATGAGAGAAAGAAAGAAAGAAAAGGAAAGAAATAGGGGAGAAGAGGCAACCTGAAATATAGTACCTGCACAGACAGAGAAAGAGCAGGGAGAGGGAGGTTAGGAGGAGAGGACAAAGGAAATAGGAGAAGAGGCCTAGCGGCCAGGCAAGGGCAAAGCCCGAGCAGTCCTGGCTGTTCTCTGATAGGTCTGCTGTGTTAATGGTTCAGACTGAAAACAGGCTTGCAGAAATTCGTAACATTCAGCAAACCCTTGACAGCCACTATTCTTCACAGAGGCTGTGAACAATTGCCTGCCTGCCAGTGTCTGACTGAAATAATAGCTGTACCTACAGGATCATTTGGAAGACAGATGGTGGGGAAAACCCTACTTATCTGCCAGCAGCCATTTCATAATTCTCACGGTCCTGTCAGGTCAGGGTGGGAAATAGGAATGCAGCCTTACTAATTAGCTCAGTAGGTCTTTGTTGTTTTAAAGGCAGGACCCCACCCACCTCTGTCCTGCTCCTCTGTCTGGTTCTATTTGCCAGACTGTGCAAGTATCTGCTCCAGGTGCTTTCAGAAAGGCCTTTGGTGCTTTTAGCAAAAGAGGGTCTGCAAAGACTGAAAATTTCAATGTTGACTAGGTGAGAGTTTATTTCTCATTCATTCACCTCTTCTCTTACAGGTTCATATGTGGAGCCTCAGCAGCTCTTTGTTGCTTCTGTGCATCTGGCCCACCTGTATTTCAAAGGCCACAGTACTTTTTCTGTACAGCGCTGAGTTGGTCTCTATTCAGCCATGTTTATAGCATGAATTTAGCTGACTACTTTCTGTGCTATGTTCATGGGCTTACAAAATGTTAAGGAATTCCATAGCATTTCAGTACCTATGAGACCTTTGGCTGTCATTCAAGAGCACTTTCTGAGAACTGAAAGGGTATGAACAAGAGTGAGAACGGGGAAAGCAAAGTCCTAAGAGGGATAGCCAGGTTTATGAGCATTTTACTGGGCAGACAAATAAGGTCCTGTGTTTATTTTCACACTCTGATTACCATCTTGAAGTTCTCCAAAATTTTTAAACAAACCCCCAAACTGTCATCTATTTTTTATTGAGTCTTGAAAATTCAATGGCTGGTTCTGCTACAGTTGTTAGATAAAGGACAAAGAAGTATGTTAATAAGTTCAAATTGAAGGGCTAGAAATCCCAAAAGTTTCTGCAAGTTTCTCCTGAGAGAAGCAAAGATGAGCCCATTCGGTCAGGGGGAAATAAACATCAAATGCTATGGGGATCTGGGAGAGGGCTACTTTTATGTTATCACTATTTCATGTCATCTTATCTTACCAGATTTATGACGTTTGGGATGCTGGAAAAGAAACACTGGGCTATACAAGTGTACCACTGAGCACACCCTCAACTTGCAGCAGACTTATTTCAATGTACTGATAAAACAAAGTACATTCAAACTAACTGAATGGTGAAGGCAGACAGCAGATGGTTGTAAGCTCTCCAAGGGAACAGTATTATCAATGATACCTCTTGGGAAAATGTTGCTGGCATGAATCCCTTCACTGTAGTACAAATTTCACTATATACCAATTTCAATGAAACAGCAACCAGGGAACCAGAAAGATGTGTGTGAAATCAGACTGTAGTGTCAGAAGACAACTGCAAGGGGAGCGTATTAAAGGCCAGGCTGAAGAAAATTCAAGAGTGGCTGAGCGCTGGCGAGCAACTATTGCAGAACTAGCTACCCGAGAAAGAAAATAGTCCTCTGGAATCCATCCTGCCACTTGTTCATAAGGCTTGCACAATTACAATTCATACCCACCAACCCATATGTGGGGTATGTCATGGGCCATCCCACCATTCTCCTTCCTCACACTGCCTCTCCTACCCTACTGTTGTGTGAGAAGACTTCTCCTAGGGAGATACAACCAATATATCCACCCCACCCTAGAGAGGGAAACCCCTATAGACTGAAGTCAGGCTAGTTACTGGGGATGTCAACAGGAGTTTACCCCAGAGGTGAGGGGTAGCTAACAGGGGCCCATGATGGCTCAAAAGCAGCTGGATTACTGAAAAGGTTCGCTCCAGCACCAGTGGTGGCTCATAAAAGTGACCAGCCTGGAACTCTCTGTAGGGCTTGTACACAGCTTCGAGGCCCAAGACTGTCCTCTCTGGAGTTTGCTAGTTTCTCTTTCCTCCTGGCAGTTGTTCACTCATTTTTAGATTGCCAATGGGGGGTCATCAGAGAATCTTCCAACTTTCTGTTCTCCCTGACTAACCTCCAGAATCTTATGAATCTCTCTCAATAGAAGGGAATGTTTCTATCAGGAAACTGCCATATAATATCCACAAATACACAGAATAAAAAACTCCACCTATATCCGCAACTTTGGCCCTGCAGCTTTCTTAACTCGTTTAGATTCAACTTGTCTCTTGTGTAGCCTATTTCATTAAACATGCCTGGAAATTCATAGCTCTAACCTTTTCTAAATTGCTTTTGTGACTTAATACCGCCATGTACCTGCCTGTTGCAGAAGCCAGGGTCTTAATGAGGTAATAAGTTAAGGGAAACCTTCAGTGTGGACTCTAATCCACTATGACTGCTATACTTATAGAAGAGAGAGCATGAAACATGCATAGACAAGTGGGAAGATCATATGCCTTTCAATGAGAGTGTAGGATGTATGGGCAAAGGTAGCTGGAAGGAAACTGTCCTTGTCCTCTGACACTGTCTCCTCTAAGCCATTTCTTAACTTTTTGCTCATTTTTTTTTTAACCACCCCCCCCCAAAAAAAAAAAAACTAAAAATGTGGGCCGGAGAGATGGCTCAAATGTTAAGAGCACTGGCTGCTCTTCTAAAGGTCATGAGTTCAATTCACAGCAACCACATGGTGGCTCACAACCATCTATAATGAAATTTGTGTCTCTCTTCTGTTGGGCAGGTGTACATGCAGGCAGAGCACTGTATACATAATAAACAAATAAATCTTTTTAAAAAAAGGAAAACAAAACTAAAAATGTCTGGCTGTATCCATTGGCCAAAAGGCTTCACAGCTGCTCTGTACGATCACTTTACCAACATCCCGCTCCTCCATGCATTTCTGGAAGTGAAAATCATTTTCAAAAGAAAAAAATCATAATGCAAACTTTATTTTCACTGAAGTATTCTTGTAACTATCCCTCATCATACACAACCTGTTTCTTGTGAGAGTGGGTTGTACCTCCTCCAGAAGCAGAGCCATCAGAAACAGCTGCTCTACTGGGGGCCTTGTATGATGAACTGCAAACAAGGGGAAGGTCTGGATGAGAACATGAGACCATTTTCAGGGAAAAAGAAGTTATTTCCTGGGAGTGCCACCCTCCCAATATTTGAAAGTCCAAATATTGTATTTGGACTCAAAAATAGTATCGTGTTTATAATGTTTTTTTGTCAACCTGATACAATGACTAGAGTCATTTGAGAGGAGGGAACCTCAAATGAAATGCCTCCCTAAGATCAGAATATAGGCAAGTCTACAGGGTACTTCCTTAAATAGTGGTCGATGTGGGAGGGCCCAGATCACTGTAAGTAGTACCTCCCCTGAACTGATACTCCTAGGTGCTATAAGAAAACAGACTGAGCATGAGGACCAGGAAGTAGGCAACACTCCTTCATGGTCTCTGCATCAGCTCCTGTCTCCAGGTTCCTGCCATGTTTGAGTTCTTGTCCTGTCTTCCCTGCATGATGAAAGCTGTATGATGAAATGAAACCTTTCCTGCCCACGTTAACTTTGGTCATGGTGTTTTTTCCTCCATCACTGTTAGTATTTCTGTATGGCATTGGGAGGATCTCTTCCAGTAAACTCTAAGTTTTAAATTTTAACTTAGTATATAAAAGAATTCTTTTAGCTTATCCATACTAGTCGTTTGGCATCCATTTACAAAGTAACCTCAAAACTAGGCAGTTCATCCTATTCTCATGGATTACAAGAATTAATACTAGAAAAATGGATACTCTGGCAAAAAGCATGCTGCAAATGAAAATCCCGACGCCATTCTTCACATAAATAAAAACATCCTAAAATTAATATGAACCACAAAATACCCAGTCAGCATACACCAATCCTCATCAAAAAGAATAATGCTGCAGATATCACCATGTTTCATCAAAGCTATAGTAGGTAGAACTCTAAGATGATATAAGCGAAAGCCATCTGAGAGGAAGAAATCTCAATTAAGAAAACACCTCCGGAAGGCTGGACTGCACACAAGCCTGTAGAGCCCACACTGTTGCGGGTGGTGCTCTCCCTGGCTTTGTGTCCCTGGGTTCTATAAGAAAACAAGCTGAGCGAGTCATGAGAAACAAGCCAGGAAGCAGCACCCCTCTATGGCTCCTTCATCAGCTCCTGCCTCCAGGTCCTGCTTGAGTCCCTGTTTTGACTCCTTTTGATGACGAACAGTGGTATGTAAGCCAAATAAACCCTTTCTTTACCAAGTTGCATTTTGATCATGGAGTTTTATTGCAACAATAAAAACCCTAAGACATTACTAGCATAAAAATAGAAACATTGATCAATTTAATAGACAAGAGTCCCCAGGTAGAAGGCCGTGCAATTATACCTGCTTGATTTTTGGCAAGATGCAAAAAAATATATGCTAGCAAAAAAGATGGTGTCTTCAACAAACAGTGCTGAGAAAACTGGGTATGCACATGTTGAGAGGTAGATCCTTAGCTCTCACCCCACAGAAAAATAAACAGCTAGTAATCAAATTAAATCAAAACTCTAAAGTTATTAGAGAAATGTAGGAAACACATTTTAAAATATAGGTGTAGAAAGGACTTTCTGAATTGAATTCCAGTTATTCAGGACATAAGGTCAACAACTGATAAATGGGACTACATGACATTAAAAAGTTTCTGCACAGCAAACCAAACAGTTAACCAAGTTAAGATCATAAGCATAATGAGAGAAAAGGTCTTTGCTAGCTGTGGGTCTGGCATTCTGACCAGTGTGAGATGGACTCTATCGCTACAATGTGCGTTATTGATTAGGTTTGAATTTCTGGTTATTTATTATTTTATAGCTGTTTGTTGTCCAATCAATAAAAAGACTAAGGAAATGAATGGAGAGTTCTCAAGAAGATAAAGTACAAATGGACTGAAATGAAAAAATAAGAAATGGAAAAATGTTCAACCTCATTAGCCATCAGACAAATGCAAATTACAACTATGGTGTTCATCTTACACTAGTAAGAATGTCAGTGAAAAAAAAAATACAGCCAATTGTGGCAAGAAGGTGTTTCCTGACTCATGACCAAACCTTCTCAGGCATCCATGACTGAATGAAACAGGATAAGTCATGGCTTCTTTCCATGGCACTGGAGCAATGAAGGTAGGAACTGAGCAAGAGATGCAGTAGAAAGAATGTGTTTTCTCTTTCTTTCTTTCTTTCTTTCTTTCTTTCTTTCTTTCTTTCTTTCTTTCTTTCTTTCTTTCCTTCCTTCCTTCCTTCCTTCCTTCCTTCCTTCCTTCCTTCTTTCTTTCTTTCTTTCTTTCTTTCTTTCTTTCTTTCTTTCTTTCTTCCTTTCATTTTTAAAGATGTAGCCTGTGGCAGCTCAGTGTCCAAGTGGGTTCCCTAGCAAGGGGAACAGGGACTGTCTCTGACATGAACTCAGTGGCTAGCTCTTTGATCACCTCCCCCTGAGGGGGTAGCAGCCTTACCAGGCCACAGAGGAAGACAATGCAGCCAGTCCTGATGAGATTTGACAGGCTAGGGTCAGATGGAAGGGGAGGAGGACCTCCCCTACCAGTGGACTTGGGGAGGGGCATGGGAGGAGAAGGAGGAGGAAGGGTGAGTTTGGGAGGGAATGAGGGAGGAGGCTACAGCTGGGATACAAAGTGAATAAACTGTAATTAATAAAAAAGATGTATTTATTTATTTATAGTGTTCTGACTGCATGTACACCTGCAAGCCAAAAGAGGTCACCAGTTCTCACTATATAGATGGTTGTGAGCTGCCATATGGTTGCTGGAATTTGAACTCAGGACCTCTGAAAGAGCAGCCAGTGTTGTTAACCTCTGAGCCATCTCTCCAGCCCCAAATGAGTTTTCTTAGGACTTAATTCTTAAAGGGAGAGTGAAATGGGCCCAGGGGAATTTTGGCCCATAAAATGTGGGCTCACCTCTGAGTGCTGGCAGCATCGAAGCTCTGAGATGTATGCAAGGACTTAACAAGTAAAGACTCTGATAAACATACCTATATTTACAACTTGTTGTTGCATACTACATAGAAAATTTCTCAGTACAAAATGGGTTCATTTCTCTTTGTCCAGTCACTGCCTTAAAAAAAATCATTCAACTTATTACTATAAATATAAATCATATATTTATCCTCAACAATTTTTTAAAACCCAGAACTAATACATAAAAGGAAAAACTGTAAAATGCATACAAAATTAAATGATGCCCCAGGGTTGGAATATCATCACACCCAGTGGATATTCCAGGGTCATTAAAAGCTGATTCATCTACTCAATGCTCTTTTCTCACTATCTGACTCAAGTCCACTCCAGAGACAGCAAGGCAGTTGGCCCACTCTGCTGTCTTCCTTGAAGCTCATTTCTTGGGCTACTCCCGTCGGAGAAATGCAGTGTGTGGGTGACATTGCACTAGGGTTGCATTGACATACTGGAAATGGAACGCTTGGCCTGGAGAGTAAACCACCTCTCCTGTAATTAGGTAGTGTTGATCAATACTTCCATGGGGTCTTCCTCCTCACTGCCAAATGAAGGAACATTCCACGGGGGCTTCTCAAAGCATCTAAGAACTAATGGTTTGTTCCCTTATTTCTTGGCATTTACTCATGGATACTGAAAAAACAAGGAGTCAAATTACCTTCGTCTCTTTGGTTTTCTTCTAATGGATTTGCCACTTGACTTTTGCCACTTGCTTTTTGGTACGGTTGAAACTGAGTAAAGGGGATGAATTTCACCTCCTTATAACGGAATCTAATTGGAGAGAAAGTGAGTCTCATAACTGTAGCCAAGTGCTGAACTGTGACACTCAGCCTCTCCCTTCTTCCAGAGTAATCAAGAGTGTGGAGACTGACAAGTCCCTGTTTGAATCCTAACCCAATACGGATTTTTTAAATTTAATTTTATGTTAGGTGCAAGAGTATGAAGGTGTCAGATCACTTGGAATTGGGGTTACAGACAGTCGTAAGCTGCCATGTGGGTGCTGGGAACTGAACCTGGGTCCTCTGGAAGAGCAGAAAGTGCTCTTAACCACTGAGCCATCTCTCCAGCCCCTCCAGTACAGAATTTTTGAAAGGTGCAGTGTACTGCTAAGTGCTTAACAAATTGATCTCAAAATTAGTAAAGCAATTAATTAAAATCTTGATTTATAACGTGTCAATTTCTGTGCTGTAAATTCTTTTAGCAAAGCTTATTTCATGCCACTGAATGCAAGGTTAAGAGAATTTTGTACTGGGAGCTCAGTTGTCCCATTTAAGATAGTTATAAAATACCTCTCAGTTTAGTATCAGCTTTTTCATCTATATAATAGTGAGGAGGTAACTTGTAGAGTTATTATAATATAAAGATTAAAGTATAATTAAATATGAAGGAGGTAGCCTTCAGATTAAAGATGTAGTAACTTTCAGGGTTATTATAATATAAAGATTAAGGTAATAATTGCAATGTGGCCAGGACACCCTGGCTCCAGGACACCTTGACCACTAGGAGGTATGTAAAATCTCCATACGCCTTACAACGTTGATCTGAACTACAAGCAGTGACTTCACTTTGTTCAGCACTCTCAGAATCAACCTTAAAATTTTAGCAACTAAATTGCCATCCACAGGTGTGCCTGGGAATCTGGAGAATTGATTTACATTAATTAAGTTCATAAAAGGCATATATGTCTCACAATTCCAGTTTACCACTTAGATTTAGTGCATACAGAGTTTCCAAAATTGGGCCATATAGCATAATAATTTCGCATTTTTTGTGGCTTAGGAAATTATCCTGCAAAAACATAAATATTAATTATATCTAAATGCACTTAAATAATAATCTTCATTTAAAAATTAAATTTAGCCTGTCCTTGAGCCTATGCTCACGTTACTATATCCTTGTCCTAAAGCCAAGACCTATGCTCTGTGCTGGTCTCCTTGCAAGCTATCAGTTTTTATGGTGACCCTTTGGAAGGCTGTAGAGGCAAACTCATTAAGTGAAAAGTATATTTAACATCCCTGATGGAGTCCTGCTGATGTTTCTCAACTACAACTATGATAGATTTTAAACTCACTAAGGAGGAAAAATGGAGACTACTGTTCTATTTTGTCATTCTGTACATTGACACATAGAAAGGTAAAGAACACAGAATATTCCTAGGAGAACTCAGATGGATTCAAATCTTGGAAGCATAATGTATACAGTGTTCTTTTTTCTTCCCCCGAGACAACAAGCTCAACAGCACAAATACGCACACTATAGTGAAAAACAATAAGTAAATATGGATAGACATTAAAAGAGAAAAGGGAGAATTACTATCATGCATGTGATTGCTTCCATAAAATATGGAATTTTACAGAAAAAATTAATAAATGAAGATAAACTCAAATTAGAAAGAGAGAAAGGTGTAGGACAGTAGATTTCAACATGTGGTGGCAACTCCTTTTAGTGTCAAACAACCCTTTCACAAGGTCCCCTAAAACCATCAGAAAACACAAATATTTATATTATGCTTTATAACAGTAATGAAAGTACATTTATCAAGTAGCAACAAAAATAATTTTATTTGGGGGGGGTTACCACAACATGAGGAACTGTAGTAAAGAGCTGCAGCATTAGGAAGGTTGAGAACCACTCGTGTAGGGCGTTGATGGAGATCTTCCAAAGATGGGGAACTCTGAGACAAGTTCATAAACAATGTGTAAGAGTTCCCTTGTATCTGGAAATGGTGCTACATGCATGTAATCTTAATACTCGGGAAGAATAGGCAATAAGATCATGAGTATCAGACCCACCTGGGCTACAGAGCAAAACATCTTCTCAAAAATGATTAAATAAATTAATAACTTGAAAAAGACACATTGCAGGTCATAGCCATTGTGTAAAGATAACATTAGCACAAGGACCGTGATCTTTGATTTAAAAAGAACACAGAGAAAGAAGGACATTGGCAGCAACATATCAAATC
Organism: Psammomys obesus; assembly: GCF_907164565.1. NCBI lineage: Eukaryota > Metazoa > Chordata > Mammalia > Rodentia > Muridae > Psammomys > Psammomys obesus. Next base: position 44,002,651 of record NW_026593286.1, on the reverse strand, counting down.
TGTAAGAACTTTTGGACTAAGTCAACCAGACCCTAGCCAGCCCCACCATATCAAATGTTTGGGACTAGCCTAGGTCCTAGACCCTTTGTGCTGGGCTTGTCTGAGAAGTTCTCCAGACCTGAGCCCACCTGCATCATATCCAATCTCCAGGACTAACCCAGGTTTCACATTCCATCTACTGGTCCAGTCTGGCAATTCCACCAAACCTTAGTCTTCCCACAGTATATCCAGCCTCCAGAATTAGTCCATACCGCACATTTGTGCACCAATCAACCTGATGAATTTATGAAAACTTGCCTACCTGTACTATCCCAACCCTCAAGACAAACTGTGGTTGCACGGCCTGTCCACTGCACACTGGCCTAGCCTGAGTGCTCAATATTCTGACCAATTCTGTCATCCTCACACTTCCAGAAATAGCTTGGGTAGCATGGCTTTCATACCAGCCCAAGTAGATCCAACCATGTGCCCCATTCACGTTCTTTTTTTCCTTATCATTGAACTAGAATCATCCCCATTCCTCTAATCCAAAATTAACACTGAGTATCTGAAGGCCTGACTAGCCAACCAACTATTCACCCCTAGTCTGAAATCAACCAACCTTGGAAAACAGCAAATACAATAATTTCTACTCACACAGGCAGTTCTGTATCAGACACAACCAAGAAAAGAACTCTACATGCTCAAGTACCGTTGCAAGAAACACAAATATGAAAGATCAAAACTGTATGCCTCCACAACCCTACCAGTAATATAGAAATGTTCTCCTATAATAAGTACCTAGAGGAACCCCAGTACACAGATCCTAAAGGAACAGTCATGAACTTTATCAAAGAATTTAATGAGTTTAAAGAAGACGAGAACACAAAGCTCAATAAAAAGAGCTTTAAATCCCAGAGGGATGTCCAAAATACCACAAACATGTGGATGAATAAAATGACTAAGACAATTCAGGATTTGAATTCAGTAAGGAGATTGAAATACTGAAAATAGGCTAAAAGAAAGATGTAACTTAAAAGCTCAGTAACACAATTAAAAAACTTAGGAGAAAACCTTATAAATTGAGTGAATTGACATAAAATATCAGTACTTGCAGATAAAGTAGAGAACCTAGACCACTCAAGCAAAGAATATGAATTTTTCTAACATGAGAGGAACATACAATAACTGTAGGACACCAACTCTCCTCTCTCTGTTCCCGTAGATCCAATGTCTCAATTTTGTTCCTATCTCACTGTTCTCGTTGCAACAGATCACCTGGGGGGGGGTCCCCCTTTCCCCACTGCCCACGTCTCCTGTAGATCCCACAGACCATTCCCTCCTAGCATTTTTCTCCCTACATGTTGCTGTATCCTAGCCCCTAACCCCAGCAGAATCTCCTGCTCAAATATAGGCCATGCCTGTCGGAAACCATGTAGGCTGTTCTCAGGCTCTCTCTTTCTTTTCCTCCCTCACATTTTCTGCTCCCATAGACCCAATCCTCAATCTCATTCCTAGCACAGCAACAGATGACCAGCTTCAGGCTTCCTTTTCCCCTGCCCCCATTGCTTGGGGATCCCACAGATCACCCCCTCTTAGCCTCCCTTTCCCCACTCTTTGGTTTATCCCAGCCTCCAAAACCAGCAGGCATTCCCTGTGAACACACCAGCTGAAGAGGCCAGTAAAATAGGTAGCATACAACTATCACAGTCTTTGAATATCCAGAGAGGAAACAGAAACCAAGGAACAAAACAGCCATTCATCAAAGACAAACTCAGAAATTAACAGCTTGACCTCTCAAACCCTGAAGACTAAATATCAGCATAAGAACAAAGTCAGTAGTAATGAGGGCGGTATGTCTCCACCAGAGCCCGCTATCCTACCACAGCAGACCCTGGATATTCTAAGATAGCCGAAGCATAAGAAAAAGACCTTGAAACCAACTATAGAAAGATAATAAAGGCCTTTAAAGAAAAATAAATAAATCCCTTAAAGCAATCTAACAAAATGTAAACAAACAATTAAAGGAAATAAATAAATACCTTAAAGAAAATCAGAAGAACATAAATACTTTTCTTAAAGCAAACCAAGAAAAATGCAAAGAAACAGTTGAAGAAACTGAATAAAACTTTTCAAGACCCGAAAATGAAAATAGAAGCAATAAAGAAAACACAAACCGAGAGAATTCAGGAAATGAAAAATTCAGCAGTTAGAACAGGAACTACTGCTGCAAGTTCCACCAACAGAATATGTGAGATGGAAGAGAAAGTCTCAGCCATTGAAAATATGATAGAAGAAATGGATACCTTGGTGAAAGAAAGTGATAAATCTGTAAAGTTCCTACACAAAACACCCAGAAAAATCAAGAAAGGTCATGGGGAAATAAATGATGACAGTCCTCTTCATTTTGTGTGAAAACAGGAACATTATAAAAGTTGGGCAGTGGGAGGAGTTTTGAGGGTGGATGTGTTTGATTCACTGGGGATAAGGGTGCCAGGGATGCTTCATTTACATTTGGCAGAACAGTATTTCATTTACTCGCAGAATCTCAGTCACACAAGAATGCAAATACAGAAAAGCATGTCCAGATACACACACAGCATATACAGGCACATACAAGCATGCACAGGTACACACACAAGTATCCACAGGAAACACAAGAATGCTCAGATACACAAAATCTGCACACATGCACTCACAGGCATGCAGAGGCACACACAAACATGTACACACACTCACATACACACCTAAGCCAGTATAAGCACAAATATGCATGCTCGGACAGTGACAGTCATGCTAGGCACACACAAAAATGCGGAGGCATTCAAAGTATCCACCCAAACTGCAAGCATGCTCAGGCATACAACATCCACGCAATGTACTCACAAGCATGCACAGGCACACTCAAGCATCGACACACACATACAAGCATGAACAGACAGAAACAGTCATGGATAGGCACATGTAAGTACGCACAAATCCACAAAAGTTTGCACAGGCAAGAATAAATGTTTGGAAGGAGCATTCAGGTTTAGTTATAAAAATGTGTAGTTTTTCTGTTTTTTTGTTTGTTTGTTTTCTAACAAAAAAGCCTAATACGCATAAAAAACCATTTGTTTATGGTGTATGAAGACATCAGTGAACATGTTAGATGCGCATGTGGCCAGTCGCTCCTGTGTGAAAGCACAGTGAATACAGCCCGTTTCGTTAGGGTAGTGTTAGAATTAGAATTAGGGTGATAGGGTTAGGACTAGCGTTAGGGTGAACGTTAGAAGGTCTCCTTACCTGGGACAAATTTCTAACCCTAACTTAAACATAAACCTTGCCCCGGCCATAACTCTAACACTAACCCTAACCCTCACCTAAACCCTAAATCTAGCCTTTACATAATCCTATCACTAGCCTTAACCATAACCAAGGTCTTAAAACTTACCCTAATACTAACACAAATATAACACAAACCATAACCCGTATGCTACTCCTGAAAGCAAATCTAACCCTAGACCTACCCCAAACATCAACCTAACTATAAACATAGGCCTAACCCCCTAGAACTAGTACTGTCTCCAACCTTAACCCAATTTCTACCACTAACTGTTGCAGTTAGGGATTAATATTTATTAATGATTATCTTTTAGTAATTGCTGCTGTTAGTCCTAAACAGCTGTATAACCAAATCACCACACAGAGACTGGGTTTATTTCATCAACCTAGAACACAATGCTGGGCAATAGTTACTCCATCCTAAACCTCCAAGCCCTCATAGTTTCCTAACATTTAAATTTCCCCCTTGCTTTTAGTGATATATTAGGTCTGGTTCATCTCCACATCATTCCAAGATCTCTCCTCCAGCTATGCTCTCCTAGCTGTCCCTTGCTTTTCTCCTCCCACCTTTTTCTGTCTCTGGCTCCTCCCCTCTTTCCTGTCCTCTGGTTTCTCCCCTCTCCCGCCTACTTCCTTTCCCTGCTTAACATTGTGTCTAGTTGCTTTATTTGGAAGTTGAGATAGGATGCTTAGAATAAGTATCACAATGCAATATCCGGATTGAAACCAGAGGCGGGGTAGGGTGGGGGGTGGGGAATCAGCATTTGACTGAACAAGAGTAAGGTGTACACATTTCAAAAGAACATTATACCAACAACTAACCTCGCATGAAGTTCTGTCCAAAGCCTCAACTTAACCTTAACACTGACACCTAATACGAACACCAGTCCTAACACAAACCATAACCCTTATGGAACCTCTAGAAGTAAATATAACCCTAGCCTTAGTTCAAACTGTAATTCTAACCCTAACACTAACTCTAACCCTAGCCCTACCTTAACCTATCCTAATCCTAAAGCTAAACCTATTCCTTGACCTGACCATAACCATCCACCTAACCCATGGTTAACTGCAGGAAGGAGCATAGGCAGAGGTAACAGTACCACATTCTTCCATGTGCTTGCGTGTATGACTGCTTCTAAAAATGTATGAAATTTATTTTTTAAATGTTTAGAAAGTACATTCAGGTTTAGTTATAAAAGAGTGCACTGATTTTTCTGTAAAGACGCTATGTTTAAGTTCCTCTAAGAAAGCAAGCTCATAGATGAATAGAAACCCTATAAGCAAGTGTTGAGCAAGCGTATTTCATTTCGTTACAATGGAATTTGTGGTTTGTGCAAAGCCAACTTATTTTGAATAGCTTGCAAACACTTAGGCAACCAAATTTGAATGTGAACCCTAACCCTAACTCTTATACAACCCTAACCCTAACCTTAACCCTCATTCTAATTCTAATACTACCCTAGTGATCAAGCTGTACCCACTGTGCTTTCACACAGGAGAGATCGGCCACACGCAAGGCATCTAACATATTCACTGTGTATTCATACGCCATAAACAAATGTTTTTGTTACCAAGGTGTTCTTTGCTGCCTGCAAATAGTCCATGTGGTTAACTGCTGGAAGAAGCATAGGCAGAGGTAACAGTGCCACACTGTTCTATGTGCTTGCAGAAATGAATGTATCTACAAGTGCTCCAGCACTGGCCTGTTCATAGATGTATGAAAACACCTTAAAGAAATGTTAGGTATCTTCTTGTGCTTTTGGTATTAAGGAGTTTATTGTTTCTCGCAAAGACCTCATGTGGTTAACTACTTTAACAAGCTTAGGCAGAGGTAAACGTACAGTAGCGTTCGCCGTGCTTTCACATAGAAAAGTTTGTATGACTGTTCTAATGCTGAAAAAGATAGTAATGTATTAATATTTATTAAAATGATGTTTGGGAAGTGCCATCAGGTTTAGTTATAAGAGTTCACTGGTTCTCTGCAAATATGTCATGTGGTTAATGGTTTGTGAAAGTTTAGGGAGATGTAAATGTACTGTATTCTAGGATACACTTCTAAATAGTAAGAGAAAAAGGGGGTGGGGAAGTCTCTAAATGGAATTGCTTTAAACTTTACACCATACTTTGAAAGCCCAGCTTGTGGCTCATCTGCAAAGAAATGCTTGGACTGCAGGTGTGTTCACACAGGCTTCCATATGAACCTAGGATACATAATGGGCCTTGACACCTGTGGCACACATGTCTGTTCTCTGGTCCAAGTCTTAGTAACTTTGGCAGTAGAAACAATTTAGATATAGAGACAGAATATGAAAGAATCACATGGACAGCAAGTCATAATCACGATAAAAAGTGATCAGTTGTTGAAGAATGGATATAGAAATTGTGGTACATCTACACAATGGAGTATTACTCTGCAATGAAAAATAAGGAAATCATGAAATTTGCAGGTATATGGTAGGAACTGGAAAGGATCCTCTTGAGTGAGCTGTCCCAGAAGCAGAAAGACACACACAGTATATACTCACTCATATAGACATATAATATAGGATAAACCTACTAAAACCTGTACATCTAAAGAAACTACTCAAGAGGGAGGACCCTGACTAAAATGCTCAATCCCCATCCCGAAAAGCAAAGAGGATGGACATCAGAAGAAGAAGAAAACAGGAAACAAGTTAGGAACCTGCCACAGAGGGCCTCTTAAAGGCTTTGCCCTGCAGACTATCAAAGCAGATGCTGATACTTATGGCCAACTGTTGGGCAGTGTGCATGGAATCTTATGAAAGAAGTGGGAAATAGTAAGATCTGGAGAGGACAGGAACTCCACAAGGAGAGCAACAGAACCAGAAAATTTGAACACAGGGGTCTTTCCAGAGACTCATACTCCAACCAAGTACCATGCATGGAGATAACCTAAAACCCCTGCACAGATGTAGCCCATGGCAGTTCAGTGTCCAAGTGGATTCAATAGTAATGGGAAGAGGGACTGCCTCTGACATGAACTGATTGGCCTGCTCTTTGGTCACCTCCCCCTGAGGGGGAAGCAGCCTTACCAGGCCACAGAAGATGACAATGCAGCCACTCCTGATGAGATCTGATAGACTAAGATCAGAAGGAAGGAGAGGGGGACCTTCCCTACCAGTAGACTTGGGAAGGGGCATGTGTGAAGAAGGGGGAGGGAAAGTGAGATTAGGAGGGGCAGAGGGAGGGGCTTGTAGGGGGATACAAAGTGAATAAAGTGTAATTAATAAAAATAAATAATAAATAAAAATACATAAAAAACAAATAAACAAAAAAGTGATCAGTTGAACACAGCTCTAAAGAATATTATTGGGGAAGATACAGAGGGAGAGCTTGAATTCTTGCTGTGAGAAAAATCTCAAGGAAAATCACTTTCATTTATGCTTAAAAATGTTAATATCATATTATTAGGGTGACTTTATTCAATAAAACACCAAAGTCCCTTGATAAACAGAGAGTGGAGAGAAGATATACTGTTAGTTCGCAAGTGGAAGTATGTACCTTATTGCTGTTCTGCTATGAAGACAGTGACAAAGAGAACCAAAAATTCTGATAAAAATAGGGAAATAAAACTATCAAGTAGGGGCTGGAGAGATGTATCAAAGGTTAAGAACATTGTCTGTTCTTCTGAAGGTCCTGAGTTCAATTCCCAGCCACCACATAGATGGTGGCTCATAACCATCTAATGAGACCTGGTGCCATCTTCTGGCCTACAGGCATATGTGCAGGCAGAATACTGTATAAATAATAAAATAATCTTTAAAGAAAACTATCAAGTAATTCTAAAAGAGAAAAGAGGATTAAACTACACAAAACTCAGTTGATACTATACTAAGTTCTAGGAACAACTTTGCAATGACATTCAACTATTTTAATAAGGAGACTGTAAAAAAAGAAAGTATGCTGTCTCCATTCCACCAGGAAACAAATTTATAAAGAATGTGCAAGAAAATTATATGGCTGAGATTGTAGTCCTGGTCTGTCTACTCACCTCTAACTCTCTTGAATTTGCCACTTGGGGAAGCAGACATGGAGGTTTTGAAGACTCTCTAACACAGTGAACAACTATTGAGACCTTTTTTTTTTTTTAAACAAGAGATTGTCTTGTTTTAAGTAATTTTTTGTTTGATTATTGCAGTGAATCTGAGGGTGAATAAGGTGAGTTATTATTATAACATCGAATAATCAAATTATTTTCAACATGTACAGTTATCATTTTTCATAAGTTAAAATATTACCATATAATAGAAATATTTTATTGATGTACTTAATAGGTCCCTTTAAAATATGCTGGTAACTATAGAACTATGTGTATGCAGAAGAATAAACAAAGATTAGTAACAGCAATTTGAATAATAAAAATTCTTATTTTGTGTATTTATACAGAAAATATAGTCTGGCTCTGAAGTGCTATAAGAATTGTTTATATCTAACAACTTAGGGAAAGATATATATGTAAGTAATAAAAGGAAAGAAATAATATTTTTTTTCAAATACTTGTTATTAGTGTCTAGAGATTTTACTTGGGAAACTAATACAATTTATCTTCAAATTTAGAAATATAGCCAAATCTACATAGATACAATTGTTTCTATCCCAAGGGAAAAATGAATCCTTAACAGTTTCATGAGAAAGTATTCTACTCAGCTTTAAGCTTCTCACAAACAGAAAATTTCAACTTCATATAACTAGTGCTTTAAGAATACTTCCCCTGGAGATGTTGTGGAGAAAGGGAAACCCTCCTCCATTGCTGATGGAAATTAAATTTGTACAACCACTTTGGAAATCAATCTGGACTTTTCTCAGACAATTAGGAATAGTGCTTTCTCAAGATCCAGCCATACCACTCGTAGGCATATATCCAAAAGAGGCTCAAGTACACAACAAGGACATTTGCTCAACCATGTTCATGCAGCTTTATTCGTAATAGCTAGAATCTGGAAGCACTCCATATGTCCCTCAACTGGGGAACAGATGCAGAAATTGTAGTACATTGATGCAATGGAATACTACTCAGCAATTAAAAACAAGGAAATCCTGACATTTGCAGGCAAATGGTGGGATCTAGAAAAGATCATCCTGAGTGAGGTATCCCAGAAGCAGAAAGACACACACAGTATATATTCACTTATAAGTGGATACTAGATGTATAAGAGAGGATAAACCTACTAAAATCTATACACTTAAAGAAGCTAAACAAGAAGCAGGACCCGGGGTAAGATGATCAATCCTTACTTAAAAAGACAAAGGGGAAGGACATTGGAAGAAAGAGAAAAAAAGAAACAGGCCAGGAGCCTACCACTGAGGGCCTCTGAAAGACTCTACCTAGCAGTGTATCAAAGCAGATGTTGAGACTCATAACCAAACTTTGGGCAGAGTGCAGGGAATCATATGAAAGAAGAAGTACTTAGTAAGACCTAGAGAGGACAGGAGCTCCACAAGGAGAGCATTTTCTGATACTGATACTCCAACCAAGGTACATTAATAGATATAATCTAGAACCCCTGCTCAGATGTATAGCCCATGGCAGCTCAGTGTCCAAGTGGGTACCCTAGTAAGGGGAACAGGGACTGTCTCTGACATGAACTCAGTGGCTGGCTCTTTGACTAGCCCTCCCCACCCTCCAAGGGAGGAGCAGCCTTGCCAGGACACAGAGGAGGACATTGCAGCCAGTCCTGATGAGACCTGATTAGCTTAGGGTTCTGATGGAGGGGAGATGGACCTCCCCTATTGGTGGACTTGGAGAGAGGCATGGGAGGAGATGAGGGAGGGAGGGTGAGATTGGGAGGGAATGAGGGAAGGAGCTACAGCTGGGATGCAAAGTGAATACAATGTACTTAATGTAAAAAAAAAATTAATTTAAGAAACAACTGAAAATACAAAACAAATGAAAAAATACTTCCCCAAATTAAATACATATAATGCATATTTCTAAAGTTTTCCCCCAGTGTTTCAACAAAGCAGTACTATGCACATGAAACTCTATTTTAAATGAAAGAATATCAAAAATAGATTCACTGTAAGAGATACTTAAAATGTGTAAACTGCCTGATGAATTAGAATTTTATAAAGGAAAATTGAAGATATTGCTTGGTCACTGAAATTATGTTCACTCTATAAATCATGACAAACTATGAAACAACGCCTATATTTCAGTAAAATGTAATAGTCATTCAGTGTGCTGAGATATAAATATGGCACAATGACAATTTTTAACATATGTAAACCTTTCTTTCATTGTCCAAATTTTAACAAGTTGAAAAATAAGACCAAGAAATCAGGTGCAATGATCCAAAATACAATCACATGCACCTTTAAATGCACCATTTAAATAATTTGTGGCTAATTGTAGTTTCTTTGGGGAAATCTGCAGTTCAAAGGCAGCCTGATTGGGAGGAATGTTCATAGTTTCCAACTACTTGATTATACTCTAGGCAGCCTCCTTCATGACTCTGTGTCTTGACCTTCCTTTTTTTTTTTTTTTTTAGTTTAATGTTTAAAGAATTTGCAACTGTGAATTCTTCAATGAGATTTAAACTAGCCAGCAAGCATCTTGTTAGCTTTACAATCAGAATGCCAAGCCTTTGTGCCTCTGAAACGTGAACATGAAGAGTCATTGCACTGCCGCCATAGTTTCTGCAATAGGCTGGGGAACCAAATCTGCCTGTGTACCTTGGCCTGCATTCTAAAACCGCCTTGTCAAAAGATATGGGAAAGTTCGCTTTCCTTTTGGATACATCAGCCAGCAAGTGTGTATTACTTATGATTTCCACATCTAAAACTTTAAAAACCTTTAAAAACTCTTCCATATTTTTTTCCACAGTGGAGTTGATTCATCTGTCTTTCATTAAAATACTTTTGAAAAAAATCTTTTTCACATGTTACAATGTTCATTTGTTTTGACAGGCTAAACTGTTTATTCTTTCCACACTTACCTACATGTCTGTTACACCTGATACACCTATCCCACTTCCTCACCTTGTTAGAAGAGTTTGAAAGCTTAATTAAAGTGTTTCTCTCTTCACTTTTTTTTGACATAGTGTTTAGGAGTAGTTTTGTTCTTAGACCATCTTTAGAACACACAAGGAAAGCCTCCCAAATAATGCGTTTAATTCCCCTTCAAAAGCATGCTTGTTACCCTGTCAAATTCCCACTATTAGCACACCTATCTTCGGTAGCTTTGTTTAAAGTTAGTATATGTGGTGGTACGAGAAAGAACGGCCCGCAAAAGCTCATGCATTTAAATGCTTAGTCATCAGGAGTGGCACTTGGGAATGACTAGGCTGTATGGACTTGGAGTAACCGTAACCTCGTTGGAAGAAGTGTGTTACTGAGTGGGCTTTGAGGCTTTCAAAAGCCCAATTGAGGCACAGTGTCTGTCCCTTCTCCTGCTGCCTGAAGATCTGGATGCTGAACCCTAGGCTTCAACACCATGTCTCCACGTGTGCCTCTATACTCCCTGCCATGACACTGGACTCCACCTCTGAAACTATAGTTAACACCCAGTTAAATGTTTTCCTTTGTAAGAGTTGTTGCCATCATGGTGTCTCTTCATAGCAATGTAACACTAAGAAACTACATATTCTATTTTTCACCTTCAGGGAGCTGTGTGCAGAAAGAACATTTTACTATTATGAAATGAAATTAGCAAATGACCTTATGCACAGATTTTTTAAAAATAATAACTTAATAGAAATAATAAATAATAATAACTTAAAAGAAATGTAATAGAGCAGGTATGATCAAATGTATTTCATAGAATAAAATACTATGAAGACATTATATTACTGGGCATAATAAATATATGGATTATTTTTAAAGAATGCTTATAATCACTGTGACTGAAGAGCCACATACACAGACAGACACAGGTTTGTCATGCTGGTGATTCAACTAGGATAATTAACATTGCCATTTTGGACTTTTTTTTTCTGAGGAATTAAACAGTTATTGACATAAAACAAACAAATGAATAAACATGCACAATATATCCCATTGACTCACAATTCATTTGTATTGCTGGTGTGTTAAGGTTTCAGTTAGATGATTAAAGAAGATTTTTTAAATTTATTTAATTTTATTTTGAGTACATTGGTGTGAGGGTGTCAGATCCATTGAACTGGAGTTACAGACAGCTATGAGCTGTCATGTGGGTGCTGGGAATTGAACCTGGGTCCTCTGGAGGAGCAGACAGTGCTCTTAACCACTGAGCCATCTCTCCAGCCCCCTGAAGAAGATTTTATGTTTTTTTTATAAAGCATAGATAAAGCCTGGAGTAATTTTTATATATAAGCAAGATATTCATTAATTTAAATGTTGTATGTAATATTTAGAAACTGTCACTGTGCATTCATCAGTTATATGCTGGCAACAACCAAAAAGTCCGACCAAAAAGCAAACAGCATTCCTTCACTGAGAGAGAAAAGATGTGGTCTCACCTGATAATAGCTTCATTCAAATTTTTTGAAGTATCTACATTTGAAGCGGTAGAAAGAGTTGTTTATAACCCAAGGGTGGTTAGTTATCACTTAAAAGGCTTTAATCAGAGGCCCACACTTCACCCACAGGGGTAGCAAGCCATTGAATTAGTGTTATCTAAATGTACACAAGAAACTTGTTTATTAACACAAGAAAAAGCCAAAATATATTTTCATTATCTCATTGAGAACTGATTAGTTGAAAATAGCATCCCTGTGTCATCAATGGAGCCTGAAAATCTAGAGCTGAGCAAGCTAACAGGTTTGTAGGGCACTTGAAAGAATTTGAAAGTGAAATGACTCCACAAGTTCATGTAGTTGAACACCTTATTCTCAGTGAGTGGCACTGTTTGGGGAGGTTATGCAACCATTAGAATACAGGACATACGAAGAAGAAGTAGGTCACTGGAGATGGGACATAATGTGATAGACGAGTTCCCTGCTTGCTGAGGTGCCAAGATTTTATCAAGCTGTGATGGAAGCTCTTGCAGCCACTTCAGGCGTCTTGTCCTACAATGTCAGTTGTTTAAACTGACAGCCAAATTAGCTTTGGGTCCTCGAAATTGTTTGTCAGGCTTTTGTTTTTGTTTTTTCCACAGCAATGGGGAAAAACAAAACAAAACACATCAAAACAAAACAAAAGCTTGTTCCTGTCTTTTTAAAACTTGACTCTATCGTTGCTAGAGGACTCTCTTCACCAAAATGCAAATATATTCCTAGAAATGTGCAGCAAACAATAGAGGTTTGTTCTGCATCAAAGTTTTTTCAAGACTGGTTGGTTTCACCCCTTATGGGCTGAGGCAGCCACCTGCTGAGTTTGGGGCTCACTATGGCTATAGAACAAGATTCTGTTTTAAAAATATTCCAGTTGGGGGGCAGTTGCTAGAAAGCTGACATTATTATGGCTTACATATTTTGGCTTTGGTTTTGTGCCTTCTTTTAGATCCAGAATTAGTACTCTGAGATTTACTTTCATATTGCTAAACACAAATCTTGAGCTTCCAGGAGATGAGAACTACAGCTTGTACGTTTTTGAATTGTTGTCAACTAGACTTGCATAATCTGTAACAATAGCAAACCTCTTTCCTGGAAGCAGTGGACTAATCAAGATCACTTACTCTAAAAGAGTGTCTGATTGGCTGTTTTTAATGGTCAACATTGGTAGCAACCATCTCATGTCTAAAGTGCTTCCTTTTTCTGAAAGCCTACATCTCCTCCAGGTTTTTAAAACACACATGGTGTGGTCTGTCATGGAGCGGAGGTCTTAATAAAGACAAAGTACATTAGCATCTTTCCATTTTGGTCTTCGAGTTTCTCTGTCTTCATCATGTATATATTTTCTGTGGAGTTCTAATATATTCCTGCTAGTAAAGAAAGTCTATTGTTATTTCTGTAGATTCATTTGCTCCCACCTATTCTGGCACCATATTACCTAAAGTTTGGCTTCCCGGCCAGTGAGTGGTATCATCACCATTTGAAATCTTTTCTGAAATGGAGAGCACATGCACACAGGCTCATTAATTGTTTCAGTGATTTTAGAATGTTACCCTACTCACTTAAATGTATATAAAGCTAGTGACCAAAACATACTTCCTCCCCCCTAAGATCACTTTTGATCAGGTATGTGGACACAGCAATGGGTAAAGTAATGCATGTACATGGCTGAAAAAGAAATCTAGAAAATACACGGTTTTGAAAAGCTCTTGGAGCTGCTTGTGGGACTTTGATATGGTCTGTTTTCCATTAAATTATCAACATATGGTGAATTTATTAGTATTTTTTTTATACAATGGGATTTAAATACAAGGGGACATTCCCCAAATGCTAATAAACTTATTAATTTGTGTTATGAGCAATTTATAATGAGTAATTCTATTTTGTTCAAAAGCTTATTTATTAGAAGAAATGTGCAGATGAAAAGTTCTTTCTACAAAGGTAGATTACTTCATATGGACCATTCACCTTTTTTTTCTGATTTACTTAAGGCTCTATTTTGCTTTTGTAATGTTCTATATAAGACACTGTGATGTTTGCTAACTTTCAGTATGCTTCTCTGTTAGTAATTCAAATATAGAACACTAATTGAAGACTCAAGCAGTTTTGTCTTGCCATGTACTTAGTAAGATGTTGGGCAGAATAAATCTTTGATTTAGGTCATTGAAAATTAGGTGAAACTATCTGTTTTCTGAATCCATATTTTTATAAGATAAATATTAGTTATGCCCAAACTACATCCCTTGGTCACCTCTCCATATCTGTCCAACTAGAATTCCTCCTTCTGTTGCAACAAATACCATGATTAAGTTTCTTCTGGCTTTACAGCTTCTCTCTTAACTCTAAAGTTGGTTAAAAAAGCTAAATTATTTTATTTGTCAGGGATTATCTATGCAAAGTATAGATAATTGTATCTAAAAGTGCAGAATTTGTATGGTGACCTCATTGTTTTAATGACAGCAACCTTAGAAAATTAAGAATAAATGACAAAGTATAAATTCACAACAAGAATCATATATATGCAAAAATATCTAACTTCAGGCCATAATGAAATTGTGTAATATTTAATAAATGACTAAAGATCTTGGCCTCTGACAGTTGTCGTAATTTGTATAACCCATTCTGTTTTTAAAACAGAACCACTATTGCCAGCTTTATAGTAAAATGCGAGTTCCAACTGAGTGTAATTCTGTCTTATGAAAAAAGAAAAGAAAAGAAAGGAAACCAGATTTTTGAGAAGACAGAATAAGATTAAGATAATACTTATTTTTACAACTTGAAAATAATTTAAAGTAATTGGACTCAATGTTTGTTGTTGTTGGCTTGATAAATAAAAGACTGAAATTACCATAGGCATTAAATTTGTGATATTTGCTTGTGGTCATAAAATAGCTTTTCATCTTTGTCAAAGATTTATAAAATTCAGAACTTTTATAAGTGATAGCCTTATTCTATAAATCTCATATCACACATTTAAACTTAAAGGTCTCAAGAGTTCTAGAGCCTACCCTGAGTATATAGTTAGTCAAAAGCTAAAAAGATGAATGTAGGTTAGTATGTCTAGATAATTTTTCTGTAAGTCATTTTTGGCCACAGTGAATGCAATTTGTCATAAAAATGTATAAAAAGTAAAGAAAACTCATAACCATTTTTCTCAAAATGAGAGAAATGCCTCATCTTCAGGCTTTCTTACAAGTTGCAGTCATTTTAAAATTTCACAACCTTTCATTTCCTGAAAAAATCTTCTAATTAGGTAGGCTCAACTCTTGTAGTCTTTAAAAAAAAAATCCCATCAGGCTTACTTAGGAATACTTAATAGAATGCTTTGCTCCAAGCCTGCCTGTTTACAGAGGATTAGATATTTTCTGAAGCCTTTCTTTAGCTAAGAAAAAGTCTTATGTGATCTGAGAATAAACATGAAATGTATAAGAATCTCTCATGCACCTAAAGAACATGAGATTACACTGTTTTGATGCCTGATTATGCTAGTGAGGTTTTAGGTTATTTCTCATTGAAAATGATGTTTCAAGTGATTTGTCTTTTGTTGTGAAAAATGATTTCAGAAAATAAAATTTTATAAATCTAGGAAAAAACTTAGAGTTCAAACATATGCACAAAAATCTTTTTTAAATGATGTGTTTCACGATATCAAATACTGATTTGATTAGTAATAAAATTCCAGATAAATCATCCTACATAACTATGAAACCATTTGTTGGTTGTAGGATTGGTGAAGATCTATCCCAATCTATAGACTTCCAGTTCATTCTACTGACAATGTCTTTTGCCTTACAGAAGCTTTTCAGTTTCATTTATCAACTGTTGATCTCATAGCCTGAGGTGTTGGTGTCCTGTTCACCTGTACTGATGAGTTCGAGGCTCTTTCCTTTTCTTAATAGATTTAATGTGTCTGGTTTTATGTTGAGGTCTTTGATCCACTTGGACTTGAGTTTTGTGCAGGGTGAGAAACATAGATCTATTTGCATTGTCTACTAACCTGTGCTCCATGAGACCTTCTCTCAAAATAAGATAAGTTTCTAGTTCAAAATACTGGAGCTCTTACATCAATTAACTAATAACAGAATAAAATAAATAAAAAACAAAACAAGGAAAATAAAAACAAGGCAAAACAAAACTCTGATGTAAAAGTCCACATAGAAGAGGGAAAACCAACCCACTCAAAAATTTTGATCCAAAATTTATGCTGCCTACAAGATATGCAGGGATAATAAAGATAGGGCAGAGATTGATGGAATGTCCAACTAATGCCTGGCCCAAACTGAGACCCACCCCATGGAAGAGAGCCAGCCCCTGACACTATTAGTGATACTTTGCTACACTAGAAGCCTAGAAGCAGACAGAAGCCTAGCCTAGCTGTCCTCTGAGAGGCTCCACCCAGCAGTGGATCCAAACAGATACTGAAACTTACAGCCAAACATGGGGCAAAATGGAGAGTCTTGTGGAAAAGAGAGGGGAAGAATAGAAGGACCGGAAGGTGACAGGAGCTCCACAAGAAGAGAAACGAAGCCAACTAACCAGGGACTAGAGGAGCTTGTAGAGACTGAAGCACCCAAACAAGGACCATGCATGCACTGGATCTAAGCTCCCTAGGCAGATGTAGCTTATAGGCAGTTTGGGATTCATGTGGGCTACCTAGTAAGGGGAGTGGATGCTATCTCCAACATGGACTCTATTGCCTGCTTTTTGATCACTTGCCCTGGGCAGTGCTATTTCACCAGACCACAGGGGGAAAGGATACTGTCAGTCCCAATGAGACTTGATGAGCTGCAGGAGTTAGTGGTAAGAGCTCCACTTTCTTTTACTCACTTTTTTTTTTTTTTTTTTGAGAAATAGGGGAAGGGGGATGGGGAAAGGGAGACAGGGTAGGACCAGGAGTAGAGGAGGGAGGGGGCTACTATTGGGATGTAAAGTGAATAAATAAATAAATTTTAAAAAGAATTATGAAACTAAATAATCACAATATAAGTACAAAGTCCTATCAAGGAGATACGTGTCTTTAAACTCAGTCACTAGCTTTGGAAGGTTATAACGGTTTGTATGTGTGTGTTATAATAAAATGCGTTTTCACATACAAAATGATTTGATTGGGTTTGGAGTTGTAACCATTCACTAACATAAGGAGATAAATGAAGTGCACCAATATCCTGTTAAGAAAAATTTGATTTTTAAAATATTAATAAAATAAAGTAATAGTCATACTGGAAACAATAATTCATTAGTTGTTTAATTTGCTGGCAAGCAAACTTTTAGAAGGAAAGGAAATAGAGAATTGGATAAACAAGCTTACAAAAGTTACAGTTGTAAGCAACATGAAATTATCACAATTCATTTGAAGATCCTGTTGCAGCATGAAATTTTATAAAATGCTACTATTCTTCTATACTTTTTATATGAATGACAAAAAAAATGTGAAATTGTCTTTCTTTTCAAATGACTCTGAAATCAAACAGCTTAGCTGTAGTTTAGTACTGTTTGTTCTTCATTCTTTTCCGGCTGAACTACATAACTTGTGAAAAGTTGAAAGTTGATGACTCCTAGGTGGGATTGTTTTCCAGTTTCATTTTGTGTGCAGCTCAGACTGGCCTTGAACTTATAATGGCCCTTCTGCTACTGATGCCTGAGTCAAAATAGTTTTTTTGTGTTTTTTTTGTTGTTGTTGTTGTTTGTTTGTTTGTTTTGTTTTGTTTTGTGTCACAATTCCTGACAATTACCTCACAACTACCATTTGTTCTTTTCTAAGTGCTGGAGACAGAGTGAGTGGTTGGGCAAGAAGAGAAATCTTGGTTGAACATGAATCCAACTACAGAAGCCGTGGCTGATTTGCTGTTCTTTGTGATGCTTTCACATAGTCCACTCAGGAATCCACTTGCTTATGTGATTTTCAGAATCTTTACTTACTAGATACTGGTCATGAGGCACCCTGAAACATGGTGGCATTTTTCCCAGTGGAGCAGTAGCTGAGCAGAGACAGGATTTCTGAACACTTTAGTTATTCTCCAATGTCCAGAAAACTCTTTATTGAATTTTCTGTCTCTTATCCCAGAAACTAAGAAATTTAATATTATTATTGCTCAATAGTGTATTATTCAATCAAATTAAAAAAGAGAACTCATCAAAAGTAAAGAAGTTTAAATACCAAAAGACTTTATACAAGTGACAATAGATAAGCTTAAAGAGGAAATTTAGGAAACAAAATCTAGACATAGAGCTACACCCACAAAGTCTCACCAAGATGGCTGCCTAAACAAGACCTGAATGCCAACACCAATGGGCATTCTTACAGGAAAGCAGAAAGCTCCTACTCTCATGGGGCCTCAACTTTGAGTCATTCCCAAAAAACTATGTGAAACAGAAACGCTGAGAGTAGGTGACAAGATCTTCCTCAGGCAATGGCTCAGCCATGCCCTGTTGGTTACCTAATACCAGCTGGTGAACCCTGATATCATATCCAGTTAACATTATGCAAACTACACTATACTTATGAATTTAAGAATACATATACATACATACAAACACACATACATACATATAGATCAGCATTTGGAGAAAAGTTATGAATTTGGAAGACATGAAGGTACATGGAGGGGTTAGACAGATGAATGTGGAGGAAAGAAGATGATATAATTATATTTTCAAAAATTAAGAATAATAAAATAAAAAAGAGCCTATTTTACTATTTAACAAATGACATTTCCCCTAGAACATCTGCCTTGGCTAATTTTTCACATACCTGATTTTGAAATCTGTTTTACTGGACCTTCTAATAAATGCACTGTCTTAACCTGATTCCACATATCAGGTAACACCCAGAATGAAAACAAAACCTGGCTGACATAAAATTTTATTTCCAAGATAATATTGTAAGATAGACTTGTAGTTTTATACTATTACAAAATTTTTCTTACTTAGACCTATAAAGACATAATTTAATAACAGAGTCAAACTCTTGATTATGATTATTTTGTGGAAATACTACCTCTGGATCAAACAAAGGCAGCAGCAGGTGTTTCTGCAGGAGCTGTTTTTAAGTGGAAAAAAGAGAAAGTCTGTGTTAGGATGAACTGGTAAGTCCTGATTGGAGAGTTACTCAGTATAACCAAATAAGGAATTTTAATTGCTGGAATTAAAATTGAATTTCAGGAATTAAAATTGCTGAATTTTAATTGGAGTTTTAGTCAGGCATAAGGAAGTGGCCAAATACAGGAAAAGACTTTAGTGGCTAACTTTAGCCATTTAATTTAATGGCTTAGCAAGGGAAAGCAAATGGGAGAAAGGCAAGACCTATCTATCAGTAACATGTTTGCAGTGCTGAGGCCTGCTAGAGAGCCCTTCAGGCCTTCCTTTTTGTTTTAGTATTGAATTTTTGGGTGTTGGGTAAGTGGACATTGTTCTTCTGGCTACTTTCTATTTATATTGGGGCATTGCTAAGGACCCAAGGAAGCTTGGATGTTGGCCAAGTTAAGGAAGAACGGAGACTGTTTCACTCAATGTCCAGGCTCTGCGTGTCCACCTGAGGCTTGAAAAGAGTAGACATTACTAAAGCAGTTTGTGAGGCTGGACCGTGGGATTAGTCTCTTTGGAGCTTTCTATGATCCATATTTAGGAAATACCCAGTCTGCTGAGTGGTTGGAGCAGTCTGTAGTTGATTAGAAATCTGTTGGGACACATTGAATAGAGACAGAAAGTAGAATTGAGTTAAAGGAAAAAAACTATTTGGGTAAAATTTTCAGGCCCATGGTCTTAGTAGTTGTGGGAGGGGAGTCTCAAGACTCTCAATAGGGAGGGATTTCACACTCAAGAATAGGCAGGTGTGAAAACTTAGGCAGATGATTGACAGGAATAATTATCTGGAGTTTATTTGACCTGTGAGAGGTGGATTCAAGTCAATTTCTGAAACTACCAAGAATTTTTCAAGTTTGTAAAAAGAGATAAAAGTCTTAAATGTGTTAGTATTGCTTGTAATCTGTAATGAAATCCATATTGTAGAAAGGGCAGTAGATTTGTTTTTGAGTTATAGTAAAAGTTTGGGAATGTAAACAATAACACTGAGAGAAAGAACTTCAAAACAACTTTTTGTATACCTTAAGTCACTTTCTCAAATCCTCATAACTTATTTAAGCTTTCATATCCTCAGATCTTAAAACACTTATTTAGATCTTTATAACTTGAAAAAGTTAGTGGGTTTGCATAGTGGACTTGGGGTTAGTCTGCTGTCATACATTGCATTTTTGGTTAGGTTATGTAGACAGGTAATATATGTCAACATGAAAGCCAGGTGGAATGGGAGGAATTTGCTAGTAGAGTGATGAGAATGTGATGTAGGTAGTGAATACTGTCCCGTGTTGAAGGGGGCATGGCGGGGTGAAGATGTGAGACATAGAAACCATTTGGATAAAAGGGATTGAATGATGGGTTTGAGGCCTCTGAGGCTGGCTAAGGGTAAGGGCAGTATGGTTTGTAGATGAGGGCAGAAGGGTGTTAAGTGTAATAGAGAAGGGTTTATGATGTAAAGCAAGAAAGAAGTGGTATTCCATACAGTGGGATTGACTAAAACAGGGCACAGAGGATCAGAGATGCTTCGGGATTTTGTAGAGTGAGAGAGTGTACGAATTTAGTCTAAGAAAAGGAAGAGGACAGACATAGGGGTTTTCTGGGAGCTGTTGCTGGGGTAGAAAGTAAAATGAATTTTTATTCTCCTGGATAATTGTCATCTCAAAGGCTTATTGCCTCCTTTTGTGAATCTAGGCCTAGTCCTAGAAGCTTCTAGCCTCTTTACTATCTAACCTAGCCCTAGAATGTTTTCAGCATCTGAGAATTACTGCTTAATAAGCTCACTCTTTCTTGTTCTTTCTGATCTCTGGGATGGCTGGTTTTATTCAGCTATTCTGACTCAACCTCCTCTCCCAGATAACTTAATCTGGTGTTTCTCTAGGCCTCTGAATTGCTCTGCTTGGCCTCAAACTAACTCCAGCAATCTTTTCTAATCTTCTGACTCCATCTCATTCTCTATCTTGTTTTGTCTTCAGTTATGTCTAGCTTGTTCTCTCATTCACCTTCTCTTTATAAAATTTTTTGGTAAAACTGCCTCCACTATCTCTGCATTGCCCCTTTAGTAGCTTTTCCTTTCCTAACTGTTCTCCTGAGAATTGGACATATCCTATTCTGTCAAATCTTTCTCTGATTCATCACTATTTCTGCTACTCATTTAATCATCACTTTCAAATATGGGTGCTTCTTTCTACAAACTAACTTCACCTTCATTGTTTGGGATTAAAGATGTAAACCACCATGCCTGAACCTAAGCTTTTCTTTACCTGAAACTTGCTCTACACTAGGCTGGCCTTGAACTCAGATCTGCTTGCCTCTGTCTCCTGGATTAAAGGTGTGTTTACATTCTATCCGTATCACATAGACCTAGGTCTTTGGATGTGATCTCTTTCCAGAGCAGCAATGTTCTGAATTAAAATTCCTCTAAAAAAATTTCATGTCAAATTTTAAATTTTTAGTAGGGGAATAAAGAGAATGGAGTAAGAAAAGGGGAGCCTTTGAAGGTACAAGTTAAGGGAGGGATCTGGAGTGGTCTGGAGAACTATTCAGGTATTCTGACTAAAGAGGAGAAAGACAAGTGGCTGGAAACCCAGAATTACCTCAAGACTAAAAAATGCATGCCCAGTACCCAGAAGTAATGTGATGACGTGACCTGATATGAGAGTAGAAACCCTGGGCTCCTAGACAGTGATTATGTGGATTTTGGCAGGTCACTCAATATCATCAGAGATCTGAGAAGGATAAATTATAGTAGGAAGTATAATCCAAACGACCGATGATAAACTAAAATGATAGAGATGTTTTTGTTACCTAGATGGTTGTCCTAGGCTCCCGTGGTCTTGATGACTGAGCAGTGGTCGT
Source organism: Psammomys obesus (assembly GCF_907164565.1). Taxonomy (NCBI): domain Eukaryota; kingdom Metazoa; phylum Chordata; class Mammalia; order Rodentia; family Muridae; genus Psammomys; species Psammomys obesus. Next base: position 43,980,923 of record NW_026593286.1, on the reverse strand, counting down.
AAGGCTTCCACTGTCATACAGGACAGTAGTCCTCTGGCTTTCAGTCCCAGGTCTCAGAGATTGTTTTTCCCTGTAGAAGAACTTGGGAAAACTGACCATACTTGACTTGGCAGAGTAGGGCAATCAACCCAAAAGTGTTTACATCTTGAGTAGAGCCCTGGCAGCAGGAGAGGCGTGGGGCAGTTTTGTTCAGTGGTTAGCGGGTTGTTGTCATCTTCTGTGTTCTTTGGAGACCAAAGGGTTTTCATTAGGAAGAGCCATGTCTCTATAATGGGAAGTTTAAACATTTTAAATCCACACGGAGCAGAACCTCAAGAGTTTGAGGACTATTTATTTATTAAGTATAATTTTAGGCTTAATAAAATTTGAGTCCATGGAGGAAGAGAGGAGGGTGGGAAACCGAAATTCCACTGGATGGAGGAGCTGAGAGCAGAAGCTGTGGGGCTACAGTTGGGAGCTGAGAAAGAAGAGAAGAGGGTTGCATAGAATTACAGGCAGCTCCTAGGGGAAAGAGAGGGGAAAGGTTCACAGTATATCGCAGGAAGACCCTGTGAAAGAACAAGGACGTAAAGTTGTAGAGAAGCAGCAAAAACAAGGAAAGGTATTATTGTTGTTATTGGTCTGCCTTGCTGGTACTTGGATGGAAGGGTGTACAGAAAACTCACAAATCAGGGTTCCAAGATGGCGGTGACCAGTGTGCACCATATCTGAGGGGCAAAGGATCTGAGACTCTGAATCTTGTGATCTGTATCACAAGATTGGTGGCTGTATCCAAAGCATGGAAATTGGGGCTTCCCAGAACTAGAGGGGACATCCTGTGAGTGGGGGCCAATAGTATACAAGCCCATGGCCATCTCCCAAGTTGAGGAATCACAAAATGTGAACCCCAGCAAATGTGTATCCCCAGGTCCAGGGACCCGCCACGCTAGCAGCATCGGATCCCTCCTGCCCCACTGAGGGCAGTGTCGGGATTTCTGGAGCAGCTTTCCCAGCATCCAAGCTAGTCAGCCCGGGCAGACCAGGCAAATAGTGGAAATGCACGATCAGGGGTCCAGGACAGCACAGCCCCAACAGTCTGAGTAGCACAGAAAAGGAGTCAGCTCCTTTCTGAGACACCCTGAGATTGCCACACATGCTAATCCTTCTGGGCATCTGAACATGTGCGCCCCACCCACACCCCAACCAGCACCTGCACCTGGCCTTGTGCATTCCTGCACCCAGACCTCAACACACACTCCACCACGAACAGGTCTGAACCTGATCACACAGCCAAACCCGCCTCCCGTGAACCTCTGCACATGCATGCACATGCACCATTCCCTTCAAGGCACTCGCCCCAGCACCCAAGCCATCATGGACAGACAGGAATCCACAACTGAACAGGTGAAGGAAATGAATAAAATCATTCAAGCTATGAAATGGAATTAGAATCAATAAAGAAAACACAAACCAAGAAAACCCTGGAGATGAGAACTTAGAGATCAGAACCACAAATGTAAGCATCATCAACAGAATACAAGAGATGGAGGAGAGACGTTCAGACGCTGAAGATACAATTGTAGCAATCGATACAACTCTCAAAAAAACCCCATAAAACCAGAAAAAGCCTGACACAAATCATCCAAGAAATCAAGGACACCATGAAAAGAAAAAAAAAAAAAACTAGGAATAAAAGGAATAGAGAAAAAAGAAGATTCCAGGCTCCAAGGTCCAGAAAATATTTTCAAGACAACCATAGAAGAAAATTTCCTCAACCTTAAAAAACAGATGCCCTTAAACATATAAGAGGCTTCCAGAACAGCAAATAGACTAGACCACAAAATAAATTCCTCCTGTCACATAATAATCAAAACATTAAATCTACAGAACAAAGAAAAAATATTAAAAGCAGCAAGGGAGAAAGGCAAGTAACATATAAATGCAAACTACCAGCATCACACCAGACTTCTCAATGGAGACTATGAAAGCCAGAAGGGCCTAGACAGATGTCATGCAGACACTGAGTTAACATATGCCATCCCAGACTACTGTACCAGACTACTGTATAATTTTTTATTTTTTATATTAGTTACAGTTTATTAATTTTGAACCCCAGCTGTAGCCCCCCAGTGAAACTTTCAATCAACTTACATGGAGAAAACAAAATATTCCATGACATAACTAAATTTAAACAACCCAGCTTACAGAAGAACAAGACAGCAGCAATCCAGCTTACAGAAGATACAAGACAGAAAACCCCAATCTGACAACATCAACTCCACCCAAAAATACACAGGACAAAGACACCTTCACAATGACAAAGGAAAGCAAACACACAATCACTATAAACTCCACAATAAAAGGAATTCATAGTCATTAGTCACTAATATCTGTCAACATCAATGGACTCCATTTTCCAATAAAAAGACACAGACTAACAGAATGTGTGTGGAAACAGGATGAAACATTCTGCTGCATTCAAGAAACACACCTCTGCAACAAAAATAGACACTACCTCAGAATAAAGAGCTCAGAGAAGGTTTTCTAAGCAAAGGGACCAAAGATGCAAGCTGGAGCAACCATCCTAATATCTAATAAAATAGACTTTCAACCAAAATTAATAAAAAAAAAAAAAAGATGGGTAAAGACACTTCCTTCTCATCAAAGGAAAAATTCACCAGGAGGACATCACAATCTTAAACTTCTAAGTACCAAACACAAGGGCTGCTTCATTTGTCAAAGAAATATTATTAAAACTTAAATCACACATTGATCTCAACACCTTAATAGTGGGAGACTTCAACAACCCATTCTCACCAAGAGACAGATCATCAAGAAAGGAGCTAATTTTTTGGTTCTGTTGCTCTCCTTGTGGAGTTCCTGTCCTCTCCAGATCTTACTATTTCCCACTTCTTACATAAGATTCCATGCACTCTGCCCAACCGTTGGCCATAAGTGAGCATTTGCTTTGATAGACTGCAGGGCAGAGCCTTTCAGAGGCTCTCTGTGGCAGGTTCCTAGCTTGTTTCCTGTTTTCTTCTTCTTCTGATGTCCATCCTCTTTGCCTTTCAGGATGGGGATTGAGCGTTTTAGTCAGGGGTCCTCTCTCTTGATTAGTTTCGTTAGATGTACAGATTTTAGTAGGTTTATCCTATGTTATATGTCTATATGAATGAGTATATACCATGTGTGTCTTTCTGTTTCTGGGACAGGATACTTAGGATGATCCTTTCCAGGTCCCACCATTTACCAACAGAACCAGAAAATTTGAACACAGGGGTCTTCCCAGAGACTCATACTCCAACCAAGTACCATGCATGGAGATAACCTAGAATCCCTGCACAGATGTAGCCCACAGCAGTTTAGTGTCCAAGTGGGTTACATAGTAATGGGAAGAGGGACTGCCTCTGACATAATCTGATTGGCCTGCTCTTTGGTCACCTCCCCCTGATGGGGGAGCAGCCTTACCAGGCCACAGAAGATGATAATGCAGCCACTACTGATGAGATCTGATAGACTAAGATCAGAAGGAAGGAAAGAAGGACCTCCCCTATCAGTGGACTTGGAGAGGGGCATGTGTGAAGAAGGGGGAGGGAGGATGGGACCGGGAGGGGAGCAGGGAAGGGCTTATGGGGGGATACAAAGTGAATAAAGTGTAATTAATAAAATAAAATAAAATAAAAAATAAAAGAGTTCAAAGTCAATTACCTGAAGAAAAAAAAAAAAGAAAGAAAGGAGCTAAATAGAGAAATAATGACACAGAGGTCTTAAATCAAATAGACCTAATAGATGTCTACAGAACTTTTCACCCAAACACAAAAGAGTATACCTTCTCAGCACCTCACAAAACCTTCTCCAAAAGTGACCATACAGTTGGGCACAAAGCAAGTATCAGTAGGTACAAGAAAATTGAAATAACCCTTGTATCGTGTCAGACCACCATGGTCAAAAACTAGACCTCAACAATAACAGAAATAGCAAAAGCCTACTCAAGCATAGGAACTGAACAACTCTGTACTCAATGTTAGCTGTGTCAGGGAGGAAATAAAGAAAAGAAATTAAAGATTTCCTAGAATCCAATGAAAATGAAGGCACAACTTAATCAAACTTATGAGACACAATGAAAGCAGTGCTAAGAGGAAAGTTCATAGCACCAAGTGCCTTCATAAAGAAATTCAAGACATCTCAAGAACACAAGAAACTTAATGGCACACCTGAAAGCACTAGAAAAAGAAAAAAAAAAAGCAGGCACACGCAAGGGGAATAGAGGGCTGGAAATAATCAAACTCAAGGCTGAAATCAATAAATTAGAAACAAAGAAAACAGTTCAAAGAATCAAGGAAACCAAGAGCTGGTTCTTTGAGAAAATTAACAAGATAGACAAATTAACGAAAAGGTAGAGGGAAACTATTGAAATCAGCAAAATCAGAAATAAAAAGGGGGACATAAGGGTCAGACACTGGGAAAATCCAAACAATCATTAAGCACTAATTCATAAGCCTTTATGCAACAAAATTTGAAAATCTAAATAAAATGGACAATTTTCTTGATAGATTCCATTTACCTAAGTTGAATCAAGATCAAATAAATATATTAAATTGTCCTATATCCCTAAGGAAATAGAAGCAGTCATCAGAAGACTTGCATTAAAAAAAATACCCAGGGCCAGATGGTTTCATCACAGAATTCTACCAGACTTTCAAAGAAGAGCTAATTCCAATATTCCTACAAAAAAGAAAAATAGGTAATAGTACCAAACTCATTCTGTGAGGCCACAGTCACCTTGATACTTAAACCATACAAAGACTCAACAAAGAGAATTTCAGATCCATCTCTTTTACGAACATTGATGTAAAAAGTACTCAATAAAACACTTACAAACTAAATCTAAGAACACATCAATGATATCATCCACTATGACCAAGTAGGCTTCATCCCAGGCATGCAGGGCTGGTTCAATTTATGGAAATTCATCAATGTAATTCACCATATAAACAAATTGAAAGAAAAACAAAACAAAACAAAACACATGATCATCTTCTTAGATGCCAAAGAAGCATTTGATAAACTCCACTATCTGTCCAGATTTACAGTCTTGGAGAGATCAGGGGTACAAGGCGCATAGCTAAACAGAGTAACGGCAATATACAGCAAGCCTATAGCCAACGTCTAAGAAAACAGAGAAAAACTTAAATCAATTCCACTGAAATCAGGGACAAGGCACGGTTGCCAACTCTTTCTGTATCATTTCAACACAGTATTGGAAGTCTTAGCTGGAGTAATAAGACAACTAAAGGAGATCAAGAGGATGGAAATTGGAAATGAAGAAGTCAAAATATCACTATTCAGAAATTATATGATAGTATAAATGACTTATCCTAAAAATTCTACTAGGGAACTCAAACTGTTGATAAACACCTTCAGCAAAGTGTCAGGATAAAATAATTAACTAAAAAAAAAATTAGGGAAACAACACCCTTTACAAAAAAAACATAAAGTATCTTGGTGTAACTCTAACCAAGCAAGTGAAAGACTTGTATGAAAAAACAAACAAACAATCAAAACCAAAAAAAAACAAAAAACAAAAAAAAAACAAAAAAAAAAACCAAAAAAAAAAACAACTTCAAGTCTCTGAAGAAAGAAATTGAAGAAGCTATCAGAAGATGGAGCGGTTTCCCATGCTCATGGATCAATAGGATAAATATAGTAAAAATGGCCATCCTGCCAAAAGCAATCTACAGATTCAAAGCAATTCCCATCAAAATACCAATTCTTTACAGACCTTGAAAGAACAATTATCAGCTTTATATGGAAAAAAAAAAAACTCAGCTAAAACAGACCTGTCCAATAACAGACCTTCTGGAAGAATCTCCATTTCTGAGGAACAGTAATAAAAACTGCATGGTATTGGCATAGAAATATACTGGTGAGTCAATGGAATCAAACTGAGTTCTCAGAAATAAACCCACACACCTACGGACAACTGACTTTTGACATAGAACCGAAAACCATACAATGGAAGCAAGATAGCATCTTCAACAAATAGTGCCAGTCTAACTAGATATATCATGAGGCACAGGAGCCCAGGAACCACATAGCTCTGGGGTAGAACAGTGTCCCAAGGGTGTCCTAAGGCACAGGATCCCGAGAACTACACAGCTGAGAGGATGCCTGCTCATCAGAAACATTGGAGCTCTCAGAGGAGGATTGCCCAACTGCTGATGAGCTGAGGAGCTATAGAGCCTAAGCTCTGCTCTTTCTTTACCCATTACAGATCTCAGGGAAAGGTTACCCCAACCCCTGATGAGCTAAGGAGCTTAGAAGCCTGAGCTCTACTCCTTCTTCACTTCTTTCTTATCTTCTTCTTTGTTGCTTCTTCTAATGAAAATGTCACACCAAACAGTAAGGGTCTTAGAAGAGATTTATTGGAGGGATGAATCCTGGAGTGGCTGCCTCTGCTCCTGGGAGAAGGCAGCAGGGAACTGGGGAGACACCACCTTTATTTAGGATTCTTAAGAGATGGAGCTTTCTAAAGCAGTAATTTCAAGACAGAAGGTTGGTGGAAATTCAAGTACTGAGCTTGGGGAGCTCAGGGATTGGTGGGTTTTTTTGTCCAGACTTTTCACCTCAAAGTAGCATAATCTGGGCATAATCTGGGCAAAGTAGCATAATGTCTCCCTCTGTCAGACTGGAGACAATAGTTACAGAGGTCTTGAGAAGAAGCTGGGCTTCTGGAGCTTCCTCAGGCATCCCACTTTTCAGCCTCAAGGGGTTATAAAGTAGACAGAGTCCAAGACTCCACTGTGGACGCGGTAGGAAAGGTTGTCATCATCATGGGCAGCTCACAATGCAGCAGCAGGCATTCTGAAGGAAGAAAGGTGTCAGTTTTCTTTTCCTTTTCCTAAGGCAGAAAAAGTTAGCACAGACAGCTTCCACTGAGATGCTGACAGGAGCAGCTATTTTGTCTGCTGTCTCTACAGTCCCAGGACAGGAAGGAAGGGCTGGCATCACACTACTTGAAGTTTTAGTGGCCCACTGCTCAAGGGCTAGCCATAGCTCTTGGTGTGGGGTTGGGCACTGGGCCGCTGCAGCAGAGGCAAGTGGGTTGCAGGGCTACGGGGGGACATTGGGTTGTTCATATTTGCTGTTGCTCTGGGGATCCAGAGGAGTAGCAGCATGTCACCATGGCTTGGAGAGGCATCCAGATGGCTTTGGACAGTGGGCTGCAGATCATAGGCCACAGGCAGGATCACAGACAGAGAGAAAACATAGTGGGGCAGCAGTCAGGACTGCAGTTCCTACAGGGAAGAAGCTCTGAAGTTTACAGTGTATAGGCTCAGAAAGGCACAAAGAGAGGCAGAGTAGCTCCAAGTGGGAAGAAACAAGAAAAAGGGCCTGAAGGCAGACAGGATTGCAATTTCTAGAGAGAGGAGGGAGAATGTTAGGAGAGATGAGAGGGCACATATTGGAAAAGGGAGATGTTAAGAGTTAGGTTAGTTTGGAGAGGCCTAGCTTGGGGCAGCTTTAAGCCATAGGTGAGCATTGACCCCTCATTGCCATGCTGGGCCATGCAGAGTTGGAAGGAGCTCACATTGGATTCTGTGGGATGAAACTGGGAATTTTGGCTTTAGGTCGGGAGAGGGAGGAGGTATCTGTGACTGTGTGTTGACAGGAGAGGGATCAGCATGAGAGCAAGTGTAGCCCAGACTGCCCTGGCAGGCTCCAAGCCAGCTGCATGGCCACAACAGAAGATGTGGGGGCATTGCATATGGACAGCAGTGAGACAGAGAGGCAATGGCTAGCCTAAGATTCAAAACTAGTGTGCACCTCCAGTACAGTGAGAAGCCTTGAAAGTGAGTGAGTAGTCAGTAGAAGGAGCAGGTGGAGCCAGGAATCTCTAGAGAGGAGTGGTGGGGAAGAGTGGTATCTTTTTCCATCTGTTCATGCATCCACAGAAATTGTAAAGGTTTCTTTTGTTTGATATTTAGGGGGTATAAGTAGGGCCAAGCTTGAGTGTTAACACACCAGTAATGTTGGGTGTGAGTTGGAGTCTTTAGGTGACATCCCAGAGGCTTATGAGTCAAAAGGGAAGTACCAGAAAGCCTGGCTAATGGTGGCCAGGACCCAAGGTCCAGAGCCTATGGTGTTGCCAAGGGTCTGTAGTGGTTTATAGAGAGGACTCTGGGAGGGAGAGGTCATCACCCAAGCTCTATTACCAAGACAAGCACACAATAGTCTGAGAAAAAAATCCGGTGCCTGTCAACAGAATTTTCAGACAATTAGGAACTGACACCAGATTCCAGAGGACCAGCCACAAAAAAGCAAAAAGAAAACTGCCAACCAAACTGAACTGAATGGAATGTGCCTACAAGCTATCTGAGGGAGTCCACCATGGCCAGGTATAATCTTCGCATCCCCACAAGACAGAGCAGGGATGCTAGACTCAACAGTCATCACCCTACACCATGCGGAAATGTTTAGGGCTGCACATGGTCAGGGTAAACTCATCAATTAGTCACTGTAGGATGAAATGAACAAGTATCAGATGGTCCAGGAAGTGTAAGAACTGGGTCAGGGGTTCTGTTGACTGCTCTGAGTCAGTACACTAATGTAAAGAGACCTCAGAGTTGGCACAGAACATGGTCAGACACCAAATTCTCAGCTCAAACGAGATTTATTACCCCAGAGGGTCAAGTGGGACAGGATGTTGTGTGGGGGTGGGAGGTGGGGTGGGCGCTGCCTCTAGATGTGACAGACAGTAACACTTGTTTCTGTAGGAGAGTTTTCTTTCTTTCTTTCTTTCTTTCTTTCTTTCTTTCTTTCTTTCTTT
>NW_026593286.1:43953149-43972104 GCF_907164565.1 Psammomys obesus | reverse complement strand
TTCTTTCTTTCTTTCTTTCTTTCTTTCTTTCTTTCTTTCTTTCTTTCCTTCCTTCCTTCCTTCCTTCCTTCCTTCCTTCCTTCCTTCTTTCTTTCTTTCTTTCTTTCTTTCTTTCTTTCTTTCTTAGAAAAAAGGGGATGTCTCTGTTAAGATGAGTTGGTAAGTCTGAATTGTACAGGTGTAGCCAAATAAAGTATTCTGATTACTGGACCTTCGTGTCTTGATAACAGGACCTTGGAATTTTAACCAGGCATAAGGGAAAGGCCAGATAAGGGGGAAGACACTGATGGTTAACCTTAGGAATATAATCTAATAGTTTAGCAAGGGAGAGGGAAGGGAGCCTACAGACTTCCATGTTTACAATGTGTTTGCAATACTCAGGCTTGTTAGAGAGCCCTTCATAACCATTAATAAAAATAAGTCTTAAAAGCCTAAAGGGGGAAAAAAAAAGCCTAAAGGGAGGAAGCAAGTAATCCAACAAGCAAACAAACAAACAAATAGTGAACTCTGAATAATCTGATGGATTTCTTCAGTGTTAACTTCCTGGACAGCTATGTAGACAGATATGTAGGACAGTTTTACCATTGGGTAAAACTGCATTAGGATAGGCTATCTTCTAAGTTATTTTTTTATAGTTATATGTAAAACTATAATTCCCAATAAGAAAAATGTTTTGAAAAGTAATGAAACAATGACAAAAATCCCGGTGCAGTGGCACCCACCTGTAATCACAGCACTTGGGGAAGCAGAGGTACACAGATCCCTGTGTTTGGGGGCAGCCTGGTCTACAAAGTGAGTCCACGTCAGCCAAGGCTACACAGAGAAACCATGTCTCACAAAACCAAAAACCAAACCAAACAAACAAAAACAATGGCAAAAGAAATTTATTTTAAACAATCCTGAAGCCCTTTCTATGTAAGCTTTTGTTGCTGTTGTTTTTGATATTTGAATGAAGGGTCTCCTACCAGAAAATGATGTGAAAAAATAAACTGAATAGTGAAATCTGTTATGCTAATGTCAACACCATCCATTTCTAAATTGCACTACAAAACATCCTATGTATTATTATCTGGGGATCAATTATATTTTAAATCTGCTCTGGTCTCTTTGCTAAATCTGCCCAATTTAAAATACTATATTCATCCCCTCATATTTTGTTCTTTTGTGTAGGCCCCTAGAAGCATAAGAGTGGCCAGACCGTGCCCTAGACTACTCTAAATGTGGAACCCAGATTCTCGAGGTGCAAAAGTGACCAAGCCCTGCCCCTTAGACTACTCTAACAGATGGCCATAATAGCTATTTCCAGCCTCTCTAGATGCTGGTGGCTAAGCTCAACCCTAAAGGAAAAAAAAAAAAAGCTCAAGATCAGACAAGAGAATCCCACCAGTCTTTGAGCTTGCCCCAAGATCAGGCCACAGAATCCCACCAATCCTAGGCCACTCTGAAAAGCTCCACCCTCCACCCTGCGCCCCACCTCCTCACACCCCAAGTAACCTTATATAAAGCCTGTCTTCTGAGGAGTCCTCTGCTTCTCATCAAACCAGGGGCAGCTACCCTCTTGTGTCTCTCCCAATAAATCTCCGTGTGAGATTTGTTGTGCTGTATGGCTTTTTGGTATTTCTTGGCTTCCAACTGCGAGAGTACCTTTTCCCTCAGAGCTGCAGCACTTACATTGGAGAAACTTTTCCCTCAGAGCTACACTTCCACTTAAAGTGGGGGATTGCTGTTCCACTAGACTTCAGGTTTCATGTTTAAGTTCTACCTTACTTTCCTCTTCCCTCTTTAATGGCACTGGGTCTGATCAAATTCATTTATATTACATTTGTGCTCTCAAGTCATCTATATTTATGTTATGCATTATTATGTTACGCATTTCTTCCACTGTGCAACAGGTTTAAGTGCAGAATATTTTTGTGTGTATTTTTTTGTTTGTACCAGAAAAAAAATACATTTATAAAGGTATAAAGTAAATAAAATAATTCAAGTCACTTATACAAAAGATTAATTCTATAGCTTCTTTTTCTATTTTAATTATAGGGATAAATATTATGTGTTCTAAATAATACATATATGTATATATCATTTATATGTGTGTATGTATAAATATACTATGCCAGTATTTAATCTGCTTTTATAAACTTAATAAATATTACTTAATATTAAAAAATAGACTTCTGTAATCTTCAAAGGTACAATTAATATGGAAATAGAATCTTTTCTGTTCAAATATGCAATTAATATTTAAATAGTACATATTTTAAAAACCAAATAAATTAAGAGTTTGCACTGTGACGAAGTTGTTACTAATTTAGAGAATGCTCTAAGCAACACCATTGTTCATACATTTTATTCATAGTACAGATTTATGAAAGAAAGTAATAAATTGTAAGATACTTTTTTATCCTGTTCATTCTCTTCTGCTTTACAAATATTCTAATATAAAAATCTTTAATAATCATTATACCACAGAATTGATGCTCTTATTTAAATTGCATGAAAGTCACATTTCTTTTCTGGCAATAGTTTACCCAGGCTATTGTGGAAGCATGAGGTTATGAACAAATTTAAAACAAAGTGTTTCTTTCTACCTCACACACATTCAGGTGACTGTAAATTATTCTCATGCGTCAGTTTCCAACAAGTTTATCTACATATTTTATCCATCATTTAAATTAGTCCCATTACTACTACTGAGTTTCCTACTTACTGGTGATTGTCTGAACCTTCTTCTCTGCCTCTGCATTCATGCAGTGGTATGTGAACATCTCTTATTAATAAATGCAATAAAACATTAGAGCTAAACTAAACTAAAATGTTGACTCATTCACAAAGCTTTTTGCCAGCTGTGACCAACAGCTTATAGATTTCACTAATTTATATTCTAGTTCAACATACTCTGCTTTTATCAATCATTAACTATAAACTGAAACAATTAGACAGTTGCATAACTATACAATTTTTGTCATCTGTATTCAAGAAACTACTGTTATAGCCACTTTGACATTAGCATTTCTGCTTTTGTATGCATTTTTTTCATTCATGATCATGAACAATGACTGTAATATTTTGTATTAAATATAGGTATATTAAATCTTGATGAATTTATAAGAAACAGCAGAAAAAAATAAATTGAGATATTCTAGCTAGCCTTGAAATTACAAATAGCATTTTACCTTTAGCATATAGATTCAAGTAATTTAAGAAACACTAAGGATTTTTATTTTAAGAGATGTTATGACTCAAAACAGACTGCAATGTCCTGGGATAAACATTGGCACCTGTAGTTGGCTGAGTCTGAAGCTGCCAGACTGTGCTTTCCTACTCTCTGTTCCAACGGATATTTAGATGTCAGATTTTTATGATGAGCCAAACAGGTAGGGAGGAGTGGCTGGCAACAGATCTGACACTGTGGTGTGTTGAGCCAGGTGCAAACTTATTTTAAAAGGTGAACAAGCAGGAGTCCAGGATGGCCACAACCAACACGCAGGAATACACATTCAAACAGAAAAGGAAAAGGTGCAAAACATGAAAACAGAATTAGAATCAATAAAGAAAAAAACAAACTCAGAAAACCCTGGAGCTGGAGAACATAGAGAAAAGATCAGAAACCACAAAAGTAAGCACCAACAACAGACTACAAGAGATGAAAGAGAGAATCTCAGGTGCTGAAGATACAATTGCAGAAATTTATACATTTCTAAAAGAAAAAGTAAGATTGGAAAAGTCCAAAACATAAAACATCCAAGAAATCAAGGACACTATGTTAAGACAAAATCTAAGAATAATAGGAATAGACGAAAAAAAAGATTCCATGGTCCAAGGTCCAGAAAATATTTTCAAGAAAATCATAGAAGAAAATTTTCCCAACTTAAAGAAAGAGATGTCTTTTAACATACAAGAGGCCTAAAGAACACCAAATAGACTAGACCAGAAAAGAAACTCCTCACATCATGTAAGAGTCAAAACACTAAATCTTCAGAACAAAGAAAAAACATTAAAAGCAGCAAGGGAAAAAGTCCAAGTAACATACAAAGGAGACCTATCAGAATCACACCTGACTTCTCAACAGAAACTATGAAAGCCAGAAAGGCCTGGGCAGATGTCATGTATACTCTAAGAGACCACAGGTGCCAACCCAGGCTACTCTACCTTGCAAAGTTTTCAATCAATATAGATGGAGAAAACAAAATATTCCATGACAAAACTAAATTTAAACAATATCTGCACAGAAACCTAGCCCTACAAAACATACTAGAAGGATAAGTCTAATTCAACAAAATCACCTATACCTAAGAAAACACAAGATATAGATCACTTCACAAAAAAAATTAAAAAGAAAGCAAGCATAGAAACACAGTAATACCACTAACTCCACAATAAAAGAAACTAACATTTATTAGTAATAGTATTTATCAGAATCAATGGACTCAACTCTCCAGTAAAAAGAAACAGACTACAGAAAGGTTGCAGAAACAGGATCCAACATTCTGCGACATCCAAGAAACATACCTCTGCAACAAATATAAGCACTAACTCAGAGTAAAGAGCTGGAAAAGTGGTTTTCAAAAACACACACACACAAAAAGGAAACAGAAAACAAGCTGGGGTAGCTATCCTAATATCTAATAAAATAGAAGAAAAAGTGGGGAGGAGCCTTGAATTCATTGGCACAGGAGACAACTTCATGAACAGAACACCAACAGCACAACAATCAATAAATAGGACCTCATGAAACTGAAAATCTGTAAAGCAAAGAACACTGTCATCAGAACAAAACAACAGCCTACAGACTGGGAAAGGATCTTCACCAACCCTATCTCTGACAGAGGGCCAATGGCCAGAATATATTAGAGAAGTCAAGAAGTTAAAAAGCAACAAATCAAGAAATTCAATTAAAAATGGGGTACAGAGCTGAACAGGGAATTCTCAATAGAGGAATATCGAATGGCAGAGAAACACTTAAAGGAAAAGCATATCAGGGAAATGCAAATCAAAATGACCCTGAGATTTTACCTTACATCCATTAAAATGTCTAAGACCAAAAACTCAATTGACAACACATGCTGGAGAGGTTGTGGAGAAAGGGGAACATTCCTCCATTGCTGGTGGGAATGTAAACTTGTACAACCACTCTGGGAATCAATCTGACGCTCTCTCAATTAGGAATAGTGCTTCCTCAAGATCCAGCTACAGCACTCCGAGACTTATATCCAAAGTATGCTCAAGTATACAACAAGGACATTTGCTCAACCATGTTTGTAGCAGCTTTATTTGTAATAAGAAGAATCTGGAAACAACCCCGATGTCCCTCAGCTGAGGAATGGATACAGAATTTGTGGTTCATTTACACAATGGAATACTACTCAACAATTAAAAAAAAGGAAATCATGAAATTTGCAGACAAATGGTGGGAACTAGAAAAGATCATCCTGAGTGAGGTACCCCAGAAGCAGAAAGACACACATTGTATATACTCATTTATTAGTAGATATTAGACATATAACATAGGATAAACATACTAAAATCTGTACACCTAACGAAGCTAAGCAAGAAGGAGGACCGTGGGTAAAAGGATGAATCCTCACTCAGAAAGGCAAACAGGACAGACATTGGAAGAGGGAGAAAACAGGAAACAGGACAAGAACCTACCATAAAGGGCCTCTGAAAGACTCTACCCAGGAGGGTATTAAATCAGATGCTTGAGACTCATAGCCAAACTTTGGACAGAGTGCAGGGCATCTTATAAAAGATGGGGGAGATAGAAGGACTTGGAAGGGACAGGAGCTCTACAAAGAGAGCAACAGAACCAAAAATCTGGGTACAGGAGTCTTTTCTGAGACTGTTACTCCAACCATGCATGGAGATAACCTAGAATCCCCACATAGGTGTATCCTATGGCAGCTCAATCTCCAAGTGGGTTCTCTAGTAATGGGAACAGGGACTGTTTCTGACATGAAGTCAATGGCTGGCTCTTTGATCACCTACCCCGGAGGAGGGAGCAGCCTTATCTGGCCATAGAGGAAGACAATGTATCAGGTCCTGATGAGGCTTTATAGGCTGGGGTCAGGGAAGGGGAAGAGAACCTCTTCTATCAGTGGACTTGGGGAGGCACATGGTAGGTGGTGAGGGTGGGAGGGTGGGATTGGGAGATAAGGGATGGGGCTACAGCTGGGATACAAAGTGAAAATTGTAATAAATAAATAATTTTTAAAAAAGAATTGGAATAGAAAAAAGAGTTGAACAAGTTTCAGTCACATCAGGAGTTTCTCTATTTGTTCTGGCGACCTCTCAGTATCCCTAGTGCTGTCACCACAATTGTTTAAAGGTGGGAACCACTGATAAGTTCGGTTACAGATTTGAACCGCTCTGAGGAAATGACCACAGGGATGGATGTCCACAGCATTGATATCCTTGCTGTGTTGCCTCAGTAAATAACATATTTACTTTATTCTTAAGGTGTAAACTCCAAGCCAGCCATGGTGGTGCATGCCTTTATTCCCACTACTCTGGGAGGAAGAGGCAGGAAGATCCTGTGAGCTCCAGGCTAATCTTCTCTACAAAGCAAGTCCAGGAAAGACACAACAAGCCCTGTCTCGAAAACAAACAAAAAAAAAAAAAACCAAAAAACCCAAACCAAACCAAAACATCAACAACCAAAGTTTTAAAAGCCAGATCAGAAATTCTTAAAAAAACAAACTGGCTGTAAATTTTGGTATGTTTATGCTTCCAAATAGCTGTTCTGTCATAAAAATAGTATTTTGTTCAAGGTAAACCAATGGTTCACTAATTGCTTCTTGCACAATTATAAAAGATACATTTATGTTTCTCTATTACAGTGATTCTCAGCCTTCCTAAAGTTGAGATATTTTAATACAGTTCCTCATGTTGTGGTAAGCCCCAACCATAAAATTATTTTTGTTTTTATCTCATAACTATAAGTTTGCTACTTTTATGAATCATGATGTAAACATCTGTGTTTCCCGGTGGTCTTAGACAACCCCTGTGAAAGGGTCACTCAAAATCCTCCTCTAAAGGGGCAGGACTGACAGGTTGAAATCACTGCTCTAAAATATAAAGCCAGGTTGAGCACATGGCATTTAGAAAAGTTGGGTGATGATAATTTCGTGATAACATAGACAAAAGCAGGCTCTTTTGTAGTCTGAAAAGATTCAGATATTTAAGGGTTAGGCAGTAAATTTCTGAGAACAGAAATATGGTCCAGGCATTCATCTCTTTTAATTTAATTTTTATTATAGTGTTATAATCAAGGATGAAGTTTAAATAAATGAGAATGTCATAATCTTTGAAACTTGCATATTCTTAATTATTGCATTTACTCATTTGAATGTAGGAGAAATAATCTTTAGAGTTGTCACAAACACATTCA
The DNA here is from genome assembly GCF_907164565.1 of Psammomys obesus. Lineage (NCBI taxonomy): Eukaryota > Metazoa > Chordata > Mammalia > Rodentia > Muridae > Psammomys > Psammomys obesus. Next base: position 43,964,717 of record NW_026593286.1, on the reverse strand, counting down.
AAGAAAATACCCCTTTCGTTTTTATGTTCTGCCATTTGACTGTTATCAGGATGCAGTGCTGTCATGTGATAAGGAATAATAGTGTAAGATTACCTTACACTAGTTCACAGATGTTGCAATAAGCAGTCGACATTAATCCAGGGTGCGTTCAGTATTCAAGAGGAACAATATGACAGCGAATATTCTCTAGCGATGAGCTGTAAAGGTAGATTACTTTTCTGATCAATACTCCCGGGAATCATATGGGTTTACATTGTTCTGTTTTATTTTAGTGTATGAGTTTGCTGTCCGCGTGTATGTCTGCGTGTCACTTGCATGTCTGCTGTGCGTAGACTCTAGAAGAGTGAATTACACCCTCTGGAACTGTACTTATAAATGGCTGTGAATTGCCATGTCGGTGGTGGGAATCCAGCATGTGTCCTCTGGAAGAGCAGCAAGTGCCTTTAGTCACTGAGCCATCCTTCCATAAAATTCTTGACTTCTGTGTTTGAACCAGAAGACTAGAATACTCAAAGACAAGAACTAGATTCCTTTCTTTTTACCTGCTCTTGTATCTTTCTTCTTTGTTGTTCATTAACTGCAGGATTGCTATCCCAGCTTTAAAGCTTGCTAATATAAGAGTGTTCTAGCATAGAGTGAGTATGTTTTCTCATTATCTAAGTAGAATGATATGTAATAGGCAATCACTGTTCTTTGTTTTGATAATTAGTACACAAATATCTCACAAGTGCAATGAGCTCTGAACTGAAAAGTACATTGTTTCTTTCAGGAACTTAAATTTATTTGTGTTATGAATTAGCTCACTATTGAACATTTATCTAGCAGATATTATATGCCAGACTAGTCTCCAGATTCTAGAGAAACAAAAACAGTAAACTCTGCATTCTTACCTCTCAGTAATTCAACAGGTCACAGAAGATAGCAACTGTGTTAATGAAGAAATGTGTAACTGAAGGATAACGTTTGAGTTCGGAGAACATTTAAAACATTAACTTTAAAAAGCTAATGGATCTATTTTCATTTTTCTACATGTAGACATCCAGTTGGACCAGCACCATTTGTTGAAGATGCTATCTTTTTTCCATTGTATGGTTTTGGCATCTTTGTCAAAAATCAGGTGTCCGTAAGTGTGTGGGTTTATTTCTGGGTCTTCTGTTCGATTCCATTGATCCACCATTCTGTTTCTATGCCAGTACCATGCAGTTTTTATAACTGTTGCTCTATAGTACAGCTTGAGATCAGGGATGGAGATACCTCCAGAAGATCTTTTATTGTAGAGGATTGTTTTAGCAATTCTCGGTTTCCTGTTATTCCATACGAAGTTGAGAATTTTTCTTTCCAGGTCTGTAAAGAATTGTGTTGGCAATTTGATGGGAATTGCATTAAATCTGTAGATTGCTTTGTGTCAAATTGCCATTTTCACTATGTTAATCCTGCCAAGCCATGAGCATGGGAGATCTTTCCATCTTCTCATATCTTCCTCTAATTCTTTCTCACCCTGCACAAAACTGAAGTCCAAGTGGATCAAAGACCTCAACATAAAACCAGACACATTAAATCAGCTAGAAAAAAAAGTGGGGAATACCCTAGAACTCATTGGTACAGGAGAAAACTTCCTGAACAGAACACCAACAGCACAGGCTCTAAGAGCAACAATCAATAAATGGGACCTCATGAAATTGAAAAGTTTCTGTAAAGCAAAGGACACTGTCATCAAAACAAAGCGACTGCCTACAGATTGGGAAAGAATCATCACCAACCCTCTATCTGACAGAGGACTCATATCCAATATATATAAAGAACTAAACAAGCTGAAAAGCAACAAACCAAGTAATCCACTTAAAAAATGGGGAACAGAGCTAAAGAGAGAATTCTCTGCAGAGGGATATCGAATGGCAGAGAAGCACTTAAAGAAATGCTCAACCTCATTAGCCATTAGGGAAATACAAATCAAAACAACTCTGAGATTTCACCTTACACCCATCAAAATGGCCAAGATGAAAATCTCAAGGGACAACACATGCTGGAGAGGTTGTGGAGAAAGGGGAACCCTTCTCCACTGCTGGTGGGAATGTAAACTGGTACAACCACTCTGGAAATCAATCTGGCGCTTTCTCAGACAACTAGGAATAGCGCTTCCTCAAGATCCAGCCATACCACTCCTAGGCATATACCCAAAAGAGGCGCAAGTACACAAAAAGGACATTTGTTCAACCATGTTTGTAGCAGCTTTATTTGTAATAGCCAGAAGCTGGAAACAACCCAGATGCTCCTCAACTGAAGAATGGATGCAGAAACTGTGGTACATCTATACAATGGAGTATTACTCAGCAATGAAAAATAAGGAAATCATGAAATTTGCAGGTAAATGGTGGGACCTGGAAAGGATCATCCTGAGTGAGTTGTCCCAGAAGCAAAAAGACACACATGGTATATACTCACTCATATAAACATACAATATAGAATAAACCCACTAAAAGCTGTACATCTAAACGAACTAAGCAAAAGAGAGGACCCTAACTAAAATGTTCAATCCCCATCCTGAAAGGCAAAGAGGATGGACATCAGAAGAAAACGAAAATAGGAAACAACCTCGGAACCTGCTACAGAGGGCCTCTGAAAGCCAGAAGAAAACAGGAAACAACCTTGAAACCTGCCACAGAGGGCCTCTGAAAGCTTCTGCAGTATAGACTGTCAAAGCAGATGCTGAGCCTGATGGCCAACTGATGGGCAGAGTGAATGGAATTTTATGTAAGAAGTGGGAAATAGTAAGAGCTGGAGGGAACGGGAACTCCACAAGCAGAGCAACAGAACAAGATAATTTGAACACAGGGAACTTCCCAGAGACTCATATTCCAACCAAGGACTATTCGTGGAGATGACCTGGAACCCCTGCACAGGTGTAGTCCATGGCAGTTTAGTGTCCAAGTGGGTTACATAGTAATGGGAAGAGGGACTGCCTCTGACATAATCTGATTGGCCTGCTCGTTGATCACTTCCCCCTGAGGGGGGAGCAGCCTTACCAGGCCACAGTAGAGGACAATGCAGCCACTTTTGATGAGAACTGATAGACTAAGATCAGAAAGAAGAGGAGAACCTCCCTTATCAGTGGACTTGGGGAGTGGCATGCATGCAGAAAGGGGAGGGAGGGTGGGATCGACAGGAGAGGAGGGAGGGGCTTACGGGGGGATACAAAATGAATAAAGTGTAATTAATAAAAAATAATAATAATAATAAAAGATTTAAAAAAAAAAGCTAATGGAATAAATTTTATTCTGTTTTCTTACTTTAAAAGTGCCACATCAATTTTATGACACCTGAAAAAGAATTTTCCTAACAGATTTTATGATAGCAAGTATGCAGAGATGAAAGAACCCGGGGAGAAGAACCCAAGGCATGGGACACAGAGACTGACTGTGTGTCAGGCATAATTGTGTTTTGTGGACTACACTTTAGTATTGAGGAAGCCGAGGGAGAGTTACTAATGCTGAAAAAGAAAACTCCATAAAGGTAAAGCAAATAATTTCAACACTAGAACATTCTGTTCTGTGGAATAGTAGCTGCCCCGTCCATTCATAGATCACCATTCTCTTAGTAATAGAGTGTCTGAGAGGCCAATTTGCTGATGAGATTAATCAGTGCACTAAAAACAAAAAGGCAGGAAGGCCAGAGAAAGGGAACTAGTCAGATTAAGTTTTAGCTAAGTGACAGCTAAACTTTTTGCATCACATTAGAGCAGATACTTTGCTTCAATGCCAGAAGAATCAATTTCTGTAGAATCATATATCTTATATACACAGGTTAAAATGACATATTCTGGTTATAAGAAAAAAAAATCTATTTTAAATTAACAACAACAACAAAAGCAGAAAGACTGTAGTACTATTTGCAGGGAGAAAGGGCACCATCAAGTAATCAGGGAAGGGATGGAAGATGGCAGAGATAAGAAAAATAAAAGAATGTAAATGATATGTACATATAAGAAGCTTTAATATAATACATTATTTCAGATGTTGGCTAAAAAATTAAAATTATAACAGAAAAAAATTGACAGATTCTTCAATCTCTGGCTTTTTTTCCTACTTAATGTTGGAGCCTAGGATTATGTACTCAGTGAAGATGGCTTGCAGATTAATAAGGGAGCTTTGACACAAACAGCTAGGACACCTTTCTGATAAACCCTTCTATATTAACATGTTTTTTCCCCTTCAAAAGGATTGCAATCAATGAAACATAAGAGATTTGTACATTTCTGGAGCAGGATTTTGTGTGTATGTGCGTGATTAGGCTAAAACTGACAGCAGCAAAGACTACCATAGTCAAGGTTCTGTAAGATTTTCTTTACCAATTTTCTCTGAACACTCTAGGACAGATCATTTCCACAGAGGACTTTGTAGAATTGGTAGCTGCTATCATACATTTTATTCTTCGGTTTGTCAAAGTTTTGGGATGCCTTGCTTTCTGTGCACGGGCTTTCTGACCATCACATAATATTAATATTGCTTCCAGTTTGCTTTTGCACACATTTTATGCATGCATACCTCATACAGGGAAACTGGCTTGAGTTGGAATTATACTTTCTGGGCTTCCCACTGTTCTTTAGCACATTTAAAACTAGTATGCTAACTAAAGACGAAGAGTAGAAACATGTGCTAATTGAGTGACATGGGCTGTAATAAACTCTAATCTGCTTTAAAAGATATATATTTTCAATTTCTGCTTCTACCCTAATGTCAAACTTGGGCAAGAGTCCACTGTTCTCCATGTTTTACTATTTTGCCTTAATAAAAAATCTTGCTTGTTTTTATGCCATCGTTTAGTAATATAAAGATAAAAAGCACTAAATTCTCTGTTGAATCACATCGAGATGATGTGGGGCAGGTAATTCTCATTGAGGAACAGCATGATTCTCAATACTGGGAGCCCTTCAAAAGCAACCAAAGAACTTTCATAACATGGATATTCAAGGCTCATACAAGTTTTTCTAATTCCAGCACATTTATAAACAGCATTTTGTAACAGTAAAATGATTGATGCAAGAAAAAGTTTAAAATAATAAGAATCACAACACACATTTTTAGGTGAACAAATGACAGGAAATTAGATAGAACCTGGCTTTAGTCTGCAATTTCTTTTTGTTATAGAGTTGATAAACTATATTTCTGAAACAATTATGTGAGATGGAATGAATCTTATCTCAAGTGAATCAAGAAGAGGTGGCCCCTCCTGAGATGCAGAAGCTCCATACCAAAAGAGCCAATGGACCCAGTGTCCACATCTGATTGAAGACTGGGGAAAAGACTCAGCAGGACCCAGTAGCAGACATTAGTATCCAGGTGTCTTGCCTGCTTCACTGTCATCAAACTCAGCTCCACTCCACACTTCTTGGAAAAGTTATTAGGAATATCACAAAGGCCAAACCCAAGAATAAAATCATTTTCCTTTGACTTAAGGACAGTTAGTTTGTAAGTCTTTGCATGTGTGATGTGTTTTCTGATTGCTCCTTCACTGAGGAGTTGGTTCTTAGTTCATCTCAGTTTAACTAATGTCATTAGTGTTTGATGTTTACATCCCAAATACAAAAGCAAATGAACTAATGTGTGAATAGTCATTGATTTAGTTATCAAAATGTAGTCAATATGAGCTGTGATTTGCTACCGCCAGACTGTCTCGACCCATTATCTCCCAAAAATGACAAGGAGACTTTTTATTATTTATGAAAACTTCAGCTTTATAACTTAGCCTTGTTCCCAACTAGCTTGCTTAACTTTTAACTCTGTCTATTCTAGTCCACATATATTATATTACCTGTTACTGCTCCTTAATCCCTTCCTCTATGACTGGCTGAGAAATCACTCACCTCTCAGTTCTTTCTGTGGTTCCTATCTCTTCCCAGAAGCTCTGCCTTTACTCTCCTGCATTTCCTCTCCTGTTATCATCCCTTTATTAAACAAATCAGAAGGTGCTGGAGAAGAGTGTTTACAAAACAATGAGTGTTGTGACGCTTCATAAAAGTAACAATATCAAAGTCCTGACTTTACTTAGCTCTCTGCTGGTACATTTGAATAATAGAGACAACCTTTACACAGTACACAAAACATTATTCCAACAAATTGTGAAGGTAGATTGTATGAGGACAACTATATTAGTGTTTGATACATTGTTTCAAAAGTGTGTGTTACAAAATATGTTTGTTCAATTTTTTTACTGTGAGTATAGATGATTTAAAATCTTTTTCTTGTTTTTTCCTTCTTCCAATGTCCATCCCGTTTGTCTTTCTGGGTGAGGATTGATCATCATACCCAGGGTCCTCCTTTTTGCTTAGCTTCTTTAGGTGTCAGATTTTATTATGTTTATCGTATATTATATGTTTAACATCCACTTATAAGTGAGTATATACCATGTGTGTCTTTCTGCTTCTGGAATACCTCACTCAAAATTATGTTTCCTAGATCCAGGAGACTATCACACTCTGAAAGACCCCACCCAGCAGTGCATCAAAGCAGATGCTGAGACTCATAACCAAACTTTGGGCAGAGTGCAGGGAATCTTATGAAAGAAGGGGGAGATAGCAAGACCTAGAGAGGACAGGAGCTCCCCAAGGAGAGCAATGGAAGCAAAATATCTGGGCTCAGGGGTATTTTCTGAGACTGATACTCTAACCAAGGACCATTCATGGATATAACCTAGATAGCCTAGAACCCCTGCTCGGATGTAGCCCATAGCAGTTCAGTATCCAAGTGGGTTCCTTCCTAAGGGGAACAGGGACTGTCTCTGTCATGAACTCAATGGCTGTCTCTTTGATCACCTCCCCATGAGGGGAGAACAGCCTGGCAAGCTACAGAGGAGGACAATGCAGCCAGTCCTGATGAGACCTGATAAGCTAGGGTCAGATAGAAGGGGAAGAGGATCTCCCCTATCCATGGACTTGGAGAGGGGCACAGGAGATGATGAGGGAGGAAGGGTAGGGTTGGGAAGGAATGAGGGAGGGAGCTACAGCTGGGATACAAAAAGAATAAATTGCAATTAATATAAAAAATAAAAATGGAATTTTTTTTTAAATCTTTATCTTTTTATTTTTAGAAACCACAGGAAGCAAAATAAATATATGGGTCGTGTAATTCAGAGTCACCCTAGTTTAAAAACCTGAGAAATTACAGATCATTTGTCTAAACTGTGCCTCTTGCTAAGCATATGGACACTCTTGTTTGTATAACAACAGTAAAGAGAGAAAAGAATAGATATAAAAAGATATAACTGAGGGCTGAATTTTCAAGTACAGAAAAACGCAAAATAAAAATTGGCACTGTTTTACATGCTGCTAATGTGTGTAAATTCTTGTTTATGAGCACAGGTTAAAAGTAGCCTTTTCACATCAGCATAGAATTAAGTAGGTAAGGCCTTCTTGTTTGAATGGTTTAGTGAGGTAGGTTAAGTCAAAGCACAGATACCTTATGGCTTCCTTTTATATTGATTACATAAAATACATCAAGTGTACTAAGATTCATATACTTATGAAAGTAGAAAAAAAGAGCTCAGGGAGTTAAAGATTTAAGCATGGATGGAAGTGGTGAACAGGAGAAAGAAGTAGTATGTGGATGTATTTAACTAAAGATGCATGAAAATATTTACTGAGAGCTAGTGCTTTATAAACTAATTAATACCTATATTTTTATATAAAAATACTCCTCTGATGAAAAGGAAGATTATTAAATGAAAATCTCAGTGCTATGTGTAAATGCCTTCTATAAGCTATTATTTAGTCAGGCCCAGAAACTGAGACAGGTTACTGCTGTTGTTCTTGGTTGATCACCAGAACAAGATAGTGTTCTGCCCAGTTCGCGAACCCCAAAAGACCAGGAATATAGACTCCGCTGTAAATACATGAGGTTCTTTTTATTAAAAATCATTACAAGCTGCAGCTTGGGCTCACCGCCCCCACCGCCGAAGCCATGAGAGGTGACAGCCCCGTGCTCAAGTTAGTTGGGTGATTTAAAGATTCTGGTCCATCCCAGCATGTCCAAGGCACGGGTGATTCCTGCCTGGCAAGCATCTATTGGTCAAAATGCTGCATTTTGAATTGATTGGCTATAAGAAGGTCCCCAAACCATTAATTATCTGGTGTCCCTCCCTAGGGGGATGGGCCAGTTCATAGCAACTGTATCTCTAGTGGGTTGGGAAAGGATGCAGTAAGGCGAGTTCTTCCCCTCAGGGCATTGCTGGATTTCTCCACTTACCTAGCTCAGGCCTTAGATTTTAATAATAACTGCTGATTTTTAATCTTTTGGTCTCTCAATAGTAAGACTGTAGAGCAACCTTTTGTGGTTATAAATGACAGAAGAAGAGGAACAGGAACTAAGGATATAGGCTACCTTATGAGCCTCAGAAAATGCACAGAAGTTACTCTTCCTTAAAGCCTTCAGAAAGCAATGCATCTTGCTAACAGAGCTGGTTTACTACCGCCAGTGTCAGACATGTGAGATGGTGCCTCACGTGTGTGCTGTATTTAAGCTGTTAACGTTGTCATCGTTACAGTAGAAATCTAGTAATCAGATAGCCAATAGTTTTCTTCAAAGTGCTTCTTTCATTTTTCAAATGGCCTTTCCTCAGTGAGTTGTTTCCTGATTATTCTGTCTAAAGTTACATATTCTTCCTTTGTTGTTCCTAGGCAGATTATATGTTTTATTTATTATTTTAACATTAATGGGATTTTTTTTTTAGAAAGATATATTTTTAATTGTATGTGTGCATATGTATATATACCCAGAGATGTCAGAAGAGGGTATCAGATCCTTGAACATTTAGGTTACAGTTGATTGCAAGATACCTGATGTGAGTCCTGGGAACCTAACTTAGGACCTCTGCAAAATCATCAAACACTCTCACCTACTGAGCTACTTCTAGCGTCCAGATTAATATGTTTCTAATTGGTAAACTTCTTAATGTAAAAAATATTAGAGGAAAAAAAAAAACCTAAAGGAGGCATATTTGATTTTAGTTCACAGTTCAGAGATTTCACTCCATAGTCCACTGGCTTCCTTGTTTCTGGGCTGTGTTGAAACACATCATAGTGGATAGATGAGCAGAATTAAATTGATCATCTCATAGTTGTCAGGAAAACAGAGGTTGAGGAGGGAAAAGAGCAGAGAAAAACAGAAACAAGGGGAGAGGAAGGTATTGGAGATAAAATACATAATTCTAGTTCATGCACATACCGGGTCAACAGATAGAGGAATAGACATGTACTAGAGACAGGTTCTACCATTCTAGTTCAGACAAATCCTGATCCTTTCCAACTAGACTCCAGCTCCTTATTTTTACCCTCTTCTAATAAAGCAATCAGATCATGACTCCATGAATAGATTAATCCATTGATGAACTCAGATCTTATCACTCTATAAGCTAGAGAATAAGTTTACTGTATATGAGCTTTTGGATTTTGTTGTTGATGGTTAAAGTTTAATATTGATTTATCTTTTAGTTAAACGGTGGTTATTCCTAAACCAGCTGTATGCCCAAATCACCACACAGAGACTAGGATTTATTTAATTAACCTAGAACACAATGCTGGGCAATAGTTACTCCATGCTAACTGGGCAATAGTTACTCCAAGCCCATATAGTTTCTCTCATTCAGATTTCCCACATTATACTTGCTTTTTTAGTCATATCTTAGGTCCGGTTCATCTCTCCTCATGGTTCCAAGTCCTCTCCTGCCAATCTCTCCTCTCTGACTTGCCCCTCCCCTCTCCTCTTTCTCCTCCCTTCCAGACCAGTATGTCCTACCCTATTCTCCCCATTGCTCAGCACTGGCTGGATGTTTAATTGACAATATAGAGAACAAATGGTGGCATGTTTACACAAACTTGAGACAGGTGAGGCTTAGAATAAGCATCACAATGCAATGTCTGGATTGAAACCAGATAATGGGGTAGAAAAATCAGCATTTGAATGAACAAGGGTAAATTGTATACATTCCACAATAACATTATACCAACATTTTCCCCTTGAAATCCAATAAAAGGCTCCTTTTATTTTAATACAATAATAATTACAAAACAGTTATGAAAACTGTTAGATAAGGTTTATATATGCAGTGTCCAGTCCGTCTGCATTTGGCAACTTAGGAGAAAGTATCTGATTATCTTATCTTGACAAGTTTGGAGTTCTATACGTAAATTAACTTTTATCCTTATTGGTATTGCCTATATGAAAACATTTTCTTAATTTCTAAACAACTTAAGCTTAATTGTAGAATTATAACTACTTGGTCTTCAACCACACCAGAGACTTGAGAAGGAATAAAATTAGTTACTAGAGTAAATAAAAAATGCATGCTAGCAGCTTCCAAAAAATAAAAAATTGATAGAGACAGTTTCCTGCCTGAACAATCACCCAAAACTCTCTATAACGTTGGAGCATCATCTTCAACCTTCTCGCTCAGTGTATTTGACAGACATATATGTGAAGCAGGAACTATTTAGGACTTGCTTACCTTGTCTTGGCAGAGCTCAGCAGTCGACTTGTCCTGCATTTAAGCTTGCCCATTTTTGGCAAAATTCTGTCTGCCGTGGAATGAGGGCATTTTCTTTTTGCTCAGGTAGCTTGTTTGCTGCATTTGAAGCTATCTCCATATGGAGGTTCTTTGATTCTCATCATCTTCTTTGAGGTAGTCTGGTGTTGCCAGGAGATGACCTGTTTCATTGTCAGAGAATCTTTAAAATAATAAAGACATTTTTAAATGCCATATTCTGTAGGTCTTTGAGGTTTTCGAAGTCTTACCTATCTTTATATAATCATATCTATCTGTTAACCCGAGGATGTATACTCCTGTGATAAATTAGATTAGTGTCTGATATGACTATGAGTTAGTTAACTAACAATTAACTTGCATTACCTAATATACTAACCTTATTTTCTCTTTGAATAAGATAATTAACAACTGATAACCATCTCCCAATGACCATAAACATTCATAGCCACAGAAAACAACCAAAAACCTACTCAACCCCCTTGAAGGAAATTTAATGTTGTTCTCAAGAATTTTTTTCAGCTGACTTTTTGGACACACAGAAATCCTGTTGGGGAGCCCAAAGGAAACTGGGAAATATGGTTAATTAAGCAAGCATTAACATTTGTGGTCCAGTCTTTGAATGTTGAGAAATTTCAGGCTTAATGAAAGTCCTGTTTGGAAGAGTCTAAATTGCTGGACCAGTTAAAATTAGTAGCTTTCTTCAAAGCTTTCCTGGTAGCAGACTTTGATGAGAAACAGCAATTGAAGCAGGTGAGGCAGGAACAAGCAGAATGCTAGAACATGCAAGATGCTGGAACAGATGTGTCAATGTCACAGCATGCTGGAAGGAGGATTCTGTCAGGTTTGATCCAGCATCTCTGGTGTCCAGTCCTTTTGTTCTATAAACATACAACTTCTCACAAGCATTATATAGTCCTAAAATTATAAATGTGTGAGATGGCTAATGAGGTTGAGCATTTCTTTAAGTGCTTCTCTGCCATTCGATATTCCTCTGCAGAGAATTCTCTCTTTAGCTCTGTTCCCCATTTTTTAAGT
>NW_026593286.1:43885281-43948149 GCF_907164565.1 Psammomys obesus | reverse complement strand
CCTCAACTGAAGAATGGATGCAGAAACTGTGGTACATCTATACAATGGAGTATTACTCAGCAATGAAAAATAAGGAAATCATGAAATTTGCAGGTAAATGGTGGGACCTGGAAAGGATCATCCTGAGTGAGTTGACCCAGAAGCAAAAAGACACTCACGGTATATACTCACTCATATAAACATACAATATAGAATAAACCCACTAAAAGCTGTACATCTAAACAAACTAAGCAAAAGAGAGGACCCTAACTAAAATGTTCAATCCCCATCCTGAAAGGCAAAGAGGATGTACATCAGAAGAAAATGAAAATAGGAAACAACCTCGGAACCCGCTACAGAGGGCCTCTGAAAGCCAGAAGAAAACAGGAAACAACCTTGAAACCTGCCACAGAGGGCCTCTGAAAGCTTCTGCAGTATAGACTGTCAAAGCAGATGCTGAGCCTGATGGCCAACTGATGGGCAGAGTGAATGGAATTTTATGTAAGAAGTGGGAAATAGTAAGAGCTGGAGGGAACGGGAACTCCACAAGCAGAGCAACAGAACAAGATAATTTGAACACAGGGAACTTCCCAGAGACTCCTACTCCAACCAAGGACTATTTGTGGAGATGACCTGAAACCCCTGCACAGGTGTAGCCCATGGCAGTTCAGTGTCCAAGTGGGTTACATAGTAATGGGAAGAGGGACTGCCTCTGACATAATCTGATTGGCCTGCTCTTTGATCACTTCCCCCTGGGGGGGGGAGCAGCCTTACCAGGCCACAGTAGAGGACAATGCAGCCACTTTTGATGAGAACTGATAGACTAAGATCAGAAAGAAGGAGAGGAGGACCTCCCCTATCAGTGGACTTGGGGAGTGGCATGCATGCAGAAAGGGGAGGGAGGGTGGGATTGGCAGGGGAGGAGGGAGGGGCTTATGGGGGGATACAAAATGAATAAAGTGTAATTAATAAAAAATAAATAAAAGATTTAAAAAAAAAGATATGAGGACAAAAAAAAAATAAAATAAAAAAAAATAAATGTGTGAGATGTGCAGGATGAATTAAACTGTAAACCAATTTTATCTATGCCAATTAAAAGAATGGCATAATAAATTTTGAGGATATTGTAGCCAAGGGTTTATTGGCCATGTATTGTTGAAGTTCTAGCTAGAGGCATTTTTTATGTCTCCGTCAGTTTTAGAATTGTTCCCATGTCAAGGGATCATCAATTTATATTACCTGTTCTGTTTAGTCTTCTTGATTTTTCTCTTCTTGTGTGTGGCCAAGATCTTCAGGTGGTCTTCCTCTGTCATATCTGATTTGTATTAGTTTTGATGGAACCTATAATTTCTCTTCTCCTGTATGAACATACACAAAACCTCTTTCCTGGTGTAACACATGCCGTGCTCTCCATTGTGAAGTTAAGGTATCTTTGAAATATATAGGCTGAAATAACTCGGCAATTTTTTTCTATAACCCAGTGTCTCTCCAAAGCCATTGTTTGTTGTTCATTAACATTTAAGAAATTTAAGATCTATAAAGCATTATGTAATCTATCTCTGAGTATCTTTGATAACCCTCTCTGTTCGTTAAGCATGTCCCTTAAAGTACAATTGGTTCTTTCAATGACTGCTTGACCAGTAGGATTGTGGGGTATACCTGTTACATGTTTTATCTTATAACATGTAAAAAATCCTTCCATTTTATTAGAGACATGTGCTGTAGCATTATCAGTCTTATATTGTTTAGGTATACCCATAACTGCCATCACTTCTAATAAATGCATAATAACTGAATCAGCCTTTTCCGAACTTAAGGCTGTTGCCCATTGAAACCCTGAATATGTGTCTATAGTATGGTGTACATATTCTAGTTTACCAAACTCGGTAAAATAAAACATGTCCATTTGCCAAATTTTATTTCTTTGATTACCTTTAGGGTTACTTCCTTCAGGTAGTGGAGTTTAGTTATATAAAGAAAAAGTGGGTCCTTGTCTCACAATTTATTTGGCTTGTTGCCAAGTGATAGAAAACTCTCTTTTTAAACCTTTGCTGTTTGGTGTTTTTCATGAAATTCTGAAGCCTCTAACACACTTCCTATCAATAGTTGATCAATTTCATCATTGCCTTGTACTGGAGGGCCTGGTAGACCCTTATGAGATCTGATATGTGTTATATACACCGGATTATTTCTATTTCAGGTTACTTGTTGTAACTGAAGAAACAGTTAAGTCTGAATTATTCTGAATTAAATCAGCAGTTTCTATATGCAGAACAACTCTTTCTGCATATTGAGAGTAAGTGAATATATTAAGAAATTCTTGGAAATCTGGTAACATCAAGAGAATTGCATATAATTCTGATTTTTGAACTGAATCATAAGGACCTTCTACCACTTTACTCACATTTTCTGACTTATAACCTGCCCTTTTTGATTTATTGGCATGCGAATAAATTTTGGGAGGTCCAGAAATTGGAGTCCCTTTTATTATACGAGGTAGAAATCAATTGTTTTTTTTTTAATAAACTGAAGTCACTTGCATTTTGTATATCTGTTGTTGATTTTCCCAAAAATTCACAGCAAGCTCTTTGCCATTATTCATTGTCTACCAATAATGACACAATATCAGCATTGGTAAAGGGTACCACAATTTCAGCTGGATCTATTCCAGCTAATGATGAAGTCTCATTTTTCCTTTTAGGATCAATTCAGAAACCTTTACTATATAGGTTTTTAATTTTTTATTTTGCTTGTGTGCCAAAAATATCCATTAGAAAACATAATCCTTCCTCTCCATAAGAATTCCTGTGGGAGAGTGAGCAAAAGGCAAGATAACTGAAATGCAGGCATCTCTGAGTCAATGTGGTCAATGTGCGCATCTTGCAATTTCCTTTCTAGCAGAGCCAATTCCGTTTTCAGCTTCAGCTGAAAACATTCTTGGACTATTTAAATCCTTATCACCCTGTAAGGTTTGAAATAAGTTACTTAGCTCTTGAGTAGCTAAACCAATGGTAGGCCCTAACCAATTAATATCTCCCAGCAATTTTTGAAAAGAAAGCAGGTATCTTCTTTGCCCATATATAAGAATGATCTCTAATATTCTCACCTGCTCTGAAACATCTCGAGCCAGGCCTCCATTGTCTGTATTACTTTCAGTACCACTTGTCTTTCATGCTTCTACTGGTATGGCCCATTAAGCCCATTCACACAAACTACTGCTTTCTAAATACAAAGTTCCAAAAGCTACATTTCACCAATATGCAACATGGTAAGAAATATGCCATCATCTGGTACCAACTCTTGTCTTAATTACTGTTCTATCTTCCGGATGAAACACAATGACCAACTTAACTTTTAAAAGGAAACATTTAATTTAGGGCTTGTGTGCAGTTTCAGAGAGTCAGTCCAGGATCATTGTATTGGGGTACATGGAAGCAAGCACTTAATATCATGGTCTTCAGGCAGAGGAGAGAGAGACATACACAGAGGGGGTGCGATGGAGAAAGAGGAGGAGAGGAGAGGGAGAGAGAGTCAGGACAGGGGTAGGATGGAGAGAGAAAGAGGGAGAGAAGGGGAGTAGAAGAGAGGAAGAAGTTGAAGGAGAAAAGGGAGGGGAGAGGGAGAGAGATAGAGAACAAGAAAGGGAAAGGAGAGAAGAGGGAGAAAAGGAGAGAGGGAAAGGAAGAAAGACAAGGATGGAGAGAGAGAGCAAGAGTGAGAGAGACAGTGAAAGTGAAAGAGAATGAGAGCTCACAACCTTTTGAAACACCAAGGGCCACTCTGAGTGCCACACCTCCTTCTATAAGGCTAAACTAATCCTCCTTAAAGAGTTCCATTAACTGGAAAACAAACAATCAAATATATGAGCTTTTGGGGGGCATTTTTATTCAAACCATCACAGGCACATATGCTGATATGTCATAGCAGAGAACCCTCCCACAAACTATTTGTACTTACAAAGAGGTATCAAAATATGGGCAAGAGAGGAGAGGCAATGAGGGGCTCACATTCTGAGGTGGAAGAAACATTGATGCCTGAGACAGCATAAGAAGTACAGCATGGCTAAAACTCAAATGGCAGAAGGCAAGGTAAGAGACTGGGCTGGAGAAACAACTTGAGAAAGCCAGATTTTTATAACACATATATTCACACATATATATGTATATAGGTATATATGTACATATGTATGCATATATTTCATAATACTTTGGTGTCACCTGCTCAGTCCGTATGTTAATTATGTGTATGTGTATGTGTATATGTATATGCTTTGGGCTTAGACCCAAAGCAGTGCAAATTGAAGAATATTTCTAAATGGAGGAATGATCACATTGTTTTTAATTTTTAGAAAACGATGTTCATATGTACTACAAGAATATATGAAAAAGTACATGGAAAAAGAATTTTGTTAAAAATATTAAACCCAAATAACCCAGTTACTTGAAGACAAAGTGAAGTATTGCTTAATAAATACCAATTATTCCAATAAAATGATTTAGGTTTAAAATAAATCATTTTCTTTAACATTCCAGAAAATGAGTGAATAAATGCCACCTTGAAATCTTCCATATTTACAAGTTTATTCCAAGCATCAGAGAAAGTTTCAATGTATTCACAATACCATCTATGGTTGCTATCATATTTCTGAGCAAGATCCTCAGAAACATATTCCATGATAAATTTCATAGCCTTGGTTGAGGTATTGCTTTCATATATGTGTGTGTATGTATGTGTGTATCATATGACTCTTAACACTGCAAGTTAAGTCATCAGTACTACTTGAAGGGACAGAGGAGCCAGGAAAGGCATGAATGGAGACATTAGTTGTGCTTTGCTTAAAGAATTCTTTACTGCATAACTGCTTCAGATGAAAGAGTATGGCTCTTCTTCCTCCTCATTCTCTTTATTCTGTTGCCTAGGAAAAAAAATATTCATAGAGACATAATGTTAAAATATTTTACATTATATAAATTTGTGAAAATGCAAACTTTGATAATGGTTAATATTATGATTAATTCACTACAAAGTTTGAGCAATATTCATCTTCTGTAGAAAATAGTAATAAGCCAAAAGAAGAAAGTGATAGTCAGTTTTCTGCCTGTTGTCTTTGTCTATTTCTCTAGCTCATATACACATATACATATACAACCATAGCTCTTCTCTATAATAGCAAATACTAGGTGAGTGCACAGCAGCTTTACAATATTGTATGTACCGAGATAATGAATGTTCTAGATTTTATGGGAAACAACACAAAAGAACATCACTAGACAAAGTTTGAGGACCAACAAAAGTTTAACAAATTTAAGGACAAGATATTAGTGTTAAAATTTCACAGGGTGAGGATAGAATGAAAGTTTGCATATAGTATGCAAAAAAATTAATATCAAACACGGTGCCCAAACCTGTCTCTAGCCCCTCCCGGGGCTTCATTCCTCCCTTCCTTCTTTTTTTCCCCTTTCATCTTCTTTTTAAATCTCCTCTGTATCTTATTTATATATGGGGCTGTTAATGTGTAACTGTTGTGACACTGATGGACGAGGGGTGACCCGCTCACAATCTCTCTGGATTTCTGTGCCTATTGCTCACTGGGCACCCATTCTAAATTCTGGAATTAATACTCTGGTTTTTCTTCAGATCACATAAATCATTCACCTTTTACTAAATTCTGGAATTAAGTCATTTAGAATTTTTCAGGTGCCTAGCAGAGCAGAGATCTAGAAAATGAGGGATGGAGAATGAGAGGAAGTTTGAACTAATGCGTTATGTAAGATTTAAAGAAATAGTTATTAAACAAGTGTAAGACATTGCCATCATTTTTGTTATTAGTACTTCTTGAGACAGTATGAAGGATGATGCAATTGAAGGTAAAACAGAAACCTTCAATGGGGTTTATTTAAAAACCAAAGGTTCAACATTGTAAGGAGTGCTAATCAATTTCGCTTTATATCATCAGTATTCCTCTCTCATGTTTCCATTTAATACAGTTTTATATTTGTGGAGAAAAATTGTCATTGCCCAAATCAGTGTAACATTTTTAAAATCACAGCTCACATGATAGTATCCAAATTTGGGCAGATGAAGCTGAACAATCAAACATAATGTTTTTATTTATTTATTTTTTTAAGTGGGAGAAAGGTTTTAAAAGTAAAACTGGAAACTATAGATTTCATCTGGGAGAATGAAAAGTTTACAGCAGAAGCAACTACAAAGGCTGTGGATGTATTCTAGGTTATTTCATGCATGAAAAAGGAGTTGGGCTTTGCTTTAATGTCCAGAAGTAGAAGGTGACGATGTAAAAGTATTCTGATCTTTTTTGAAGTCTTTAATTTTATATCCTTCCTGGTCTTATTGAAGCTCATCTAAAAATTTTATCAATAATTTTAGTATCTTCTGATTTTTCTCTTTTATCTTATACTCTCTCTTTCATAATGGGAATCACTTTAAACCTGAGAATAAAAATGTATATTTTCTTCACTGTTAATGAATAAAATAATCTATCATTCAGATATTTATATATATTATATCATTCGATGAGACTGAGAGCATTAATTTTTATTTAAACTATTTGATTAAAATATAACTACATATTACTTTCCAATTTTTTAAATTAAATTTTTATTTTTTATGTTAATTACAGTTTATTCACTTTGTATCCCAGCTGTAGCCCCCTCCCTCATTGCCTTCCAATACTTTTCAATTTTTGTTTCATTCCTCCAAACACTACCATGTCCAATTTTACTCTCTCTCTCAAACTGATGGCCTTTTTTTGTTTGATTATTATTGTTACTTATATAGTTGTTTATCTAATGGTGGTCCATATGATATTTCCCTCTGATATAGAATGTATATTGGCATTCTCATTGTTAAGGTATTGTTTAGGTAGGCATATTGTTAGGGCATCATATGTGTAGCTGTCCTGTATTTCTGGTAGGCATAATCTCATAGCAGAATTTCTGGTCTACTCACATTTATAATCTTCTCTGCAGTGTTCCCAAGCCTTAGATATAGGAGTTGTAAATGTATCTTTTGGGTCTGGGATTCTCATAAACCAGCCTCAATGAATCTTAACTATTTTTTTAATTTTTATTTTATTTTATTTATTTTTAATTACACTTTTTTTACTTTGTATCCCCCTCTAGTTCCCTCCTTCCTCCTCTCCCCCTTCTCCATGCATGCCCCTCCCCAAGTACACTGGTAGGGGAGGGTTTCTTTTTCTTCCTTCTGATCTTAGTCTGTTAGGTCTCATCAGGAGTGGCTGCATTGTCTTCCTCTGTGGCCTGGTAAGACTGCTCCCCCCTCAGGGGGAGGTGATCAAAGAGCAGGCCAATCAGTTTATGTCAGAGGCAGTTCCTCTTCCCATTACTATGTAACCCACTTGGACACTGAACTGCCATGAGCTACATCTGTGCAGGGTTTCTAGGTTATCTCCATGCATGGTACTTGGTTGGAGTATGAGTCTCTGGAAAGAACCCTGTGTTCAAATTTTTCGGTTATGTTGCCCTCCTTGTGGACCTCCCGTCCTCTCCAGATCTTATTGTTCCCACTTCAATTCCCTTAATCTACACAATGGAATACTACTCTGCAATGAAAAACAAGGAAATCATGAAATTTGCAGGTAAAGGGTAGGATCTGGAAAGGATCATCTTGAGTGAGCTGTCCCAGAGCAGAAAGACACACACAGTATATACTCACTCATATAGACATATAATATAGGATAATCCTACTACAATCTGTACACCTAAAGAAACTAATCTAGAGGGAGGACTCTGCCTAAAATGCTCAATCCCCATTCCGAAAGGCAAATAGGTTGGACATCAAAAGAAGAAGACAGGAAACAAGTTAGGAGCCTCCCACAGAGGGCCTCTGAAAGACTCTGTCCTGCAGACTATCAAAGCAGATGTTGAGACTTACGAATCTTAACTATTTTATATTTATAGAAACATACACAAACTGTATTTAATGATTCACATTAGATTAGATACATATTTGTATTTGTGGTAGTTTCAATGAGGATTGTCCCTATAGGCTTATATATTTAAATGCACTGTACATTCATTTCTTCACTGGCATAAGAGGCTACTTCTTAGGGATTCTTATATATATTGAAGACTAGCTGAGACATCCAGCTTCATGGACGGAACAACTAATGGATTCTTGGACTTTACATCCAGGCCTTATCAGCAACTAATGAGATGATACTGTGGGTTTTTTCCTTTCATTTTGTTTCTATGATGGACTACATTGATGGGTTTTCATATATTGTTCCATCCCTGCAACCCTGGGATGAAGCTTACTTGACCATGGCAGATGATGATTCTGAATGTGTTCCTGGATTTGGTTTTTGTGTATTTTATTGAGTGATTTTGCATCAATGTTCATAAGGGAAATTGGTCTGAAATTTTCTTTCCTTGTTGGATCTTTGTGTAGTTTAGATATCAGAATGATTGTGGCCTCATAAAATGAGTTTGGCAATGTTCCTCATATTTCTATTTTGTGAAGTAATTTGTGGAGTATTGGTATTAGCTCTTGTTTGAAGATCTGGTAGAATTCTGTTTTGAAACTGTGGGCCCTGGGCTTTTTGGTTGGGAAACGTTTAATGATGGTTGAATTTCTCAAAGAATCAGCTCTTGGTTTCATTGATTCCAAGGCTGCCCACTCTCTCCATATCTCTTTAATAAAGTACTTGAAGTCCTAGCTAGAG
Source organism: Psammomys obesus (assembly GCF_907164565.1). NCBI lineage: Eukaryota > Metazoa > Chordata > Mammalia > Rodentia > Muridae > Psammomys > Psammomys obesus. The sequence goes on along the minus strand of NW_026593286.1, from coordinate 43,939,466 downwards.
CAATAAGACAACTAAAAAAGATTGAGGTGATTCAAATTCGGAAGGAAAAAAATCAAAGTATTGCTGTTTGCAGATGATATGATAGTATAGATAAGTGATGCTCAAAATTCTATCAAAGGACTCCCTACAGCTGATAAACACTTTTAGAAAAGTGGCTGGATACAAAATTAATTCAAAAAATCATGAACCCTCCTGTATACAAACAGTAAACAGGCAGATAAAAAATCAGGGAAATAATACCCTTAATAATATCCACAAATATTATAAAATATCTTGGTACAAAATGAACCAAACAAATAAGACAACTGTATGACAAGAACTTCAAGTCTCCAAAGAAAGAAATTGAACATGACATCAGAAAATGGAAAGCTCTCCTATGCTCATGGATAAGTAGGATCAACATAAAGCATCTTCAACAAATGGTGCTGGTCTAACTGGATGTCTGCATGTAGAAGAGTGCAAAGATCCATATGTATCACCCTGCACAAAACTCAAGTCCAAGTGGATCAAAGACCTTAACATAAAACCAGATACTCTAAATCTAATAGAAGAGAAATTGGGGAATAGCTTGAACTCATTGGCACAGGAGACAACTTACTCAACAGAACACAAACAGCTCAGGCATTGCAAATAACAAAAAATGGAACCTCATGAAACTGAAAAGCTTCTGTAAGGCAAATGACACTGTCAATAGGACAGAATGGGAAAAAGTCTTCACCAACCCTACATCTGAAAGAGTGCAAATATCTGAAATCTAAAAAGAACTCAAGGAATTAAGCACCTACACACAAATTAACCCAATTAAAAAATGGTGCACAGAGAATTCTTAACAGAGAAATATGGAATGGAAAAGAAGCACTTAAAGAAATGTTCAACCTCTTTTGTCATCAGGGAAATTCAAATAAAAAAAAATCTGAGATTTCATCTTACACATGTCAGAATGCTTAAGAACAAAAACTCGATTGACACTCATGGTGGAGTGGATGTGGAGAAAGGGGAACCCTCCTCCATTGCTGATGGGAGTGCAAATGTGTGCAACCACTTTGGAAATCAATCTGGTACTTTCTCCAAAAATTGGGAACAGTTCTACCTCAAGACCCAGCTATACCACTCCTGGAAATATAACCAAAAGACACTCCACCATACCTCATCATCATTTGCACAACTATGTTCATAGCAGCTTTATTTGTAATAATCAGAAACTGTAAACAACTCAGTTGTTTCCCAACCAAAGAATGGATAAAGAAAATGCGGTACATTTACACAATGGAATAGTACTCAGCTATTAAAAACAAGGAAGTCATGAAATTTGCAGGCAAATGGATGGAACTAGAAAAGATCATCCTGTATGAGGTAACCCAGACCCAGAAAGACACACATGGTATGTAATCACTTATAAGTTGATATTAGCCATATAGTACAGGATAGACATACTATAATCCACAAACCCATAGAAGTTAAGTAACAAGGAGGCCCCAAGGGAGAATGTTTGGATCTCACTTAGAAGTTGAACAGAATAGACATCAGAAGTAGATGAAGAGAGGGAATGATGAGGGAAAGAGAGAGGGAAGGGGAATGAGGGTGGGGATCAGGTGTTGGGAGAAGCAAGATGGAAGGTCCGAGCGTTGGCAGAAAGAATGGAAATTTAGGGAAGGAGGGCATCTTTGGGACAAGCTTGAGACCTGTGATAGGGTAGACTCCTGGAAGGACATGAGGTGACACTACCTCAGACTCCTAGGAGTGGGAGAGACATGGAGACTGAAATGGCCATCTCCTATTGCCAGACAGGACTTTCAGTGGAAGGAAGAGAACAGTAACCCACCCACAAAACCTTCAATCTAAAATTTACCTTGTCTACAAGATGTGCAGGAATAAAGATAGAGCAAAGATTGAGAGAATGGCCAAAGAATGACTGCCTCAACTTAAGAGCCACCCCATGGGAAAGAGTCAACCCTTGTGACTATTAATGATACTCTGCTATGCTTGCAGACAATTGCCTAGCATTATTGTCATCTGAGAGGCTCTACCCAGAATCAGATGCAAACAGATGCCGAGACCCAATTAATCTAGGTCCATGGGGCTTTACAGAGACTGAAGCACAATTTGCAAGCACTGAACTCATTTGTAAGTCAACCATATGGGTCTTGAATGAAATATGAAGATGAATTAAGATTGTATGAAATGTGAAGTTGAAATCTATACCTGGACGTTATTTATAGTTTTTTAAAGAGAAGGTGATATGTTTTTCAGGATGCATAAAATCTTTACAGTGTATTCTAAAGGAGAGAGTCATCAGAGGAAACATGTTGATCAATACTAGAGAGAAAAGGACTTCTGCTTTAAGCTATTGCTTCATTTTTTTTTTAGTAGAATTAGATTTTTATAAAGTTGTGGCTTCTCAATCATTTTATTTCATTTTTTCCAAGATTTAGTGGCATTGGTAGCATTCATCATATACAAATGTTCCCATGGCAACAGAAGCTTAAATATTATTGTAATAAAGTTCAATGAATATTGATAATCACCTATATTACAGTTAGTCTTTTGTATTGAAGAAATTTTAAATAGTAAGTAACTTTTAAATAGTAAGTTGGACATTTTATTACAACTATTTATCTAATTGAAATAATTATAAGTATTTTAAAAATGATTATAATAATCCCTTGTAATAAAGGGAACAGATGAATTTATCAGATGACTATCAGAATTTCCTAGCATTTGCTGTGGGAATTAATTCTTTGGTTAATAAATAAAAGATCAGACTAAATATTCTTACTAGAAGGAGTTAAATAATTATACTTCCATGGTGAAATTTCAAGTTAGAACAACATAAAGATGAAGGAAACAAGGAATTGGAAATGTTGACCAAGGTGATTTTCCTTGAACATACTTCTTGAGAACTATAAAATAAAACATGACATTTAGAAATGTTTCATAATTAAAAGCTGAGAGTGGTCAAGAAGGGTTTATTAAGCACATATTTGCTGTGTATTATCTCAAGTTGTAGAATCAAATAACAATATGGATGAGGCAAAAGTGTGGATCTGATATGCAGAAAAAAGGACAATACCAGAAAACATTATATACTGTTAGTGCTCGCAACTATTAGTTAGTTCGCTCACACTGCAATCCTCTGTTGCTGGCATTATCTGCTTTGTGCGTTCTTCTTTCTTCTATCCTTCTCTACCCTTTTTCTTCCACCCTTTCAAACCTCTAATACTAGATAAGAGAGAAAAAAGTAATGAGAACAGAGAGAGAGAGAGAGAGAGAGGGAGGGAGACACAGAGATCTGAATAAAGTAAGTGGTCAAAAAGAGGACGATACTACTTCCTGCTGATTAGAGTTATCAAGTTCCTTGGGGCAAATTTGATCTTCACTGTCAATATATCTAGTTTCTTCTTATTGTTATTTCTTCTTTGCACATGGCTACTAATAAACCATGACCAACAGCCACCATCAATCCACCCACAACCCACGTATTGGAGCTCTAGCATTTATATACCCTCTGAAATGTCCTCAGAACTGCAAACATTATGCAACTGCAGAAACTGTCTGCAGCTGGCAAAATCACAACCACAGCACAGCATGAGGCAAGTGACAGTCAGCTGCTATGATGCAGTCCTATATCCCCATACCTGGGGTTAAAACAAAAACATAGGTAACTCAGTATCCAAGTGGGTTCTCTAATAAGGGGAACAGGGACTATTTCTGACATGAACTCAATGGCAGGCTCTTCGACACCCCCACCCCCACCCCCCACCCCCACCGAGGGAGGAGCAGCCTTGCTAGGCCAAAGAAGAGGACATTGCAGCCAGTCCTGAAGAGACCTGATAAGCTAAGGTCGGATGGAATGGGAGGAGGTCCTCCCCTATCAGTGGACTTGGAAAGGGGCAAGGAGGAGATGAGGAAGGGAGGGTGGGATTGGGAGGGAATGAGGGAGGGGGCTACAGCTGGGATACAAAATAAATAACCTGTGATTAATATAAAAAATTAAAAAAAACATATTGTTACAGTATTTTAGTATTTTTAAAAGAAACCAAAATTCCAAAATTGTCACTACAATCCACAGTTAAACAAAAAATTCATGATGCAACAAACACACACATGTGCCCCAGGTCCAACATTTATAACTTATTTTATAGCTTATTCTTGGCTAAACTAGTTGATTCACAGTCCTGATATAATAAATTGGTAGCATTTGCATAAAGATTAAGTATTAAGCTTTTCTTTCTCTCTCAGGCTCTGAAACTAAAACAAAGAAATGACCTAAGAATAACATTTAGGGTTTTTCATAATATTTTTCAAACATACGTGATTTGAAATGTTCTAGCTTTGCCTGTGTTAGCGCATAAACCAACTTTCCAATTTTAATCACATTGCCTCCTGCAATATATGTACTAATGACCCAAGGCTGTAATTTTGTTAGATAATTTCTTTTTTCTTTCTGGATGGAAACATTATCTGTTGAGATAAAGAAATATCTTTTTTCTTTAAAATGTTCTTAATTATACAAAATTACATTTGAAATTGAAAAATAATGAAATTAGAAGTTATTTTTGTACATATATATTCTGAAATTGTAATACATAGAAAGTAGTACATAAATACTAAAATAATAATAAAAAAACATGTTAGGTTTTTGTTCAAACACCCAATCTGAGCTAATGGGATCGCTTTCTGTGAGTTTAAACTAAGAAATATAGGAAGAAAGAATAGTCCAGTGATGAAGTCCTGGGTGAAGCTCAACTATTGTGTTACAGAGAAAAATCTGAATAAGCCATTGGTGGCACTGGGCAGAGAATAAACATGGGGTAATAATTATTATCAAAAAAGTTTAGATAGCAAAAAAAGACATTGTGAGACAGATATTCATGAAAGAGAACTAAGAAGAAGAACTTATTTCATCCCAGGTGATATGTATTCTCCTGGCACAAAGGAGAAATTGAAATAATGTCTGTTTCTCTTTGGCTATCTTCCAATCAGTGATTAAATCATCAGGAGTCACTGAGACTTTTCAAATAGAGGAATGAAATGGTCTGTATATAAGACATAAGACATAAGCATAAGACACACAACAGAGGCTGTCTATTGTAATGTAAATGCTTAAGAATTTAATATTTATTATAGAATTATGACAGCATAGGTATGACCAAGGTAAAGGTGATATCATTAAATGTGGACCAGAAAATGTTAACACACACACACACACACACACACACACACACACACAGGGGGAGAAAGAGAGAGATGCTTATTTTATCAAACTATTCATTCACTTGCTTATTTTATCCCATATTTCTTCGTCAACATATGTTTAGTACTATGCTGATTTCTATGAATATCCAAACAGATAATTGAGTTCTTACCCTCAATGATTACATTCTCTACTAATGACATATAAACTAATAACAGATTACAATATTCAGAGCTATAACAACATGTCTTAGACAGTAACATCAAGTATTTTTGCTTTCAGGCCTTATTTCACAGATAAGACCTCTGCCTGTGGAGTCTGGGGTCTTTTCCTCAGTCATTTAAGTTTGGATCTAATATCAGGGATACCTTGAGAGAAGAAATTAGTCATAAGAAGTTGTCTTCCATCAGGCAACTCAGGATCCAGATTGGTATATCATAAGAGGTCCTTTGTAAGGCTTTCTAGGGTTGTGATGGGTTCTCATCACATGTCCTGCATGACCTCTAAGTTTTTGTCATAATTTGTTGCTTTAAGAGTGGCCTTACAAAGTCCAACCAAGAGCAAGTTATAAATTTATTTCCAGGGTGGATGTCCTCTGAGGTATTGTAATTCCACTCAGGATCCCGGCTGGTGACTGCCTCAGTCCTGATGGGGTGGGACGTGTCAATTTGATGGATTTCATCTCCATGTGCCCTAACTTGATCCCAGACTTGCCTGCACTCTTCAGGGAGAACATTATTTTTAACTATCACATGGACAGCACATGCTGGAAAGGATGTGGAGAAGGGGGAACCCTCTTCTATTGCTGGTGAAACTGGAAACTTATACAACTACTTTTGGAAATCAATCTGGTGCTTTCTCAGAAAATCAGCAATACCACTATTTTAAGACCCAGCTATACCACTACTGGGAATATATCCCCAAAATGCTCCACCATATAACCAGGACATTTGCTCAACTAGCAAATAGCAGCTTTAATTCATTACAGCCAGAATCTGAAAACAACCTTGATGTCCCCCAATGAAGAAAGGAAAAAGAAATTGTGGCACATTTACACAATGGAATACTACTCAGCTATGAAAAACAGGAAATCATGAAATTTGCAGGCAAATGGTGGGAACTAGAAAAGATCATCCTGAGAGAGGTAACCCAGAACCAGAAAGACATGCATGGTATATACTCACTTCTAAGTGGATATTTGCCATATAATACAGGATAACCATACTATAATTCACAGACCTAAAAAAGCTAAAGAACAAGGAGAACCTTAGGGAAGATACTTAATTCTCATCAGAAGGGCAAACAGGATAGACACTGGAAGCAGTAGAAGAGAGGGAACAGGACAGGAGCCTACGATAGATATCCTCTGAAAGGCTCCATTCAACAGGGAATCATAGCAGATGCTGAGACTCACAGCCAAACTGTGGGTGGAGCACAGGGAGTCTTATGGAAGAGTGGCGGCATAGAAGGATCTGTTGAAGACAGGAGTCCCACAAGGAGACCAACAAAGCCAACAAATCTGGGCCTATGGAGACTGCAGAGACTGATGGACCAATGAAGGACCACACATGAAGAGGACCTAGACCCCTTTTTCAGATGTAGCCCATTAGCAGCTCAGTCTCCATGTTGGTTCCCTTGTAAGGGGGGGGGGAGCAAGGTTTCTCTCTAATATGGACTCAGTTGCCTGCTCTTTTCTTTTTTTTTACCTCCTTCTGGTACAGTGGCCTTGTCAGTTTCCAGAGGAAGAAGATCCAGGCAGTCCTGATAAGATTTGATAGGCTAGGGTCAGATGGCAGAGGAGGGGAATCCCCCTTTCTATGGACTAGGATAGCAGGATAGGGGGTCAGAGGAAAGGAGGGGGCTAAAATTGGGATATAAAGTGAATAAATTATTAAAAAATTAAAAATTTTCACATTGAAAATAAATAAATAAAATTTGATCATTAAAAATATATGGATATCATAGAAATAAGATTATAAGGTTGAGTGATATACTGGAATTCTGTAATAATGGTGGAATAATTAGCAGTATAGGACCATAGTCTCTTCTCTATCTGAGATAGCTCGCTTAATAAAAAGAGAACATGTACTCTGACAAAGCTGTCCACCCAAGCAACTTCCCACACAGGTAGAGCCATAGCTGGTTTAGGCAAGGTGCAGTAAGATAAAAGAGATACTTTAATGGAGCAGGAGCAAGTAACAGGAGGGCTAGGAGTTACTGATGTGCTAAAGGTGGGCATGTATGGGAGAGAGTTGATTTTAGCTACCTATTGCTGAAGAGGGAGAAATGGAAAGTGGGGAAGTTAGAGGAGAAGGAGCTGTGGGGTTCGGTGGATAGGAGAGAGGTTTATTAGGAAGATCAAAAATAGTGGAGGAATCATCTTTTTCAGGCTTCATAGCCAAAAGAAACTGAGTGGGGGAACAGAAAGGCCAGAGAGAAGGCTGGGAGCAGAGAGAAGAGAAGGCTTGGATGTAGGGGATCTCTTTCCATTTCCCCTATTACTTGAAATTATTTGAAAAGATCCCGAATAATATTGGAATTTAAGGTGTTGTTATGCAACCATTTGGATTAACTGTCTAAGGAATATTGAGGCCAAATTTTATTGTAAAGGCAAATAAATTTGGAGTCTTTCAGGTCGGGTGTCAGGTGGAGAGGCTGGAAAGTTTCTAAAAGGCATCCCCAGGGTAAATGAGAGGGTATAGAGGACACCATTCCCATGGATGAGAAAGGAAAGGAGGAATGACAGAGCTGTTCAGTGGGATGGCACCTGGTGTCATTGTTCTTAGAGAGACTTGGTACCTGGCTGGGCACCAAGACATTTGGCAGAGCCTGAAGGCTTAGCCAGAGGCAGAGGCCCTGAAGACCTGAGAGCCCGAAGAGACTCAGTTCCTGGCACCTGGAACATAAAATTCCAATATTATTCGGGATCTTTTCAAATAATTTCAAGTGATAGGGGAAATAGAAAGAGATCCCCTACATCCAAGCCTTCTCTTCTCTCTGCTCCCAGCCTTCTCTCTGGCACCTGGTACCAGAACTCTCAGTGAAGCCTGAAGGCATAGCCCTAATGCCGAGGCTCTGAAGGTCTGAAGTGACACAAGCCATTCAGTGGGGTCAGAGCTTAGCTTGGCTACACCGAGAAAAGCAGAGGCCTGAAGGCTAACCAAATCTTTAAGACGGGTATTTCTCCCACAGGAAACGGTCAGGGGAAAAGGTTGCACAAACCACAAGGTCCTAGAAGAGCTATGGGATTATACGCAGTTTCGAGGAGAAGGAGCTAGGAGGGCAGGTAGGGGTTCATAGCCCAGTAGGTTGCAGCTCTGAGCGTGGTGGGATGGATTCAAGTGAAGAGTGCAGGAAAGGTTGCAATAGCCCTGTTGGGCCTAAGGAAACTGTAGGATTGCAGCTCCAATGGTGGGAGAACGGGTCAGGTGAAGAGTCAGTCACAGACTGTGGCTGGGGGTAACTCCACCTCCAAGAGTACCAGAGGGCTGCCAGACACTCAGCGGTCACTTCCTCAGACCCAGCAAAGCATTTACACTGAACAGAAGGAGAAGCTTTCCTAATTGTCGCTGGTGGATGGAGTGCTGAGAAACTGGTGACCTGGAAGGTGAGTCCACTGCAGGCCAACTGGAGAGAGGTGGGATCCTAGTGCAGCTCAGACCACAGGCAGCAGGAGAGCCTATCTGAGCCATGGTGCCAAATGTTGCTGCTGTTTGTTGCTGCTGGCCTGCCTTCCTGATTGTGTAGAAAGGTGTCCCAAACTCCCAGCTCCGAAACATGGGAAGGTATCCTAGCTCTGAGGTAGAACAGTGTCCCAAGGGTATCCTGAGATACAGGAGCCCAGGAACCTCACAGCTCTGGGGTGGGACAGTGTCGCAAGGGTATCCTGCGGCATGAGAGTCCAGAAACCACAGAGCTCTGAGGGGAGGCCTCCTCAGCAGAAACGTTGCAGCTCCCAGGGGAGGATTGCCCTAACCCCTGCTGAGCTTAGGAACTTTGGAGCCTAAACTTGCTTCTTTGTTTCTTCTTTCTTCTCTTCTTCTAAAGAGAGAGCTACAGCAGGCAGTAAATCTCTTAAAAGAGATTAATTGGAGGGACGAATCCAGGAGAGGAGGGACGAACCCAGGAGTGGCTGCCTGTATTCCCGAAGAAGGCAGCAGTTCATTGCGAAGGCGGTAGGCTGAAGCAGAAAGGTTGTCATCATAGAGAGCTCCCATGGTGGCAGCAGGAAGCAGCGGGCCACCACAGCTTAGGGGCTGCCTCAGGCTGAAGCTTGATTCTACCTGCTGCAGCAGCCCCTTTCTTTTGGCTATGCCATGTCTTTGGCCTATGCTGGGTGACACGGCTCAGCGCTGTTGGCTGCCACAGCCCTCTTGGAGGCTGAGGCAGAGGGCTGCGGAGGCACTTGGCTTTCTCCCCAGCTGCAGGCAGCTTTGATTGCTGCTTGCTGTGGGCCTCGTTGCTTTGACTGCTGCTGCTGGCTGTTGGCTGCCACAGCGATGAAAGTCCCACAGAGATGACAAAGGCAGGAGAATGTTTTCTCTAGAGTTGCCTTTTAGAAAGCTATATGAAACTTTGCTAGAGAATTTAAATGCTCGGGACACCAATAATCTATTATTTAAAATGTTTTTAAAATCTACAAATAAACAGTATACATTTCTCATGAACAACATGTTTTATGATGTTTACATATGGTGAAATAGTTCAGTCTAGCTAATTAACATACATACCTGTTATATATTTGAAGCAAGTCGTGTTTAAGTTTTCCATTGCTTCAAACATTTAAACTGTCTTTATAGGCATTGATAGATATTTTCGTATATATAATGTTGGCCAACCATGATCAAAATACTGATCACTGGTATTTAATATGCACCCTTTGTTTGACAGATTTTTCTAGTTTATCTTCTTTTGTGGGAGAGAGAGAATTGAGAGGTGGTCTTTACTGCTCAAATACTGCTAAGATTTCAACAATGCAGCTGCTCATTTTTCAAAGAATTTTTTTAAATAACAGAATTATAGAAAATTTAACTGAGATGTTACCTAGTAGTATACTATTATAGAGTGTCTTTTAATAGTTATCCATAAATTAATTTTGAAAACATAGTTTTGTTTATACTTTCTTCAACTCCACTATTAGATGCTAATCATGCTATATATATATAAAAAAAATCCTATGGTATTTTTAGTCAACCCTCATGAGATTCTTTGACATTTCATTAAGGTAAACCAATGGCACTAACACTTCATTTCTCAGTTTAATAAAAATTGTTTTGCTGCCAATGTTAATGTTTCACAATTAAATAATTCATAGCACAAAGGGAGAACCTAAATTACAATGATTATCATTTAAACCCTGCTTGTAAGTGACCTATTCAACATGACTTGGTAGATAAAATGCCTTTCAATGGAACATAAATATTTTGAAATATAAATTTTAAAAATTATAGATTTTACCTGCATGTTACACACATCTCTTCTAGTAAATGCAACTTATGTGTTAATGCGACCTATACTGAATTAAAAATTGAACCATTCCATTGAAAGTGACTAACAACAAAAACAACAGTTTTCTATCTCCATAAGAGACTTTTTTTTTTACTTAGAAACACAGAAAATAAATAATACTGAGGGTATCAAATTGAGGGGGATAAGGGAAGGGCTCCATGAAGGGTAGCTAGAAGGGGCTTGAGGGAGAAAAGGGAAAGGACATTGCCATAATGTCACTTCAATTAAAACATTAAAAATATGCAACAAATAAATAAAAATTTTAAAACTTACATTACTTCCAGAAGAAAAGTTTAAATGTAGTTCTGCTTTAGAAAACAAAAGGTCTGGTATGTCAGAAGATGCAACTGTTTTCACAGGCCATCAAACAGCAGGTTTTCACGTTGGTGACAGAGCTGCATGCACAGAGTCTTAGATAGCAGTCTCTTTGAACTGATGGCAGGAAACTAGATGTCTGGAGAAAAATGGGAAAGTTCAGGCCAGCAGACTTAAAGGATTTCCATAATTGAGCCTGACACAGAGCAATGAAAAGATGTAAGGGGTCAAGTGGGCTTGGGCAAATCATGCTCAGCATGATGTGATGACTATATTTTTGGGTTTTCTGAGATGCTGAAAGAGGGACATGCCAGAAAACTGACTGGATCTATCAATATCCAGATGAGCAGTGGCATGAACTAGATATAGTACAATTGTAGACTCTCAGTGGAGAACTTCATGTTTGCCATGTATGTCTCACAAAGATGAGAAAAGGTATGTTTGCAAAGCTTTGGAGAATGGCTACTTTAGACTTTCTCCTTTAGCCTTAAAGCATTAGCAGCCTGCAAAAGTTAAAAAATAATGTTGATGATTACAAAAACTGCAAGATAAAATTCCGAATCAACATTTTTTTATCATGGGGAAATTTGTTGACTTGGCTTTAAATTATTGAACCCTGGAAGACAGTGTGATTCCCTAGGATTTGGAATCCTGAGTGCAAAACAAACACACTATCAGTAAAATCACAGCTGTCTTAATTGCTTCTAGTGCCATGAGGTCACCTATCACTAAATATCAGTGAGCAAGTGCAGCAGATGATCTAATATATCACCAACTAAAATGCAGAAGGAACTGCAAAATTCTGCATACGAGCATCAGCAATAAGTTACCTGGGTTGAAGGTGAATTTGCTTTATTTTCTCATCAGCACTTAAACAGAAGGTGAATGTGTTAAGTAAGAACCTTTGAAAGCTAAGTGTATGTGTCCTCCAGGAAGTACCAGATCCCAGTCTCTTTGTACAGAATATCATTACAAAGCTCATTTACTCAAGCAGTGAACTTGATAACACCAGGCCATTCTGTACAGAAAGACTCTGTAATTTCATGTTTGCCTCTTTGTTGCCCGGTGAATATTCTCGTGTAACTTATTTGAGTCATTGAAACTAGCAGCTTTCTCCTACCTGCCAAACTGAAAATAAAAATTGGGGCATGAGGAGAATCATGTTCTTACTAACTAATAAGAAATAATGAATGATAATATAATATTTATTTTTGTTTTGTTTTCTATTTTTCATATCATAGTTTTGTATTTCAGCTGCTTAGCTGCTTTATTTTAACTTATATCTAGCCTGAGTAGACTTTTATGGGAGTCTTTTCTTTGCCTATATTATTATGTAATATTTTCTTTATTATTTATCATACCGACCAATAACTCAGAGACTTTTTCTGTCATTCTTAGGCTACTTGCTCTTTTTTCCATTTTCTCATTGTTTCCCTTTTTACTTAGTTATTCGTGCTCTAAGCCCTAAAATTCTGTGGACTACAGTTTTGCCTGACATTGTCACAGTACTTCTCTCTCTGAACTTTACTAAAGGTATAACTAAGGTGCACAGTATATACACATGCACGTTAACACTAGGATGGCTGTCCATCACTGTTCTTTTACTTCGGTCAACTTACCCTGTAAACAGAGAGGGGATGATAACCCCAATGAAGATAACTCACCAAAAAGTCCCACATAAAACAAGATAAACACAAGGAGTAAGAATGGGGCAAGTGAAAGGAAGGACATATGCATCTCAACAGATGTGCAGAACAAAACAGATTAAAAACTATTAGAAAACAAAACAGCACAACCCCTCCCAAAGCTCATAAGCCTCTAGGAACTAAACCAAAGGTAATGGAAGAACAAAACGACAGAAAAACATTTCAAACTCTATTTATAATATTATCAGTACTACACATATGACTCAAATGAGTGAAGAAGTAATTCCATACATAAATAATAAAATTATCAAAAAAGAAGAAAAGATCATGAATATGGAAATAAAATTCAAAAAGGTGTAAGAAAATTTTATCAAACTCATTGAAATCACAAAACACATAAAAAACAAACAACAAACAAAACAGCATGCAAATGAAAAACCAGTCAAGCAAATAAATTCCATATTCATACGCACCAATAGGCAAGATCTTAACTGGAAAAGAGAATAGCAGGAATGAATGACAAGGCTACCTTTAGACTTGAACAAGCAATAAAACAGTAGCATTAACAAAACTTCAAGAACTCAGGAACTTTATCAGGAGATTGAGCCCCTCAAATCCTCAGTATTGAAGGAGCAGAGAAAGGAAAAAGGGCTAAAAATATCTATATGGTAAAATTTAAGCAGAAAAATTCACAGAATAGAAAAACAAATGGACATCAAAATATAATAGGCATTTAGAACCCTAACTAGACATGAACATAGAAGAATGTCTCTATAATATACTATTGTTAAAATATCAAAATACAAAGCTAATACTGTCAAAGGCCATAAGCAAAATATACTAACTCACTTATAGTGGCAGCAAAATAATAACATCAGATCTCTTATATGTGACTATATTTCAAATCCTAAAACTAAATAAGTGCCTATTGGAATTGCTATGATAGCAAAGCTGTCTTAAAATTGACAGACAAGTAAAATTTAAGGCATTTCAAGACCAACGAACTACACTGCAAAAGATATTTAAAATAATACTATCTAAATCTATTTATACAGAGATAAGGCAAAAGATATTCTCAACTACAAGAGCACAGGAAAGAATATTTTATAAGAGTAAATTATCGAGCCCTGGAAGACAGTGTGATTCCCTAGGATTTGGAATCCTGAATGTACAACCAACACACTATCAGTAAAATCACAGCTGTCTTAGTTGCTTCTAGTGCCATGAGGTCACCTATCACCAAATATCAATGAGCAAGTGCAGCAGATAAAGGAGAGATGAGAAGCAAGCAAACATTCTAAATACAATGTGTTAGCGAAGCACTAATACTAACAGGATAATAAAAATAAAAAGCCAAAAACAAAAACAATGGTCTAGTCAACCAGTAAAACAACCAACAAAATCACAAGAATTAGTAAATGTCTCTGAATAATAACCTAAAAAGTTATTAGCCTTAATGCACCTTAAAGAGATGTTAAACTGACCTGCTGGATTTGAAAACAGCCACTAAGTATCTGTCATCTCCAAGAAACACACCTCATTGGCAAAAATACCACAGACTACAAGCCAAAAGATGAACTCAGTCTATGAAGTAAACAGAAGCTTAAAATAGAAGTCAGAGGACGACAAGATGGCGGCACCAAGAGAACACAGCGTCTGAGGAGCAGGGAAAACATTTTTCGTACAGCGACCAAGAGACTGAACTCTGGGCCCTAAAACAACAGCTATCATGTTTCCCAGGTGGGAGGAAACCCCCACAGCATGGGAATCAGTCAGGTCCACTCTCAGGTCACCCAGCCAGAAGAGATCCGGGTTGCGCAGACACTAGGTCACCAAACCAGAGCCACACGCCTGCGTGTCCTGATCACCTTCCCAGGCTGAACAGTAGGCACAAAAACACCAGAGACTGGGAGTCCCAGTCACGAGAAAACCCCACAGGGAAGGAAAGAAACGGGACTGGTCACGGGTCACCCAGTCTTTCCCTGGAAAAGGTCCCGAAGAATGGCAGGTATCAGCCACCATCACTGAACTGGGCTCCAGGCATGAGCACAGAGACTTGCTGAGCACCCAGTTCTCCTGCACAGACAGAGCTGTGTGCCCCAGGGCAACAGAGATTGGGAGTCCCTGTCAGGAGAAAATCCCACAGGGAAGGAAGGAAAAGAGGACCCGAATTAGGTCATATAGTATACCCCTGGAAAAGGTCGCTCAGACCTGTGGGCGTGCACACCGCCGGGCTAGAGACCTGCTCTGCACCAACTATTCCTCACATACAGAACTGTGCATCACAAGGCACTAGAAACTGGGAGTCCCTGTCGGAGAAATCCCCACAGGAAATGAAGTAAAGTAGACAGACTTAGGCCACCCAGAATATCCCTGGAAAACGTCCCACAGACTGGCCCAAACCAGGGACCTGCTTTGCACCAGATAGCCTGCTGCAACCAGGAGAGCAGTACTCACCCGCCACAAATTGACACTTGGATACTGGGACAGAGAGCCCCAACCCCAGACCTACAGAAGCCTGGAATCTTCGAGATCAACAACCAGATACTGCTCCAAGGGGCAACCAATTAACCCCAACAAAACTGACCAAACCAGGGGACACCCAGGTTACAGCAGCAGCTCTCTAAATTTACACAACAAACCCAGAAGCAGGGAAGCTGTCAACAGGTGAGAGGAGAGCCTCTCGACTTCCACCAGGAAGACATCACAGTCTTGAACGTCTATGCCCCAAATACAAGGGCACCCACATTTGTAAAAGAAATATTGATATAACTTAAACCACACATAGATACCCACACATTAATAGTGGAAGACTTCAACACCCCACTCTCAACAAAGGACAGGTCAACAAAACAGAAATTAAACAAAGAAACAATGTCTCTAACAGAGGTCATGAATCAAATGGACCTAACAGACATTTACAGAACCATACACCCAAACTTAAAAGAATTTACCTTCTTCTCAGCACCTCATGGAACCCTCTCCAAAATAGACCATATGGTTGGTCACAAAGCAAGCCTCAACAGATACAAGAAGATTGAAATAATCCCCTGTATCCTATCTGATCACCATGGAATAAAGCTGGACCTCAATAACAACAGAAATAGCAAAAAGCCTACACACAATGGAAACTGAACAACTTGTTACTAAATGACAGCTGCATCAGGGAAGAAATGAAGAAAGAAATTACAGTCTTCCTAGAATTCAATGAAAATAAGGCACAACATACCCAAACTTGTGGGACACAATGAAAGCAGTACTAAGAGGAAAGTTCATGGCAATAAGTGCCTTCAAGAAGAAATTCGAGATAGCTCATTCAAGCAACTTAATAGCTCACCTAAAAAACCCTAGAAAAAGAAGAAGCAGACACACAAAAAAGGAGTAGATGGCTGGAAATAATGAAACTCAGGGCTGAAATTAATCAATTAGAAACAAATGAAACAGTTCAAAGAATCAATGAAACCAAGAGCTGGTTCTTTGAGAAAATCAACAAGATCGACAAACCCTTAGCCAAGCTAACTAAAAGGCAGAGAGACACCATTCAAATCAACAAAATCAGAAATGAAAATGGGGACATAACTACAGACACTGAGGAAATCCAAACAATCATTAGGACTTACTTCAAAAGTCTATATGTGACAAAATTTGAAAATCTAAATGAAATGGACAATTTTCTTGATTAATTTGACTTATCAAAGCTGAACCAGGACCAGGTAAATCAATTAAATAGTCCTATATCCCCCAAAGAAATAGAAGCAGTCATCAAAAGTCTCCCATCCAAATAAAGCCCAGGAGCAGATGGCTTCAGCGCAGAATTCTACCAGACCTTCAAAGAACAGCTAACTCCAGTTCTCTTCAAACTATTCCACAAAATAGAAACAGAAGGAACATTACCAAACTCATTCTATGAAGCCACAGTCACCTTGGTACCTAAACCTCACAAAGACTCAACAAAAAAAGAGAATTTCAGACCAATCTCCCTTATGAACGTTGATGCAAAAATACTCAACAAAATACTTGCAAACCGAATCCAAGAACACATCAAAGATATTATCCACTATGACCAAGTAGGCTTCATCCCAGGTATGCAGGGGCGGTTCAATATACAGAAATCCATCAAAGTGATCCACCATATTAACAAACTGAAAGAAAAAAAAACACATGATAATCTCCCTAGATGCTGAAAAAGCACTTGACAAAATCCAACATCCATTCATGTTTAAAGTATTGGAGAGATCAGGGATACAAGGCACATATCTAAACATAGTAAAGGCAATATACAGCAAGCCTATAGCCAACATCAAACTAAACGGAGAGAAACTTAAAGCAATCCCACTAAAATCAGGGACAAGACAAGGCTGCCCACTCTCCCCATCTCTCTTCAACATAGTGCTGTGTCCCGCCCCGCGGGACTCAGTTATTCGTGGGGGCGAAGGGGGTCAATCCTGAAAAAGATGGGGGAGAGAGAGAAAGGACACAAGCAGACGGTTGCCGGTCAAGTGTCTCTTTTATTGAACTTTGGTGTTTCTTTTAAAACGTGGTTTTGGCAGGGCGGGGGAGAGGGGCGAGAAAAGGGGAGTAGTAGTGGAAAAATACCAAGGCCCTTGGTGGGAAGTTCCCAAGGCTAAGAAGGTGGGTTAAAGAGTTACAAGGCCCGAAGATAACATCGGTGGTCACATCGGTGGTCACAGATGTGTCCCAAAGCAAACAGTTTTGGGAACAATGGGTTGTAAGAAGCTATGGCCTGCTGGCGCCCAGTGCTAATCTGGCAGGTCAGGCCCTTAGGAAGGATCCCAGGGCTTTGCTCCCAACAGTGCTGGAAGTCCTTGTTAGAGCAATAAGACAGTTGAAGGAGATCAAAAGGATACAGATTGGAAAAGAAGAAGTCAAATTATCACTATTTGCAGATGATATGATAGTATACGTTAATGACCCCAAAAACTCCATCAGGGAACTCCTACAGCTGATAAACACCTTCAGCAAAGTGACCAGATACAAAATGAACTCAAAAAAATCAGAAGCCCTCCTGTATACCAAAGACAAAAGGGCTGAGAAAGAAATTAGGGAAACAATACCCTTCACAATAGCCACAAATGACATAAGGTACCTTGGTGTAACCCTAACCAAGCAAGTCAAAGACTTGTATGAAAAAAATTTCAAGTCTCTGAACAAAGAATTAGAAGAAGATATGAGAAGATGGAAAGATCTCCCATGCTCATGGCTTGGCAGGATTAACATAGTAAAAATGGCCATTTGACACAAAGCAATCTACAGATTCAATGCAATTCCCATCAAATCACCAACACAATTCTTTACAGACCTGGAAAGAAAAATTCTCAACTTCATATGGAATAACAAGAAACCCAGAATTGCTAAAACAATCCTCTACAATGAAAGATCTTCTGTAGGTATCTCTATCCCTGATCTTAAGTTGTACTATAGAGCAACAGTTTTAAAAACTGCATGGTACTGGCATAGAAACAGAATGGTGGATCAATGGAACCGAACAAAGGACCCAGAAATAAACCCACACACTTATGGACACCTTATCTTTAACAAAGATGCCAAAACTATACAATGGAAAAAAGATAGCATCTTCAACAAATGGTGCTGGTCCAACTGGATGTCTACATGTAGAAAAATGAAAATAGATCCATACTTATCACCCTGCACAAAATGAAGTCCAAGTGGATCAAACACCTCAACATAAAACCAACACATTAAATCGGATAGAAAAAAAAGTGGGGAATACCCTAGAACTCATTGGTACAGGAGAAAACTTCCTGAACAGAACACCAACAGCACAGGCTCTAAGAGCAACAATCAATAAATGGGACCACATGAAACTAGAAACCTTCTGTAAAGCAAAGGACACCATCATCAAAACAAAGCGACCTCCTACAGATTGGGAAAGAATCTTCACCAACCCTTTATCTGACAGAGGACTCATATCCAGTATATATATAAAGAACTAAAGAAGCTGAAAAGCAGCAAACCAAGTAATCCACTTAAAAAATGGGGAACAGAGCTAAACAGAGAATTCTCAATAGAGCAATATCGAATGGCAGAGAAGCACTTAAAGAAATGCTCAACCTCATTAGCCATTAGGGAAATGCAAATCAAAACAACCCTGAGATTTCACCTTACACCCATCAGAATGGTCAAGATCAAAAACTCAAGTGACAACACATGCTGCAGAGGTTGTGGAGAAAGGGGAACCCTTCTCCACTGCTGGTGGAAAGGTAAACTTGTACAACCACTCTGAAAAGCAATCTGGCGCTTTCTCAGACAACTAGGAATAGCGCTTCCTCAAGATCCAGCCATACCACTCCTAGGCATATGCCCAAAAGAGGCTCAAGTACACAAAAAGGACATTTGCTCAACCATGTTTGTAGCTGCTTTATTTGTAATAGCCAGAAGCTGGAAACAGCCCAGATGCCCTTCAACTGAAGAATGGATGCAGAAACTGTGGTACATCTATACAATGGGGTACTAATCAGCAATGAAAAATAAGAAAATCATGAAATTTGCAGGTAAATGGTGGGACCTGGAAAGGATCATCCTGAGTGAGTTGTCCCAGAAGCAAAAAGACACACATGGTATATACTCACTCATATAGACATACAACGTAGGACAAACCCCCTAAAATCTATACATCTAAAGAAATCAAGCAAAAGAGAGGACCCTAACTAAACTGTTCAATCCCAACCTGAAAGGCAAAGAGGATGGACATCAGAAGAAGAAGAAAACAGGAAACAAACTAGAAACCTGCTACAGAGGGCCTCTGAAAGCCAGAAGAAGAAAACAGGAAACAAACTAGGAACCTACCACAGAGGACCTCTGAAAGCCTCTGACCTGCAGACTATCAAAGCAGATGCTGAGCCTGATGGACAACTGTCAGGCAGAGTGAATGGAATTTTATGTAAGAAGTGGGAAATAGTAAGACCTGGAGAGGACAGGAACTCCACAAGGAGAGCAACAGAACAAGAAAATTGAAACACAGGGAACTTTCCAGATACTCATACTCCAACCAAAGACTATTCATGGCGATAACCTAGAACCCCTGCACTAATGTAGCCCATGGCAGGTCAGTGTCCAAGTGGGTTACTTAGTAATGGGAAGAGGGACTGCCTCTGACATAATCTGATTAGCCTGCTCTTTGATCACCTCCCCCTGAGAGGGGAGCAGCCCTACTAAGCCATAAAAAAGGACAATGCAGCCACTTTTGATGAGAACTGATAGACTAAGATCAGAAAGGAGAGGAGAACCTCCCCTATCAGTGAACTTGGGGAGTGGCATGCATGCAGAAAGGGGAGGGAGGATGGGATCGGGAGGGGAGGAGGGAGGGACTTATGGGGGGATAAAAAAATGAATAAAGAGTAATTAATAAAAAATAAAAAAGTTAAAAAGTCTGTATGCCACAAAATGTGAAAATCTAAATGAAATAGACAATTTTCTTGATCGATTCCACTTACCAAAGCTAGATCAACACCAGGTCAATCAATTAAATAGTCCTATATGCCCCAAGGAAATAGAAGTGGTCATCGAAAGTCTCCCATCCAAAAAAAGCCCAGGACCAGATGGTTTCAGTGCAGAATTCTACCAGAACTTCAAAGAAGAGCTAACTCCAATTCTCTTCAAACTATTCCACAAAATAGAAACAGAAGGAACATTAGCAAACTCATTCTATGAAGCCACAGTCACCTTGGTACCTAAACCTCACAAAGACCCAACGAAGAAAAAGAATCAGGCCAATCTCCCTTATGAACATTGATGCAAAAATACTCAACAAAATACTCGCAAACCGAATACAAGAACACATCAAAAATATCATCCACTATGACCAAGCCTACTTCATCCCAGGTATGCAGGGGTGGTTTAGTATACAGAAATCCATCAATGTTATCCATCATATTAACAAACTGAAAGAAAAAAAAAACACATGATAATCTCCTTTGATGCTGAAAAAACATTTGACAAAATTCAACATCCATTCATGTTTAAAATATTGGAAAGATCAGGGATACAAGGCACATATCTAAACATAGTAAAGGCAATATACAGCAAGCCTATAGCCGATATCAAACTAAACGAAGAGAGACTTAAATCAATCCCATTGAAATCAGGGACAAGGCAAGGCTGCCCACTCTCTCCATATCTCTTCAACATAGTTCTGGAAGTCCTTCCTAGAGCAATAGGACAGTTGAAGGAGATTAAGAGGATACAAATTGGAAAGGAAGAAGTCAAATTATCACTATTTGTAGATGATATGATAGTATACCTGAGTGACCCCAAAAATTTTATCAGAGAACTCCTACAGCTGATAAACACCTTCAGCAAATTGGACAGATATAAAATTAACTAAAAAAAAATGAATAGCCCTCTTGTATACCAAAGACAAAAGGGCTGAGAAAGAAATTAGGGAAACAACACCTTTCACAATAGCTACAAATGATATAAAGTACCTTGGTGTAACCCTAACCAAGCAAGTCAAAGATTTGTATGAAAAAAATTTCAAGTCTCTGAAGAAAGAATTAGAAGAAGATATCAGAAGATGGAAAGATCTCCCATGCTCATGACTTGGCAGGATTAATATAGTAGAAATGGCCATCTTACCAGAAGCAATCTGCAGATTCAATGCAATTCCCACTAAATTACCAACACAATTCCTTACAGACCTGGAAAGAAAAATTCTCAACTTCATATGGAATAACAAGAAACCTAGAATTGCTAAAACAATCCTCTACAATAAAAGATCTTCTGGAGGTATCTCCATCCCTGATCTTAAGTTGTACCATAGAGCAATAGTAAGAAAAACAGCATGATACTGGCATTGAAACAAAATGGTGGATCAATGGAACCGAAAAGAAGACTCAGAAATAAACCCACACACTTATGGACACCTGATCTTTAACAAAGATGCTAAAACCATACAATGGAAAAAAGATAGCATCTTCAACAAATGGTTCTGGTGTAAGTGGATATCTACATGTAGAAAAATGCAAAGAGATCCATAATTATTACCCTGCACAAAACTAAAGTCGAAGTGGATCAAAGACCTCAGCAAAAAAAACAGACACATTAAATCGGTTAGAAGAAAAAGTGGGGAAGACCCTAGAACTCATTGGTATAGGAGACAATTTCCTGAACAGAACACCAACAGCACAGGCTCTAAGAGCAAAAAAGTAAATGAGATCTCATCAAACTGAAAAGCTTCTGTAGAGCAAAGGACACCATCATCAAAACCAAAATGAATGCCTACAGGTTGGGAAAGAATCTTCACCAACCATTTATTTGACAGAGGGCTAATATCCAGTATATATAAAGAACTAAGGAAGATGAAAAGCAACAAAACAAGTAATCTAATTAAAAAAAATGGCGAAGGGGCAGGGCAAGATGGTGGCGCCGGGAGGACTCTCATTCTGAGGAGCAGCACAGCAGGATTGGCACAGTGACCAGCAATCAGAACTCGCGACCATAAAACACAAGTGATTGTGTTTCACAGGTGAAAGGATACCCCACGGTGGGGGATTCAATCAGCTTTAACTCACCCGCCTAAACCTCGGAAGAGATCCCGGTTCCGCCAGGCGCTTGGTCGCCAGCCCAGAGCTACACGCCATCGCGATCTGGTCACAGTCCCAGACTGAACTGTGGGCCCACAACACCATAGACTGGATTTCCCAGTCGAGAGATAACCCCACGGAGCAGGAAACAATTGGGACCGACCTCAGGTTACCCAGACATCCCCTAGAAAAGACTCGGGGTCCGTGGGTGCCCCAAGAGCCAGCCCGGACCCAGAGCCGGGACACAGGCGCCTGCACGGAGCCCTGCCTGCGCGCCTGATTCGCCGCCTCAGATAGAACTGTGGGCACCAGGGCACCAGGGCACCAGACTGCGTGTCTCTGGCAGGAGGAAACCCCCATCGGAGGGGGTCAGAAGCTCTAACGCTTAGGACACCCAGCACCAAAACACTTCCTGGACTCATGCAGACTCTAGTGCAGGCAGGAGCGCTGTGCTCTGCCTCCTTTATTGAGTTCCCCTAGGGCACTGGGACACACAGCTGCATCCTCAGACCTACAAAAGCCAGAGAGTCATTACAGCAGCACTCAGATACTGTGCCAAAGATCAACCAGTTATCCCTAGCTAGACCGTCAAAACTGTGGGAATCCCTGGTTCTTCAAGAGGGCTGCACCCACAGCTTCTGGACTAGAGCAGTGCCTGCAGCCACCATCCCAGACAGGGACACACAGCTTCTGGTCCAGAGTGAGGCACCCAGCCTCCAGACCAGAGCAGCACCCCCAGTCACCAACTCAACCTAGGTGCACATTCTCCAGTTCCAGAGCGGAGCAATCAGCCTCTGGCCCAGAGACATGCTGAGTGCACCTCTCACATTCCCGGACAGAACTGTGTGCCCCAGGATAACAGACTGAGTTTCCCTGTTGGGAGAAAACCCTACAGCTAGGGAATCAGCAGGTTCTTCAAGAGGACTGTACATGGAAATTTAGTGAGCAGCAGCACACTAAATTTATAACAAGAAACCCAGCAGTGGGGCAGCTGTCTTGAGAAATTTTATGGGTGAGAGGAGATCCCCCCCTGCCTAACATAGACCACAGCTACTACTCAGGGCTATAAACCTGAGGTGAGCAGTGGCAACTCCTGAGAAACACTGGCCATACAGTGACCATAACCAAAAAGCAGAGAAGGACTCCTTCAGGAAAAATCATCTGCCGGCCAAGGGGATACTCCCTACCTCAGGACTCCAGGAAGCACAGAAACTAACAGCCAACACCTAAATCAGCCCAATGGGTAGAGGTCAGCGTAAAAGCTCAACCAACAAAAGACAGAGCAATATGGCATCTCCAGAACCCAGCCATCCAGGGGCGAACAGCCCTGAACAATGCAGCATAATAGAAAATCAAGAAGATGACCTTACATCTATGTTGATGAAGAGGATAATAGAGGAAACAAATAAAATACGTAAAGAATTAGAGGAAGATAAAACCAAACAGATCATGGCTATCCATAAAGAAATGGAGGAAGATAAAGACAAGCAGATTAGGGCCATCCGTGAAGAAATACGGGAAGATGCAGCCAAACAGCTTGTGGCCTTCAGAGAAGAAATAATTAAATCACTGAAAGAAATAAAAGAGACAGAGTTGAAGGAACTAAAAGAAAAAGAGGAAAATACAGGCAGACAGGTGAAGGAAGTAAATAAAACAACTCAAGACCTGAAGATAGAACTAGAAAAATTAAAGAAAACACAAATGGAGGAAATATTGGAGAGGAAGAATCTAGGGAAGAAAACAGGAACTACAGAGGTAAGCATAACCAACAGACTACAAGAAATGGAAGAAAGAATCTCAGGTGTAGAAAATACAATGGAAGAAATCGATGTATCTGTCAAAGAAAATGTTAAATCCAAAAAATTGCTGACACAGACCGTCCAACAAATCCAAGACAATATGAAAAGACAAAACCTAAGAATAATAGGTACAGAGGAAAAAGAAGACTCCCTTCTCCAAGGCCCAGAAAATATTTTCAACAAAATCATGGAAGAAAATTTCCCCAAGTTAAAGGAGAAGCCAATAAGGATACATGAGGCCTACAGAACACCCAACAAATTTGGCCAGAAAAGAAAATCCTCCCACCACATAATAATCAAAACAGTAAGTATACAGAACAAAGAAAAAATACTAAAAGCTGCAAGGGAAAAAGGCCAAGTAACATATAACGGCAAACCCATTAGAATCACACCTGACTTTTCAACAGAAACTATGAAAGCCAGAAGGGCCTGGACAGATATCATGCAGACCCTAAGAGAACACAGATGTCAGCCCAGGCTACTATACCCTGCAAAACTCTCAGTCCTCATAGAGGGAGAAAACAAGATATTCAATGACAAAAACAAATTTCAAAAATACCTACACACAAATCCAGCATTACAGAAGACACTGGAAGGGAAAATACAATCCAAGAAAATTAGCTTCTGTCAAGAAAACACAGGAAATAATTAACCTTACTACAGCAAAACAAAAAGCAATCAAGCACACAACCTTAGGACCACAGCCAACATCAAAATCAAAGGATCTAACAGCCACTGGTCATTAATCTCTCTCAACATCAAAGGACTCAACTCTCCAGTAAAATGACACAGATTAACAGAATGGATACGTAAACAAAACCCAGCAATCTGTTGCATACAAGAAACACACCTAAGGCACAAAGATAGACATTACCTGAGGGTAAAAGGTTGGAAGACGACTTTCCAAGCAAATGGACCCAAGAAACAAACAGGAGTAGCCATTCTAATATCTGATAAAATAGACTTTCAACCAAAATTAATAAAAAGAGATGAGGAGGGACACTTCATACTCATCAAGGGAAAATTCCACCAGGAAGACATCACAATCCTGAACATCTATGCCCCAAATACAAGAGCACCCACATTTGTAAAAGAAACATTGATAAAATTTAAACCACATATAGATGCCCACACATTAATAGTGGGAGACTTCAACACCCAACTCTCAACAAAGGACAGGTCAACAAAACAGAAATTAAACAAAGAAACAATATCTCTGACAGAGGTCATGAATCAAATGGACCTAACAGACATTTACAGAATTTTACACCCAAACACAAAAGAATTTACCTTCTTCTCAGCACCTCATGGAACCTTCTCCAAAATAGACCATATGGTTGGTCACAAAGCAAGCCTCAAAAGATACAAGAAGACTGAAATAATCTCTTGTATCCTGTCTCATCACCATGGAATAAAGCTGGACTTCAACAACAACGGAAATAGCAAAAAGCCTACACATACATGGAAACTGAACAACTTGTTACTAAATGACAGCTGGGTCACGGAAGAAATAAAGAAAGAAATTAAAGCCTTTCTAGAACTCAATGAAAATGAAGACACAACATACCCAAACTTGTGGGACACAATGAAAGCAGTGCTAAGAGGAAAGTTCATGGCAATAAGTGCCTTCAAGAAGAAATTTGAGACAGCTCATTCAAGCAACTTAATGGCCCACTTAAAAACCCTAGAAAAAGAAGAAGCAGACACACCAAAAAGGAGTAGACGGCTGGAAATAATCAAACTCAGGGCTGAAATCAATCAATTAGAAACAAATAAAACAATTCAAAGAATCAATGAAACCAAGAGCTGGTTCTTTGAGAAAATCAACAAGATCGACAAACCCTTAGCCTAGCTAACTAAAAGGCAGAGAGACACCACCCAAATCAACAAAATCAGAAATGAAAAGGTGGACATAAGTACAGACACTGAGGAAATCCAAACAATCATTAGGACTTACTTCAAAAGTCTATATGCAACTAAATTTGACAATCTAAATGAAATGGACAATTTTCTTGATCAATTTGACTTACCAAAGCTGAATCAGGACCAGGTAAATCAATTAAATAGTCCTATATCCCCCAAAGAAATAGAAGCGGTCATCAAAAGTCTCCCATCCAAATAAAGCCCAGGAGCAGATGGCTTCAGCGCAGAATTCTACCAGACCTTCAAAGAACAGCTAACTCCAGTTCTCTTCAAACTATTCCACAAAATAGAAACAGAAGGAACATTACCAAACTCATTCCATGAAGCCACAGTCACCTTGGTACCTAAACCTCACAAAGACTCAACAACAAAAGAGAATTTCAGGCCACTCTCCGTTATGAACATTGATGCAAAAATACTTAACAAAATACTTGCAAACCAAATCCAAGAACACATCAAAGATATTATCCACTATGACCAAGTAGGCTTCATCCCAGGTATGCAGGGGTGATTCAATATACGGAAATCCATCAATGTGATGCACCATATTAACAAACTGAAAGAAAAAAAACCACATGATAATCTCCCTAAATGCTGAAAAAGCATTTGACAAAATCCAACATCCATTCATATTTAAAGTACTGGAGAGATCAGGGATACAAGGCACATATATAAACATAGTAAAGGCGATATACAGCAAGACTATAGTTACCATCAAACTGAACGGAAAATTAAAGCAATCCCACTGAAATCAGGGACAAAACAAGGCTGCCCACTCTCTCCATATCTCTTCAACATAGTGCTGGAAGTCCTTGCTAGAGCAATAAGACAGTTGAAGGAGATCAAGGGGATACAGATGGGAAAGGAAGAAGTTAAATTATCAATATTTGCAGATGATATGATAGTATACATGAGTGACCCCAAAAACTCTACCAGGGAACTCCTACAGCTGAAAAACACCTTCAACAAAGTGGCCGGATACAAAATGAACTCAAAAAAATCAGTAGCACTCCTGTATACAAAAGACAAAAGGGCTGAGAAAGAAATTAGAGAAACAACACCACTCACAATAGCCACAAATGACATAAAGTACCTTGGTGTAACCCTAACCAAGCAAGTCAATGACTTGTATGAAAAAAATTTCAAGTCTCTGAAGGAAGAATTAGAGGAAGATATGAGAAGATGGAAAGATCTCCCATGCTCATGGCTTGGCAGGATTAACATAGTAAAAATGGCCATCTTACCAAAAGCAATCTACAGATTTAATGCAATTCCCATCAAATTGCCAACACAATTCTTTACAGACCTGGAAAGAAAAATTCTCAACTTCTTATGGAATAACAAGAAACCGAGAATTGCTAAAACAATCCTCTACAATAAAAGATCTTCTGGAGGTATCTCCATCCCTGATCTTATGTTGTACTATAGAGCAACAGTTATAAAAACTGCATGGTACTGGCATAGAAACAGAATGGTGGATCAATGGAATCGAACAGAAGACCCAGAAATAAACCCACACACTTACGGACACCTGATTTTTGACAAAGATGCCAAAACCATACAATGGAAAAAAGATAGCATCTTCAACAAATGGTGCTGGTCCAACTGGATGTCTACATGTAGAAAAATGAAAATAGATCCATATTTATCACCCTGCACAAAACTGAAGTCCATGTGGATCAAAGACCTCAACATAAAACCAGACACATTAAATCGGCTAGAAAAAAAAGTGGGGAATACCCTAGAACTCATTTGTACAGGAGAAAACTTCCTGAAAAGAACACCAACAGCACAGGCTCTAAGAGCAACAATAAATAAATTGGACCTCAGGAAATTGATCAGCTTCTGTAAAGCAAAGGACACCGTTATCAAAACAAAGCGACTGCCTACAGATTGGGAAAGAATCATCACCAACCCTTTATCTGACAGAGGACTCATATCCAATATATATAAAGAACTAAAGAAGCTGAAAAGCAATAAACCAAGTAATCCACTTAAAAAATGGGGAACAGAGCTAAAGAGAGAATTCTCTGTAGAGGAATATCGAATGGCAGAGAAGCACTTACAGAAATGCTCAACCTCATTAGCCATTAGGGAAATGCAAATCAAAACAACCCTGAGATTTCACCTTACACCCATCAGAATGGCCAAGATGAAAAACTCAAGGGACAACACATGCTGGAGAGGTTGTGGAGAAAGGGGAACCCTTCTCCACTGCTGGTGGGAATGTAAACTGGTACAACCACATCGGAAATCAATCTGGCGCTTTCTCAGACAACTAGGAATAGCGCTTCCTCAAGATCCAGCCATACCACTCCTAGGCATATACACAAAAGTGGCGCAAGTACACAAAAAGGACATTTGCTCAACCATGTTTGTAGCTGCTTTATTTGTAATAGCCAGAAGCTGGAAAAAACCCAGATGCCCCTCAACTGAAGAATGGATGCAGAAACTGTGGTAGATCTATACAATGGAGTATTACTCAGCAATGAAAAATAAGGAAATCATGAAATTTGCAGGTAAATGGTGGGACCTGGAAAGCATCATCCTGAGTGAGTTTTCCCAGAAGCAAAAAGACACACATGGTATATATGCACTCATATAGACATACAACATAGAATAAACCCACTAAAATCTGTACATCTAAACAAACTAAGCAAAAGAGAGGACCCTAACTAAAATGTTCAATCCCCATCCTGAAAGGCAAAGAGGATGGACATCAGAAGAAAAAGAAAATAGGAAATAACCTCGGAACCTGCTACAGAGGGCCTCTGAAAGCCAGAAGAAAACAGGAAACAACCTTGAAACCTGCCACAGAGGGCCTCTGAAAGCTTCTGCAGTATAGACTGTCAAAGAAGATGCTGAGCCTGATGGCCAACTGATGGGCAGAGTGAATGGAATTTTATGTAAGAATTGGGAAATAGTAAGAGCTGGAGGGGACGGGAACTCCACAAGGAGAGCAACAGAACAAGATAATTTGAACACAGGGAACTTCCCAGAGACTCATAGTCCAACCAAGGACTATTCATGGAGATAACCTAGAACTCCTGCACAGATGTAGCCCATGGCAGTTCAGTGTCCAAGTGGGTTACATAGTAATGGGAAGAGGGACTGCCTCTGACATAATCTGATTGGCCTGCTCTTTGATCACTTCCCCCTGAGGGGGGAGCAGCCTTACCAGGCCACAGTAGAGGACAATGCAGCCACTTTTGATGAGAACTGATAGACTAAGATCAGAAAGAAGAGGAGAACCTCCCCTATCAGTGGACTTGGGGAGTGGAATGCATGCAGAAAGGGGAGGGAGGGTGGGATCAGGAGGGGAGGAGGGAGGGGCTTATGGGGAAATACAAAATGAATAAAGTGTAATTAATAAAAAATTTAAAAAAAATGGGGAAGAGATCTAAGGAGAAAATTCTCGATAGAGGAATATCGAATGGCAGAGAAACACTTAAAGAAACGTTCAACCTCATTAGCCATTAGGGAAATGCAAATCAAAACAACCCTGAGATTTCATCTTACACCTGTCAGAAGGGCCAAGATCAAAAACTCAAGTGACAACACACACTGGAGAGGTTGTGAAGAAAGGGGAACCCTCCTCCGTTGCTGGTGGGAATGTAAACTTGTACAACAACTCTGGAAATCAATCTGGCGCTTTCTCAGACAAGTAGGAATAGCGCTTCCTCAAGATCCAGCCATACCACTCCTAGGCATATACCCAAAAGTGCTCAAGTACACAATAAGGACATTTGTTCAACCATGTTTGTAGCAGCTTTATTTGTAATAGCCAGAAGCTGGAAACAGCCCAGATGCCCTTCAACTGAAGAATGGATGCAGAAATTGTGGTACAATTACACAGTGGAATTTCTCAGCAATGAAAAATAAGGAAATCATGAAATTTTCAGGTAAATCGTGGGACCTGGAAAGGATCATCCTGAGTGAGTTGTCCCAGAAGCAAAAAGACACACAGGGTATATTCTCACTAATATAGACATATAACATAGGATAAACCTACTAAAACCTGTACATCTAAATAAACCAACCAAGAGGGAGGACCTTGACTAAAATGCTCAATCCCCATCCCAGAAGGCAAAGAGGATAGACATCAGAAGAAGAAGAAAACAGGAAACAACCTAGGAACATGCCACAGAGGGCCTCTGAAATGCTCTGCCCTGCAGACTATCAAAGCAGATGCTGAGACTTATGGCCAACTATTGGGCAGAGTGCATGGAATCTTCTGTAAGAAGTGGGAAATAGAAGGTCTGGAGAGGACAGGAACTCAACAAGGAGAACAACAGAACCAGAAAATTTGAACACAAGGGTCTTTCCAGAGACTCATACAACAACCAAGTACCATGCATGGAGATAACCTCGAACCCCTGCACAAATGTAGCCCATGGCATTTCAGTGTCCAAGAGGGTTACCTAGTAATGGGAAGAGGGACTGCCTCTGACATAATGTGATTGGCCTGCTCTTTGATCACCTCCCCTGAGGGAGGAGCAGCCTTACCAGGCCACAGAAGATGGCAATGCAGCCACTCCTGATGAGATCTGATAGACTAAGATCAGAAGAAAGGAGAGGGGGACCTCCCCTATCAATGGACTTGGGAAGGGACATGCATGAAGAAGGGGGAGGGAAGGTGAGATTAGGGGGAGAGGAGAGAGGGGTTTATAGGGGGATACAAAGTGAATAAAGTGTAATTAATAAAAGTTAAAAAAAAAAAGAAAAAAGTGAGAGGACAACTCGTAAGGGTCCGTTTTCTCCTTCCACCATGGCAGTTGCTGGGATTGGTCTCATGTCAGGGATTCAGGCAAGAACTTTTACCCATGGAGCCATCTTACTAGCAAATGACTCACATTTTGAGGAAACAAATGGTAACTGGAATACAAGGTCAGATACTTCCTGATCCAAGTCCTTTCTCAGTCATGATGCGTGATTTTAAGCTGTGACACTTATTTTTAGATATGTCATTCAAAACAAATGTCAACAAAAAATATTTAGAATTCAACTATACCACAGATCTAAAGAGCTGAAGAAATATTTAGAATATTTGATCCAATAATTACAGAACAGACTTTTTTTTCTTTTGCAATAGCCACAGAGCTTTCTCCAAAATAAACTACATTCGAGGCCACAAAAGTGTTTTAGCAAATACAAAGTAATTCAAATAACTTATTATAACTTATAAGATTGTCATAAAATTAAACTAGGAATAATTAGAAAAAATAATATCAAAAAGTGGGGCATAGGAAAAAGACTTTCTGAAAATGATTCTAACAGTATAGTAAATAATACCCCAAACTTACAATTGTAATCATGTGAGAGTAAAAAATCTATATAGAAAAAAACAACCTCTGAAACACAGAAAAATATCAATTACATATCAGATAGGAGATTAATATTTTGACTCTATGAAAAAATAGTAAATACCTGAAAACTAAATCATCTAATAAACAAAAGACTAATGAGGTAAATAGCACCCAAAAGAAAAAAAGACAAATGTTCAAAAAATACATGTGACAGTGTCTAGCAGCCTTAGTAAACAGGAAAATACAAATTCAAATTATTCTAAAATTCCCTTTCAGAGTGGTTGGAATGCCTGCTAAAAAGGTAGGGGCCAGAGTGCTAAGACTGTGATGAAGCTTTGAAACACTGCTGCTGGGAATGTTAACTGTGGCTGCAACCGTGCAGGCAATGTGCAGGTTCGCTCGACAAACTGAAATCTGAACTACCACACATTGCAATCCTATTCCAGCTATATACCAGAAGGACTCTAAATGAACATACCAAAGTGGATACTTTACTATTATTGCTGCACTGTTTACAAAAGGTAAGGAATGAAATCAGCCTAGATGTGATAAATCAAAAGATGAATGGATAAAGAAAATGTGTGCTACATACACAATGGAATCTTATCGAGTCCTAAAAGAAATATGAAATCATGAAATTTGTAGGAAAATATATGAAAGCACACGTTTCATGTTCTTTCTCATATATTCATAGAATAGAAGTAGAAAGGGGATGATGAGAGTAGGGAAAGAGATCTAAAGAGAGAGGAGAGTGTGGGAAATAAGAATGGGTTATGGAAAAGGAAACAAGAAAGTTTGGAAGGAGGACACTGGGGAAGGGGGATGAGTAAGAACAAAATATAGTGCGATATGTTCATGAAAATGACTTAATAAAAACACATAACTGTTTATAACAAATAAAATCTATTAAAATATATATACTAAAAAATCTAGTTATGTAAACTTTAGTTTCTTTTTTTTAATTTTAATTTTTCTTTTTAGTTACAATTTGTTAACTCTGTGTCCCAGCTGTATCCCGCTCCCTCATTCCCTCCCACTCCCCAACTCCCTCCATGGTCTCCTCCCTGCCCCTTTCCAAGTCCACTGATAGGGGAGGACCTCCTCCCCTTTCATTTGACCCTGTTTTATCAGGTATCTTCAAGGCTGGCTGCAAAGTCCTCCTCTGTGGCCTAACAGGACTGCTCCTCCCCTGGGGGGAGAGGGGAGTCAAAAGCCTGCCCTTGAGATCCTGTTAGAAATAGTCCTTGTTCCCCTTACTTTGGAAAACTACTTGGTTACTGAGCTACCACGGGCCACATCCGAGCAGAAGTTCTATGTTATATCCATTGATGGTCCTTGGTTGAGTGTCAGTCTCAAAAAAGACCCTGTGCCCGGATATATTTGGTCCTTGTAGAGCTCCTATCCTTTCCATATCATACTAACTCCCCTTCTTTCATATGATTCCCTGCACTCTGCCAAGGTTTGGTTATGAGTCTTAGTATCTGCTTTGATACACTGCTAGGTAGAGTCTTTCAGATGCCTTTTGCGGTAGACTCCTGTCATACATTCAATGCACATCCCATTTGTCTTTCTAAATGAGGATTGATCATCTTCACCCATGTCCACTTTCTTGATGATCTTCTTTAGGTGTGTAGATTTCATTATGTTTATCATATCTTGTAGGTTTATATAGGCGGGTATATACCAAGTTTGTCTTTCTCCTTCTGGGATACTTCACTCAGAATGATCTTTTCTAGATCCCACCACTTGCCTGCAAATTTCATGATTTCCTCCTTTTTGATTGCTGAGTAGTATTCCATTGTGTAAAAATAGCACACTTTCTGTATCCATTCCTCCGTTGACGGACATCTTGGTTCTTTCCAAGTTCTGGCTATTACAAATAAAGCTGCTACAAACATGGTTGAACAAATGTCCTTGTTGCATACTTGAGCAAATTTTGGGCATATACTTAGGAGTGGTATAGCTGGGTCTTGAGGTAGCACTACTCCTAGTTGTCTGAGAAAGTGCCAGATTGATTTCCAAAGTGGTTGTATCAGTTTACATTCCCACCAGCAATGGAGGAGGGTTCCCCTTTCACCACAACCTCTCCAGCATGTGTTGTCACTTGAGTTTTTCATCTTGGCCATTCTATGGGTGTAAGATGAAACTCAGGGTTGTTTTGATTTGCATTTCCCTAATGGCTAATGAGGTTGAGCATTTCTTTAAGTGTTTCTCTGCCATTCGATGTTCCTCTTTCGAGAATTCTCTGTTTAGCTCCGTTCCCCTTTTTTTAATGGGATTACTTGGTTTGTTGCTTTTCTGCTTCTTTAGTTCTTTATATATACTGGATATTAGCCCGCTGTCAGATAAAGGGTTGGTGAAGATTCTTTCCCAATCTGTAGGCAGTCGTTTTGTTTTGATGACTGTGTCGTTTGCTTTACAGAAGCTTTTCAGTTTCATGAGGTCCCATTTATTGATTGTTGCTCTTAGAGCCTGTGCTGTTGGTGTTCTGTTCAGGAAGTTGTCTCCTGTGCCAATGAGTTCTAGGCTGTTCCCCAATTTTTTTCCCAACTGATTTAGAGTATCTGGTTTTATGTTGAGGTCCTTGATCCACTTGGACTTTAGTTTTGTGCAGGGTGATAAATATGGATCTATTTTCATTTTTCTGCATGTAGACATCCAGTTGGACCAGCACTATTTGTTGAATATACTGTCTTTTTTCCATTGAATGGATTTGGCTTCTTAGTCAAATACTGAGTATTCATAGGTATGTGGGTTTATTTCTGGGTCTTCTATGTGGTTCCATTGATCCTCCTTTCTGTTTCTATGCCAATACCATGCAGTTTTTATTACTGTTGCCCTGTAGTACAACTTGAGATCGGGGATGGAGATACCTCCAGATGATCTGTTGTTGTACAGGATCGTTTTGGAGATTCTGGGTTTTTTGTTTCTCCATATGAAGCTGAGAATCTGAATTGAGTTGGTATTTTGATGGGAATTGTATTGAATCTATAGATTGCTTTTGGCAGGATGGCCATTTTCACAATGTTAATCCTACCAATCCATGAGTACGGGAGACCTTTCCATCTTCTGAGATCTTCTTCGATTTCTTTCTTCAGAGACTTGAAGTTTTTCTCAAAAAAGTCTTTCACTTGCTTGGTTAGAGTCACACCAAGGTACTTTATGTTATTAGTGGCTATTGTGAAAGGTGTTGATTCCCTAATTTCTTTCTCAGCCTATTTGTCTTTGGTGTACAGGAGGGCTTCTGATTTTTTTGAGTTGATTTTGTATCCTGCCACTTTGCTGAAGGTGTTTATCAGCTGAAGGAGTTCTCTGGTTGAATTTTTGGGGTCATTCATGTATACTATCATATCATCTACAAATAGTGACACTTTGACCTCTTCCTTTTTGATTTGTATCTCCTTGATCTCCTTTAGTTGTCTTATTGCTCTGGGTAGGACTTCAAGTACTATGTTGAAGAGATATGGAGACAATGGGCAGCCTTGTCTTGTCCCTGATTTCAGTGGGATTGATTTAAGTTTCTCTCCATTGAGTTTGATGTTGGCTATAGGCTTGCTGTATATTGCCTTTACTATCTTTAGGTATGTGCCTTGTATCCCTGATCTCTCCAAGACTTTAAACATGAATGGGTGTTGGACTTTGTCAAATGCTTTTTCGGCATCTAAGGAGATGATCATGTGGTTTTTCTCCTTCATTTTGTTTATGTGGTGGATTACATTGATGGATTTCTGTATGTTGAACTACCCTTGCATGCCTTGGATAAAGCCTACTTGGTCAGGGTGAATGATATCTTTGATGTGTTCTTGGATTCGGTTTGCAAGTATTTTATTGAGTATTTTTGCATCAATGTGCATAAGAGAGATAGGTCTGAAGTTCTCTTTTTTTGTTGGGTCTTTGTGTGGTTTAGGTATCAAGGTGACTGTGGCTTCATAGAATGATTTTTGTAGCGTTCCTTCTGTTTCTATTTTGTGGAATAGTTTGAGGGGAATTGGTGTTAGCACTTCTTTGAAGGTCTTGTAGAATTCTGCGCTGAAGCCATCTGGTCGAGGGCTTTTTTTGGAGGGGAGACTGTTAATGACTGCTTCAATTTCCTTTGAGATATAGGGCTATTCAGTCTTTCTACCTGATCTTGGCTTAATTTTGGTAGATGGAATCTGTCAAGAAAATTATCCATTTCATTTAGATTTTCAAATTTTGTGCCATATAGGTTTTTGTGTAGTATGATCTAATAATTGTTTGAATTTCCACAGTGTTTGTAGTTATGTCCCCATTTTCATTTCTGATTTTGCTGATTTGGATAGTTTCTCTCTGCTTTTTAGTTAGTTTGGCTAAGGGTTTGTCTATCTTGTTGATTTTCTCAAAGAACCAGCTTTTTGTTTCATTGATTCTTTGGATAATTTTATTTGTTTCTAATTGATTGATTTCAGCCCTGAGTTTGATTATTTCCAGCCATCTGCTCCTCTTGGGTGTATCTGCTTCTTTTTTTTTCTAGGGTTTTTAAGTGGGCCATTAAGTTGTTTGTATGTGATATTACGAATTTCTTCTTGCAGGCACTTAGTGCTATAAATTTTCCTCTGAGCACTGCTTTCAATGTGTCCTGTAAATTTCGTATATTGTTCCTTCATTTTCATTGAATTCTAGGAAGTCTTTAATTTCTTTATTTCTTCCTTGACCCAGCTGTCATTGAGTAGTAAGTTGTTCAGTTTCCATGTGTGTGTCGGCTTTTTGTTGTTTCTGTTGTTGTTGATGTCCAGCTTTAGTCCATGGTGGTCAGATAGTATACAAAGGATTATTTTTGTATACTTTTGTATACAAAAATCCTTTTGTATCTGTTGAGGCTTGCTTTGTGACCAACTATATGGTCTATTTTGGAGAAGGTTCCATGCGGTGCTGAAAAGAAGGTGTACTCTTTTGAGTTTTGGTGAAAAGATCTGTAGATGTCCATTAGGTCCATTTGATTTAGGGATTCTGTGATCGCTTTTATTTCCCTATTTGGTGTCTGTCTAGTTGATCTGTCCCTTAATGAGAGTGGGGTGTTGAAGTCTCCCACTATTAAGATATTAAGATCAATGTATGATTTAAGCTTTAATAGTGTTTCATTTACGAATGTAGGTGCTCTTGTATTTGGGGCCTAGATATTCAAGATTTTGATGTCCTCTTGGTGGATTTTTCCTTTGATGAGAATATAGTGGCCCTCCTTGTCTTTTTTTATTAACTTTGGATGAAAGTCTATTTTATTAGATATTAGGATGGCTACTCCAGCTTGCTTTCTGGAACC
Source organism: Psammomys obesus (assembly GCF_907164565.1). Taxonomy (NCBI): domain Eukaryota; kingdom Metazoa; phylum Chordata; class Mammalia; order Rodentia; family Muridae; genus Psammomys; species Psammomys obesus. The sequence continues at coordinate 43,902,934 of NW_026593286.1, read as the reverse complement.
ATTTGCTTGAAAAACATTTTTCCAGCCCTTTACTCTGAGGTGGTGTTTATCTTTGTTGCATAGGTGTGTTTCTTGGATGCAACAGAATGTTGGATCCTGTTTCCGCAACATTCTGTGTCTTTTTATTGGTGAGTTGAGTCCATTGATATTGATAGATAGTAGTGACCAATCCATGTTAGTTCCTTTTGTATTGGAGTCGGTGATCTTAACCTGTTTCATTGCTTGTTTTCCTTTCATTTTTGTTGGGATATTATCTGTATGCCCTGTTTTCTTGGGTGAAGTTGTTTTCGTTGGATTGGAGTTTTCCTTCTAGTATCTTCTGTAGGGTTGGTTTGCTGTGTAGATATTGTTTAAATTTAGTTTTGTCATGGAACATTTTGTTTTCTCCATCTATGTTGATTGAAAGCTTTGCAGGGTATAGTAGTCTGGGTTGACATTTGTGATCTCTTAGTGTCTCCATGATACTTGCTCAGGCCCTTCTGGCTTTCATAGTTTCTGATGAGAAGTACGGTGTGATTCTGATAGGTCTACCTTCATATGTTACTTGGCCTTTTTCCCTTGCTGCTTTTAATATCTTTTCTTTGTTCTGTGTATTTAGTGTTTTGACTATGATGTGACGTGATGTGTTTTTTTTCTGGTCTTGTCTATTTGGAGTTCTGTAGGCCTCTTGTATATTTATGGACATCTCTTTCTTTAAGTTGGGAAAATTTTCTTCTATGATTTTCTTGAAAATATTTTCTGGACCTTGGAGCCTGGAGTCTTCTTTTTCATCAATTCCTATTATTCTTAGATTTTGTCTTTTCATAGCGTCCTTGATTTCTTGGACATTTTGGTTTGGGACTTTTTTGATTTTACTTTTACTTTGAGAGAAGTATCAATTTCAGCAAGTGTATCTTCAGCTCCAGAGATTCTTTCTTCCATCTCTTGTATTCTGTTGGTGATGCTTACTTTTGTGGTTCCTGATCTTTTCTCCAAGTTCTCCAGCTCAAGGGTTGTCTCTTTTTGTGTGTTCTTTATTGAGTCTAATTCTGTTTTCATGCCTTGCACCATTTCTTTCATGTGTTTGAATTTGGATTCCTGTCTCTCTACAATGGTCTCTATTTCCTTGTTCATTTCCTTTTTATATGCCACTAATTTTATCTCTACTTGTGCCTCTATTTGTTTGGCTATGTTTGCCTGTGTTTCTTTAAGGCTTTTGTCTATTTTGTCTTTCTTTACCTCCAATTGACTGGCCAACTCTTTGAAAGATTTGTTCATTCCCTCCTTATGAGCCTCAAATAATTGGGTAAGCATGGCTTTAAGGTCATTTTCCTGTGCTTCTGATGAATTGGAGTATCCATCAATTTTGGGGTTTGCTGGTGAAGTCATGATGTCCTGATTTATGTTGGAAGTGTTCTTTCACCTACCCCTGGCCATTGGCTTATCTGAAACCTTCCCTGTTTGTTTTTGGATTCTGCAGATCAGACTGGTACTGTCTCTCTCTGGCAACTGGAGAGTTCTTCAGCAAGCTGAGAGAGGTCCCGTGTCCTTAGCATGTGCTGAGGACTAGCTGTACCTGTGGGAGAAAAGTACGCAGGCGCAGACAGGGCAAATGCAAGTGTGTGTGTGTGTGTGTGTGTGTGTGTGTGTGTGTGTGTGGACATGTATCTCAAGGGACAGAGTGATGGCTAATGTTGAAACCTTGAGTGTGTGGAAGGGGCTCTGCACTGTATATGTCGCAGGCGCTAGTGATGGTCGCAGCACAATTTCTGGCATTAACTGCCTTAACTCCTCAATTAGACCCACAGAGCAGGAACTTCAATGTCCCAAGTGCCCCTCTGTTTCCCAAAGTGGGTATATGGGTGGGAGGGGGTTCAATGCCTGGCTTCTGTTTTAGAAGGACCCAGGATCTGGGGATCTGCAGATTCTCAAGGGTGCACTCACTTACAGGCAGGTCACTTGGCAGAGATCAGGATATCTGGGCTCTCTGCTCTCTGGTTTGGCCCTGCTTCTTTGATGTGCTCTGCCAGCTCTGTGCTGCTGTCACTGCCAGGTTATGAGGTCTTGCTGCAGCTGGAGATTTCAAGGTGGTCACATCAGGTTAGAAAGTCCTGCTGTAACTGGAGACAGGGTTGCTAGTCCAGATGTTTTCTGGGAAGTCCTGGGGTCTCTTCACTGTGCTCTCCCAGTGCCTGGTGTACCTAGGTAGTGTGGCGTTTCTGCCTGGTTTTGGTGAGTATATAGTGTATTTTCTGTCACTGTGGGATTGGGCAGGCCGTACCGTCAGTGATCACAATCCTGTGAAGCTAGTATGGCATCTAGCAGACTCCGGCCCTTGGAGAATGGTGCAGCCACAGCGCGGATCTGGGACTCCGAGATGGGTACTGCTGGCACCTGCCGCTAAAGGGCTTGGAGCTCCACCTCAGCCGCTGCAGACCCCAGGCAGTTATGTCTGCACAGAGAAAGATGATTCTGCTGTGCCGAGGAGGAAGGAAGTCTGGGGGAGGGGAGTGCCTCGAGATCAAAGGATCGTTTCTCACCTTCCCCAAACAAGTCTCTGGGTGACCCGAGACCAAAGTTTTCGCCTCCTGCGATGTTCCCTGTTGTTTAGGAAGCCTCACTGTTGTTTTCCTGGGTTAGAGGTCCTTCCACGCACCAACTCAAATGGTTAGCACTTCCACAGCTCAGAAACTGTGTGTGCTAGTCACCATCTTGGCTCTGCCCCTCAAACTTTAGTTTCTTATGTTAGGAAAATGAGTTGCATTATAAATTTTTATAGATTTGAGCATGACTGCAAACTATTGGGTAAATTAAATCATGACTAACATCTTGAGTTAGTAATATCCAATATTATTAAGTTATAATCCTAGTCATAATTACATATGTGATAGGCAAAATAAAAATTTATAAGTATTATTATCAATTATTATAGAGTCAAGATATTTAGATTTTATAAGTTACTATAAAATTCAAATAAAATTAATGAAAAACTTCTGATTTTAGAAGTGTTTAAAGAAGATTTTTTTTAAAATAACCTTTCAATAAAAGTAAGAAAGATTGATTGGCTATAACGTCAAGAGGCTGTCAACCTGAGTGTGGGGAAGGCAAATCATCAGGGTAAGAAAAAGGTACATGGAAAGGGCTGGAAGGAGGAAAGAGAGGGAGAATGGGTTATGTTTTTATTTCAATTTTAAAAATGTATTTTTAAAAAGGCAGAAGTTATAATTCTATGGGCTGCCCAAATGGATGTTTACAAAGATTTCCAGGAATCATCATTCTGTATGATAACAGAGGAAAGTGCGAACTTGGTATGATTTTCAGAGTGCCTATGTTGAAGATTATTTTTCATATTGGTTGTCACTGGGAGGATCCTCACACTCTTTTTTTTTTTTCTCACACAGTTAAGAAAAGAATCAGTTTGGGCAAATGGCTAAACATGAAAAGAAACAAAGAAAGCTTCTCCGTTCAATCCTGTAGCATATCTAAAAAACTCACGGGAGCTACACCTAATAATGGTGATAGAATGATCCCTAGGAAAGGAACCAAGATCTGAGGGGATACATTATTTTTGACATTCACATAATAAAAGTGTAAAAATATTAACCAATTGAGCCAATGATTTAGAAGGTGTTAAGATGGTAGATTGAAACATTTCTTTAAAAGCATTCAACTTCTTAGCTTGAGCTCATTTTTCTTATGAAAACAAAGATACTATTTGCCATAATGAAGGTCAAAAAATGTTTACTAATGATAAAATTTGGCTTGTGTATTATCTAGTGGGTATTCATTAGTAATGGAGAGTAAATTATCTAAACACTGTTAAGATACTTCTGTACATGCTGGGAGAAGATTCCGTAACTGCTTCTTAACATCAGTTATATTAGAATCACTTAGGGTAGCTCTATTCTCTTGGATGTGTGAAAAATGGCTTGTCCAATCCCTTGATAATATTTTGCCAAAGTTTTGTTCTATTCTCTTAATATTTGAAAACATTATTTAAGCTAAATACATTGGCAAATGAAAGTCTGTAAAAATTCTAGTGATTACAGAATTTGAATTATATAGAGGAATTTAATGTTCCTTCATTCAATATGAATCTAATCTGAGTCACAAGAAATGGGCTCTCTTCTTAGGAATGCATTTATTATTTATTTTAGAAAATGGATAATGATACTTTGCTTCAATCAGATGTCGTAGGAAACAATTCCATGAAATTATTCCATCATAGAGCCCAACCAAGACATACATATGTCTCAGGAGTCAGTCTCAGGTAGCTTATGTTTCAGTATGGCTTCCTCTTCAATACAATGGCATTTACGTCCAAATCTTGGAGAAGCACTTCTGACTATGACTAAGGAAAGCAATAGGAGAGAAGTCTCTTGTCAGAACATATTTTGATTTTTAAATAATTTAACAACCCTCTTAGTTATGTAATAGCCCAAATTTCATGATTTTTTTGTTCAGTTTATAACTTTTACAGTTTTCCATATTTTCCAAGTTGCAGGGGGCGGGGAGCTAACAACTAATGTTCACTTTAATCTATCATTTTCTGGTAACTGCTTGTCTTATTTCAGAATGGAACATATTTTTCAAACTATTTTAAGATTCTGAATCACATCGCTTTTTTTTTTTGCCATCTATTGACATTTGCATAACTTCCCACTAATTTTTTTTGTCTAGTTTGAAAAGTGCACATTAAAATGTATTTGTGTGAGATTCATGCATTTTTATGGATGTCACTCAAGAAAGTTCTGCAATTAGAGCACTATTTACTCCTCAAACAAGCTGTAGACCCATGAAACCTTTGGAAGCAGTCTGAAGCTTGCTTTCCTTACATACATCAAAAAGGAGTCTGATTATAACAACATTGCATCAGATTTTACTGATTGAAATTCATCTTCTCTCTAAAAATTGTTCTTATTTATTCCTTGAAAATTTCATACACATGTATAACATATTTTGGCTCATCTTCTCATTAATCTGAGTTTTTCCAATTATTAAGCATTAATTTTTTTAAATATTTCTATAGATTCCAATTAATAATAATATAGATCAATATGGACAGGCAGGCAGTCTATCTGACTAGTTTTAAATTCCTAAGGGAGCTTTGGAAATTATAATTTATTAATTACTTAATTATACAATGTCATCAGTTGTGAAATATATTATGTACTTTAGTGTTCTATTTCTTCTTGTTCCTAAAAACTCATTTTCCACTGTATTTTGCACTGATCTTAATAAGACAGTGTGCTCTCTAAGGACACATTAAACTGTGTAATGCCTCTACAAATCCATGGTCTGAAGTCCTTGTAGAGCCTTGTGCACACTTTTGGTTTTTGTAGTCAGGTAATTTTCCTAGTCTTTTTGTAGTTTCCCCAGACATTATTCCATTGCTAAAGCTTTCAGTTGAGAGCACAGTCCTCTGAACCTCACTGCCCTCATGAACAGAGCCACAAAGGACAAGCACAAGGAATGGCTTCGATATTCTGGCTGCTAAGCTGTATTTTGATTGACATCTATCACTCCTCCTATCTCAAGAAATAGTGACTGTTTCCTCATCTGTGCTTGCACTTTTTTTTCTGCTGTTTTTCCGTTGGTCCTCCTCCTGTGTCTTCTATTACAAAGATAGCTAAGCATAAGATTTGCGGTGTCTTCCTACCAGAGCTACTTCTTCACAAATACTTTATAGTAATACATACTTTCTCTGTAATTGAATGACAATCTTTGCTTTACTTACACGTTTTCTCAGTAACCAGACATTGGTGGTTGACACCACCTCAGTGAGGGGTGTTATGTAGATAGCTTACTTGAGACTTCAGCTATCACCTAACCGATTTCGATCCGCATCAGGTTCAACATACCCTAATTGTTTACAACCTACCTCTTGATACCTCTGCAGTTTATCTGAAAATTAAGCTTGAGAAATTAAGATTAAAGGCAGAAGTATTTTTCTAAAACTATCTCTCTAGACCTCAGGAACTGTTCCTTTCTTTCCTTCTCCACTCCTTCTCTTTCCTTCTCTTACTCTGCTTCCATTTCCCTTCCTTTTGTTTTCGTTTTCCTCTCTACTTCTTTGTATCTTTGTATATTCATCCTTTTAAAGCTTGGGCATCAAGAAAAGGAATACTAGATTGTTTATAAGCACATATGCAGGTCCCCAGTCTGCGATTTATAGCCAATGCCACCTGTATAATCTAATTTGAATGATTTTAACTACCAGCTTGATAAACTGGAATGATATCTGCTGCAAAGAATTGTGCTGTAAGCATCGTGATTAAAAGAGTCTCGTGGGAAGTGAATCTTTGAAAATAGCAACCATTTAAAAAATGTTATAGAAACCCACAACTAATAAAAATGCAAATTTGTGCTGTTTAATATCAACTGACACATCTACAAAATCCTCCCATACTGAAGGCTCAGTAACATAGAGGAAGAAAGGCAGAAAGAGTACAAGGGTCAGAGGATACTTTTCCCTGTTCTATTCCAGGGAAGTGTGCACAAGGCAAGGCTGCCCACTCTCTCCATGTCTCTTCAATATAGTACTAGAAGTTCTAGCTAGAGCAATAAGACAACTAAAGGAGATCAAGGGGTTACAAATCAGAAAGGAAAAATTAAACTATCACTATTCACACGCGATATGACAGTGACAAAAAAATTCCACCAGAGAACTCTTGCAGTGGATAAATTCCTTCAGCAAAGTAGCTGGGGAGAAGATTAATTAAAAAAAAATCAGTTGCCCTCCTGTATACAAATGACAAAAGATCTGAGAAAGAAATTAGGGAAACCACACCCCTCACAATAGCCACAAATAACATAAAGTATCTAGGAGTAACTCTAACCAAGGAAGTCAAAGACCAGAACAACAAGAACAAGTCTCTGAAGAAAAGAATTGAAGAAGATACAAGAAGTTGGAAAGATCTCCCATGCTCATGGATTGGCAGGATTAACATAGTAAAAATGGGCATCTTACCAAAGGCAAGCTATAGATTCAATGCAATCCTCATCAAAATACCAACACAATTTTCAAAGATTTGAAAGAACAATTCTAAACTTCATGTAGAAAAAATAAAACAGAATAGTGGAAACAATCTATACAATAATAGAACATCTGGAGGTATCTCCATACCTTATCTCAAGCTATACTACAAAGCAATAGCAATAAAAACTGCATGGTACTGGCATAGAAATAGAATAGTTGATCAATGGAATCGAATAGATGACCCAGAAATAAACCCACATACTTATGCTCATTTGAATTTTGACAAAGGGACCAAAACCATACTGTGGAAAAAAGAAAACATTTTCAACAAATTGTGCTGGTCTAACTGGATGTCTACATGTAGAAAGTTACAAATAGATCCATATTTATTGACCTGCACAAAACTAAGTCCAAGTGGATCAAAGACTTCAACATAACACCAGATACACTAAATCTGCTGAAGGAGAAAGTGGCTAAGAGCCTTGAACTCTTTGGCACAGGAAACAACTTCCTGAACTGAACACCAATAGCACAGGCTCTAAGATCTACAATTAATAAATGAGACCTCATGAAATGGAAAAGCTTTTGTAAATCAAAGCTTTTGTAAATCATCTATCAATAAGATGAAAAGGCAACTTACAGATTTGGAAAAGATCTTCACCAATCCTACATCCAACAAAGGGGAGAGGGAATACAGGAGGGATGGCAGAACTATGAGGAGAGGAGGGAGGGGCCGATGTCTGACATGTAAATTGAATTTATATATACATATATATATATATATATATATATATATCAGGAGAATTTTCCTTATGTGAATAAATTATGTGTCTTCACGCTGAAAGCTGTTTGCTGTGCATGCAGCTTGGTGACTAAAAACTCATCTCTCCACTGATCACATCACTTTCAAACTTCAGAATACCAAGGACACAGAAACAACAGAAAACTTAGAGCCTTCCAGAGAAAAAGGAAACATTTCTTTCAAGAGAACAGGAATGAAAACACCCCTAGGTGTATCTCCTCATTAGAACTGGATGCTAGACAATAGAGCAATAAATTCATATTTCTTAGGAAAGTGGATATAAATTTAGAAATTAGTACTAAAAAAACCTCATTGTAATACGAAGTCAGAATAAAAATGATTTTAGGCCTCTAAGGGTTTAGCAGCTTGTGCTTCCTCATGCATTTTCTAAGAGTCTCTTAAGTAAGGTACTCATTGTGGGAAACAGTAGCTCAAAGGCTACTGACTGGAAAGGACATGCTCACTGCATCTGTGAGAGAGAATAGGAGGACGTTCTTCAGATCAGATCAGAGGACACTAGAAGCACAGGAATCTATGGCACCGTTAATGCATATGAAATAGCTGACAATGAAGAGACATGATAAAGACCTCAAAACACAGTAGAAACAAAGTCTGTGAGATCACCATAATTTGCACACAAAATTCATGAACTGTGTCATGATTTTAAACAACTGATTATGTGTAAGCATATGTAGAACTCAACTTGACCTCAGCCAAGGAACATCCAGTTTTAGATGACTTTGGGTTGTAAATAACATTAAATCAGATTAACACAATAGTCCTCCACTAAGTCTTTTATCATGAGATTTATATCACAATCGGTTTGTATCACAATAGGTTGCAAATGGTACTTGGTAGTTTCTAATGTATAGATGTAAGTTATTGTCGAAGAATAGATACTAGAAAGAATGTTAAGCAAGAAAAATTTACAAAAAAATCCTTATTTTCCTTATTATGCATCTATCCTGATAAATTACAGGAAGTCCTTTTTTTTTTAATTCTCAGGGTATAAGATGAGCAATCAACTAAATGAATAGCTGTTACTATAAAGACTATCAAATTCTGAATGTTTTAGAAAATGTTGAACATCTTGTATATTTTTCTAATTTTAAATGGTTTCAGCTGAAATGAGTCAGATATTAATGTATCACTCTATCTTCAAGACAACCTTCAACTCATGTTTTAAAACTATATAGTAAATATATGTAGAATAGTGTGCTAATAGTAAAAAATATTAGTGGCATTCAATTATCTGATTTATTCTGTTTTACCAATTCAGTGGGAAAATGTTAACTACAGCTTAAATTTCAGTGAGTTCTGATGTCACTAAATGAAAGGCTTAGCCTTAGATGATATTAATCTACTATATTTTGATATTAATCTTTTATTATTTAATACAATATAGTATGCATTAACATAGAAAGATTTAATTATGAAAACATTGGCAATCTTTTTCTTGACCTTGGCCTAGATGACCCATCCTACTGTACTTCCAAATCTGCACTTAATTGCAAGGGCAGGACACAAGAGATTAGCAGCATTGCTGATAAAAATTCTGTGCAAAATTTTTCACATTGCTTGGGACTGAGATTTGGCCAACTCAAATTCTGAGTCTCACACTTTTTTTTATTTGTACTGGAATCCAGGGCCTTGTGCATGCTGGCAAATATTATACTATTAAGCTATGTTCCCAACACTTAAACTTTCCCTATTCAAAGAACTTATACATGTACTTTGAATATAGGGACAGGTATCTCCTACATCTTCCTGAAATCTTTCAGAACCAGTGTGCTCCAAATAGAACATCAGCTCACGTTCTTATGATGGTGGCCAAGACTACGACTACTCCAGTCAGATAGTCTTTCTAGGGTTTCTGGATCCATTAACATTTCAAAACCATGTGTATACCTTCAGTGACATGGATATCTATGGTGTAACTATCTCATACACACCACCTGAAAGTCCTCAGACTGGGTAGAGAGCTACACTGTGCATCAGTGTGTTCTAACAATAGAGTAGAGTCCAGTGTCATGACACCCTTGCTCAGTAAAACTCACAACACATCCCAGGGTTCCTGGCATGTCAAACTGACCTTAGAGAAATAGACATCTGATATTTTTAATCTGTCACTAGCATTGTAACCAATTGTTTCTGGAAGAACATATTTTTTTTTCAGTTTTCCTGTTAAAAGAGAAAACAGATCTCTTTGCCATGGATTTTATGTTTCTATAGCTGAAAGCATTCTTAGTCATATAAAGGAAAACATGTACAGATACTTGGAGGAAATGGGTAAATATTAACCATGGCAAAGTACTAACCAAGAGAAGGACTGTGTCTAGGTAAAATTGAATAAAATCTGCTCAAAAATTTTCTTTAGCATTCTTCTAGTCTTTGGGTTTATTTATTTATTTTAATCTAGGAGAACAGGTATTTTTTAATTCTTTACTAATTACACTTTACTCACTTTGTAGCTCCCCTGTGGTTCCCTTCCTCCCTCCCATCCCAATCCCTCCCTTTCTTCTCCCTCTGCATGCATGCCCCTCCCCAAGTCCACTGATAGGGGAGGTCTTCTTTTCCTTCCTTCTGATCCTAGTCAATTAGGTCTCATCAGGAGTGGCTGCATTGTCTTCTTCTGTGGCCTGGTAAGGCTGCTCCCCCCTCAAGGGGAGGTGATTAAAAAGCAGGCCAATCAGTTCATGTGAGAGACAGTCCCTGTTCTGGAACCCACTTGGACACTGAACTGCCATGGGTTACATCTGTGCAGGGGTCCTAGGTTATCTCCATGCACAGTCCTTGGTTGGAGTATCAGTCTCAGGAAAGACCCCTATGCTCAGATTTTTTGGTTCTGTTGCTCTTGTTGTGGAGCTCCTGTTCTCTCCAGATCTTACTATTTCCCACTTCTTTCATAAGATTCCATGCACTCTGCCCAACAGTTTGCCATAGGTCTCAGCATCTGCTTTGATAGTCTGCAGGGCAGAGCCTTTCAGAGGCCCTCTCTGTCAGGCTCCTAACTTGAGAACAGGTATTTTTTTTTTAAATCTTTTATTTATTTTTTATTAATTACACTTTATTCATTTTGTATCCCCCCATAAGCCCCTCCCTCCTCCCCTGCCAATCCCACCCTCCCTCCCCTTTCTGCATGCATGCCACTCCCCAAGTCCACTGATAGGGGAGGTCCTCCTCTCCTTCTTTCTGATCTTAGTCTATCAGTTCTCATCAAAAGTGGCTGCATTGTCCTCTACTGTGGCCTGGTAAGGCTGCTCCCCCCCCAGGGGGAAGTGATCAAAGAGCAGGCCAATCAGATTATGTCAGAGGCAGTCCCTCTTCCCATTACTATGTAACCCACTTGGACACTGAACTGCCATGGGCTACCGTACATCAGAAGAAAACGAAAATAGGAAACAACCTCGGAACCCGCTACAGAGGGCCTCTGAAAGCCAGAAGAAAACAGGAAACAACCTTGAAACCTGCCACAGAGGGCCTCTGAAAGCTTCTGCAGTATAGACTGTCAAAGCAGATGCTGAGCCTGACGGCCAACTGATGGGCAGAGTGAATGGAATTTTATGTAAGAAGTGGGAAATAGTAAGAGCTGGAGGGAACGGGAACTCCACAAGCAGAGCAACAGAACAAGATAATTTGAACACAGGGAACTTCCCAGAGACTCCTACTCCAACCAAGGACTATTTGTGGAGAGAACAGGTATTTTTTTAAAGCAGTTTTACATGCTTACAAAACAATACCGCTTAAATATGCAGTGTTATAAACATTGGGTGATGCAGTCATGTTTTGACTGCTTACTTTGTATAGGATGTGTAGGAGAATATACATGAGTTTAGCTGTAATAATCAAAAACCTTTTATTTCTACTTTTTTTTTTCTCTTAAACACCATGACATCTAGTTTTCCATGATTTTCTAGCCAGACATATTTTGAAACAAGTTACTGGCTAACAGTTTAAACATTTCTTTACATTCAACAGAAATTGGGACACTATTTCTCAGCACTGCTAAGCAAAACTTTGGCGAAAGAAGCAGTCATACATTGTACCTTCCTGTAAGTTCAAACTATTCTTAGATTTAGTCTTTAGACTGCCAGATATAAAGTCCAATTTTTTCTATTTTGCTGTAACTCAGTTTTTTATGGTGTCAGATATGCTATATTTCAAATCTTATTGGAAATAAAGACAAGAAAATTTTAGAAAAGAAAATCCCAGCCAATTAAATGGATCAGTATTTAAAGGTATGTATTGACTGTAGTTTTATTCTTGGTACCACTTGGTGGAAGATGAGAACTAAATCTTGAAAGTTCTGTCCTCCATGCATGTGCTGAGAAACCTATCCTCACATACAAATATACACAGAGACAATAAAATTAATGTAAACAATGTTTTAAAACAAACTTTTGCACCTCCCAGGCAGTCAAGGTGACACAGTCGGCTGTGTCAAGGTGAAGCTGCATATTTCCTACCTAGCCACTAACTGTCATAACCTCATTGAAATGGTTGATACACCCAAACTTAGTACTTTCTATGGGAAGCACATGGCCACAGAAGTAGCTTCAGATGCTCAGACTGAAGAGTAGTCATGTGGTTTTCTCTGGTGTTGGGAACCACAGAGAAGTTTTTCCACAAAGCAAAGTATCTTGACTCACAGCAATGTGCCTGCTGTTCAGTAAAAGACATTCTTATCAAAACCAAGGAGAACTGGATAGAGAAAGCATAAGTTTGTTCAGGGATTCAGGTTGAGTTCTAATCTGAATGTTCTCCACTTGGGTATTGAAAAAAAAATTAGAGAAGGGTATTTCTGAATTGACAGAAACTACTGTGCCATGTGATTAGATCCCAAAAGAGCTAGAAAAATCTGAAGGTTTTTCAATCTCTCTATAGAAGATGATGTCCACCAAAATATTGTAAGAATGGCAGTAAACAAAATAACAAGCCCAGGACAAAAGCCCTCAAGATTCAGCATCTTCTTACTCTGTGTGTCCTGCAGTATCTCAAATACAGTATTTCAAATACATATCTTGTATTTAGAAAGAACAACACACTTAGCAAAACAAGAAGAAAGAGGCTGCACAATACACTACATTTTGACCAAGAGAATGAAGGAAGCCAAAGAAAAAAGCTAGGAACAGATTGCCTACAGACCTAGGCTGTCCTTAATGAGAGCTTCTCCTTCTGAGTGCAGTCAAATATATCTCTTTAAGAGTTACAAATAGGGAGTGGAGCCAAGATGGCCACTAGCACGCACAGTTTCTAAGCTGCAGGAGAGCTGAACTTCCTGAGTTGATGAGTGGAAGGACTTCTGAAGCCAGGGAAACAATGGTGAGGCTTTCTAAACGACAAGGAACATCACACAAGGTGAGAACTTTGGTCTCAGGTCACCCGTGGACTTGCTTGGGGAAGGAGAGAAATGATCCTTTGATTTCTGGCACTCCCCTTTCTTGGACAACCCTCCTCCTTGGCACAACTGCCTCACCGACATTCTCAGCTCAGAGCTCACCACCTGGGGTCTGCAGCGGCTGAGGCAGAGCTCCTCATCCCTTAGTCGCAACTGCCAGCTGTACCTGCCTTGGAGTCCTAGATCTGTGGCACCATCCTCTCAGGGTTCCAAGTCTGCTAGCGGCCATACTGACTCCACAGGGTCTCTCAGCCACTGACTGTATAGCCTGCCCAAACCCTCAGTGACAGATAATACGTTATATACCCACCAAAGCCTAGCAGACCCGCCATAAGAGCTAGGCACACCAGGCATTGGGCCTCCCAGGCCTGGAGAGCACAGTGGAGAGTCCCCAGGACTTCCCAGAAGGCATCTGGACCGGTAACCCAGTCTCCAGCTGCATGTGGACTTCCTAACCTAGCAGCAGCACTGAGCTGGCAGAGCGTGGACCGGTAACCCAGTCTCCAGCTGCATGTGGACTTCCTAACCTAGCAGCTGCAGCAGCACTGGGCTGGCAGAGCGTGTCAGTCCTCCTGCATAAGACCAAGCAGGACCAAACTAGAGAGCAGAGAGCCCGGATACCCCAATCTTTGTCGCTGTGACCTGCTTGAGAGTGAGTGCACTCTTGAGTGTCTGCAGAGCCCCAGATCCAGGGTCCTTCTAAACTAGAAGCCAGGCATCAGACCTGTCCCACCCACATACCCACTGTGGGAAACAGTGGGTCTCTTGGAACATTGAAGCCCCTGCTCTGCGGGTCAAACTGAGGAGTTAAGGCAGATAACACCGAAAATTGCACTGTGACTATCCCCGCACCTGCTACAACTACAGCGTATGCAGAAGTAACCCCCTAGAAGCCTGCAAGGCAGAGCTCCTCCCACACACTCAAGGGTTCAACATTCTCTGTCACTCTGTCCCTGGAGGCACACTTCCTCACACACATACACACACGCACATACACGTGCATGCGCACCTGCATGTGCCCTTTTGTGCTCATGTACTTTCCTCCCACAGTACAGCTAAACCACCAATGCACACTTTGAGACCACCAGACCTCTCTCAGATTCCTGAAGAACTCTCCAGATGCCGGAGAGAGACAGTACCAGTCTGAACTGCAGAATCCAGAAACAAACAGGGAAGGTTACAGATAAGCCAATGGTCAGGGGTAGGCAAAAGAACACATCCAACATAAATCAGGACTTCATAATTTCACCAGCAACTCCCAAAATTGATGGATACTCCAATTCATCGGTAGCACAGGAAAATGACTTTAAAGCTATGCTTGCCCAATTATTTGAGGCTCATAAAGAGGAAACAAACAAATCTCTCAGAGCAATAGCCATACAAATTGACATTTAAAGAGGAGACCAACAAATCTATCAAAGATTTGGCAAGTGGAGGCAAAGAAAGAGGAAATGAACAAAATTCTCGAAGAAACACAGGCAAATATACCCAAAGAGAGGCACAAGTAGAGATACAATTAGTGGCATATAGAGAGGAAATGAACAAAAAAAAAAAAAAAATAGAGACCATCGTAGAGAGACAGGAATCCACATTCAAACAGATGAAAGAAATGGTGCAAGGCATAAAACCAGAATTAGACTCAATAAAGAAAACACAAATTGAGAAAACCCTGGAGCTAGAGAACTTAGAGAAAAGATCAGTAACCACAAAATTAAGCATCACCAACACAATACAAGAGATGGAAGAGAGAATCTCTGGAGCTGAAGATACACTTGCTGAAATTGATACTTCTCTCAAAGAAAAAGTAAAATCAAAAAAGTCCCAAACCAAAATGTCCAAGAAATCAAGGACTCCATGAAAAGACAAAATCTAAGAATAATAGGAATGGATGAAAAAAAAAAGACTCCAGGCTCCAAGGTCCAGAAAATATTTTCAAGAAAATCATAGAAGAAAATTTTCCCAACTTAAAGAAAAAGATGTCCATAAATATGCAAGAGGCCTACAGAACACCAAATGGACTAGACCAGAAAAGAAACACATCACATCATATCATAGTCAAAACACTAAATACACAGAACAAAAAAAAAAAAAGATATTAAAAGCAGCAAGGGAAAAAGGCCAAGTAACATATGAAGGTAGACCTATCAGAATCACACCGGACTTCTCATCAGAAACTATGAAAGCCAGAAGGGCCTGGGCAAGTATCATGGAGACTCTAAGAGATCACAAATGTCAACCCAGACTACTATACCCTGCAAACCTTTCAATCAACATAGATGGAGAAAACAAAATATTCCATAACAAAACTAAATTTATGCAATATTTACACAGCAAACCAGCCCTACAGAATATACTAGAAGGAAAACTCCAATCCAAAGAAAACAACTTCACCCAGGAAAACATAGCATACAGATAATATCCCAAAAAAAATTAAAAGAAAACAAACAATGAAACACAGTAAGACCACCAACTCCATAATAAAAGGAACTAACATTCATTGGTCATTATTATCTATCAATATCAATGGACTCAACTCTCCAATAAAAAGACACAGAATAACAGAATGAGTGGGGAATCAAGATCCAACATTCTGCTGCATCCAAGAAACACACCACTGCAACAAAGATAAACACTACCTCAGAGTAAAGGGCTGAAAAAAAAGTTTTTCAAGCAAATGTACCCAGAAAACAAGCTGGGGTAAACTATCCTAATATCTAATAAACTAGACTTTCAATGAAAATCAATCAAAAAAGATGAGGAGGGACACTACATTCTCATCAAAGGAAAAATCCACCAAAAGGACATCACAGTTCTGAACATCTATGCCCCAAATACAAGAGTACCTACATTCATAAGTGAAGCATTATTAAAACTTAAATCACACATCAATCCCAACACCTTAATAGTGGGATATTTCAACACCCCACTTTCACCAAGGGACAGATCATCTAGACAGAAGCCAAATAGGGAAATAAAAGCACTTAAAGAGGTCCTAAATCAAATGGACCTAATAGATGTCTACAGAACTTTTCACCCAAACTCAAAACAGTATACTTTCTTTTCAGCACCTCATGGAACCTTCTCCAAAATAGACCATATAGTTGGTCACAAAGTGAAGAGTTTAAGATAGCCTGAATATAACTCCATTTTGAAATAAAAATCTTGACTGGGAACTGAATTCAGGTATCAGGAAATATCACAGAATGTACACCTGACAGAAAACAAAGATAACTCTCCTAGCAACAGCCTCCAGGAAATATAACAGAATAAATGCTTCATAGAAAATGGAGACAAATTCCCTGGCAATAATCAATGGGAATCAGTTGAAAATCGGGTGGAAAAATTCTCCCCAATGTTTTAGAAAAAATAGCCATTGCGATTATTTGTCTTAGCCATTGTGATTGTGTACCTCAGAAAAGGTCACCCCACCCTGCTAAACTTCACCCAATTCTGTAACGCCAAGACTTGTGCCCCCCTGCTTGCTGCCATGGAAACCCCCTGCTCACAGACTTTCCCTTTAAAAATCCTGCTTACTCAGAGCTCAGGGTCCCACTTCTCTACTGCTGCACCAGTGAAACTTGGGTCCCATGTCAGATCGCTCTTGTAATAAAGCTCTCTTGCAATTGCATTGAGTCGTCTCCTGGTGGTCTCTGAAGGTCCCATTAACCTGGCATAACAAAAGCAAGCCTCAACAGGTACAAGAGGATTGAAATAATCCCCTGTATTCTATGTGACCACCATAGACTAAAGCTGGACCTCAACAACAATGGCATTAGAAAAAAAGCCTACACCGCACATGGAAACTGAACAACTTGCTGCTAAATGACAGCTGGGTCAGAGAAGAAATAAAGAAAGAAATTAAAGACTTCCTAGAATTCAATGAAAATGAAGGTACAACATACCCTTATTTATGAGGCACAATGAAAGCAGTACTCAGAAGAAAATTCATAGCACTAAGTGCCTTCAAGAAGAAATTTGTGACATCTCATACAAGCAACTTAATGGCCCAACTGAAAGCCCTAGAAAAAAAGAAGCAAATACACCCAAAAGAAGCAGATGGTTGGAAGTGATCAAATTCAGGCCTGAAATCAATCAATTAGAAACAAATAAAACTATTCAAAGAATCAATGAAACAAAAAGCTGGTTCTTTGAGAAAACAAAAAAGATAGACAAAATTTTAGCCAAACTAACTAAAAGGCTGAGAGAATCTATCCAAATCAGCAAAATCAGAAATGAAAAGAGGGACATGACTACAGACACTGAGGAAATCCAATCAATCATTAGGCTGTACTACAAAAGCCTATATTCCACAAAATTCAAAACTCAAAAGGAAATGGACAATTCTCTTGATAGATTCCATCTACCAAAATTAAGTCAAAATCAGGTAGAAATATTGAATAGTCCTATATCCCCCAAGGAAATAGAAAAATAGAAGCAGTCATCAACAGTCTCCCTTCAAAAAAAAAAAAAAAAAAAAAAAAAAAAAAAAAAAAAA